>NW_022589751.1:9184370-9539976 GCF_004348235.1 Phoca vitulina | reverse complement strand
AAAAAAAAAAAAAAAAAAAAGTACCAGTAATTTTTCTCATAATATCTCTATCTGGGTTTGGTATCTGACTTCATAGAACTGAGATATATTCTTTTTTTTTTTTTAAAGATTTATTTATTTATTTGAGAGAGAAAGAGAGAGAGAGAGAGACAGAGCACATGAGAGGGGGGAGGGTCAGAGGGAGAAGCAGACTCCCTGCCGAGCAGGGAGCCCGATGCGGGACTCGATCCCAGGACTCCAGGATCATGACCTGAGCTGAAGGCAGTTGCTTAACCAACTGAGCCACCCAGATGCCCCTATTCTCTCTATTTTCTGGAAGAGGTGACAGACACTCTCTTCCTTAAAAGTTGAGATGAACCCACATGTAAAACCATCTGGGGTATTTTCTTTCAGAGAAGAGCTCTATTAAATTTATTTAATAGTTATAGAACCATTCAAGCTTTGTTATTTCCTTCTTGAGTCAGTTTTGGAAAGTTATATTTTTCTTTTCTTTAATTTCAAAATTATTGGCATAAGATTGTTGATAGTATTTTCCTTCATCCTTTTTCTACTTGTAAAATATACATAATATAAAATTTACCATTTTAGCCATTAAGCCATTACCAATTTAGCCAAAAATTACAAATAAATATATTTGTAGTTTTTACATTATCCATCTGCAGAACTTTTTTATCTGCAAAACTGAAACACTATTCAACAATTACTCCCTATTCCCCCATCCCAGCCCTGCCAAACACCATTGTATCTTCTATCTCTATGAAATACGACTTCTCTAAGTACCTCTTAAGTAGATCTCACAGTATTTATCATTTTGTGACTGGCTTGTTTTACTTAGCATAATGTCATCAAGGTTCATGGATCCTGTACCATGTGACAGAATTCCCTTCCTTTTTAAGGCTGAATAATATTCCACTGATACATAGATTATATTTTCTTAATCTATTCCTCTATCTATGGACACTTAGGATGCTTCCACCTTCTGGCTATAGTAAATAATGCTATAAATCCCTTATCTTTTAAATCTTTTACTTTATCTCTAGTTAGCCTTCATTTGTATAATATTATTTGTCTTTTACTCCTTGATCAATCTTGTCAGATTATTTTCTTATTCCCCATCGCCCACCTTTGACTTTTTTTTATCTTCTTTATCCTATCTTTGTTTTCTGGTTCATTAATTTTCACTTTAAGTTTCATTATCTTTGTCTGTGGGTTTATTCTGTTGTTCTTTTTCTAACTTAAGACAGAAGCTTAGTTCACTTATTTTCAGGTTTTCCTGTTTGTTTTTTTTTTAAAAAAAAACAAGTATTAAGTAAAATAATGATTTAAGAGAACTAAACCTTTAATTATTTTGTATTAAGAAGTAATCTAGCATAAATACAATGTAGTATATATCCATACAATGTAATGTTATTACAATATGGATGAATGAATTTCAAAACACTATGCTAAGTGAAAAAAGCCAAAATAAAAGACCACAATACTATATGATTCCACTTATATGAAATGTCCAGAAAAGACAAATCTATATAAACAGGAGATTAGTGGTTTCCTACAGGTAGGAGTGAAAATAGCAATGACTGCAAAAGAACACTTTTTTCTGAAGCGATGGAAACATTCTAAAATTTGATTTTGGTGATGGTTGCACAACTCTGTAAATACAATAAAAATCACTTAAAATGGGTGAATTATAAGGTGTGTAAATTGTATCTCAATAAAGCCATTAAGTAATCTATGCATGTTTGATAAATATTTGTAATGTTTTAAGAAAATGTTGCCTAGGGGCACCTGGGTGGCTCAATCAGTTAAATATCTGCCTTTAGCTCAGGTCATAATCCCAGAGTCCTGGGAACGAGAGACCCACATCGGGGTCCTGCTCAGCGGGGAGCCTCCCTCTCCCTCTCCCACTCCTCCCTCTGCTTGTGCTCTCTCTGTCAAATAAATAAATAAAATTGTTAAAGAAAGAAAGAAAGAAAGAAAGAAGGAAAGAAAATGCTGCCTATTACAGAGATAACCTTGTAATTCTAATTTAGTATGTACAATTAAATAGCTGATTAAATATGTGGTTTTAGGCTGAAATCTTACTAAGTTTGCACACTGTATTTAGATACTTGTACAACTTAAGAACAATCACATTTATAACTTCAAATTATTAGACTCCTAAGATTTACTTAAGTACTTAGGGAAATTTTGTTAAATATCTAAAGAGAAAATATAAACATTTTAATTCATAGTTACAAATTCAAACGTTTTAAAAAGTTAAACTAAAATATTTATTACAAGTTTAAAATTAGAGTAAGATCCGTATTTTAGGAAAACTAGGTTTTACATTTGTAACTTTAAATAAAGTGAACATTAAATTAGAAATCAAAGTATGCATTATCTTTTATATACAAAGCCAACCTAAAGGATATTATTTTTTAAATCTCACATTTAATAACAAGAACCAATCAAGTGTTATTACAGAGCTCAGCAGTGTGGGAACAGAGGATGTATTTAAAATATATGCCCTGCCATTAAGATTTACACACATTTCTGCTACCATGCATATACTGATAACTCTCCAATCTCTTATCTCTTGCCCCAGACCTTATTTCTAACTGCCTGCTTCATTCACATCATTACCAAGACATCCCAAATACCTCAAAAAGTCCAAATCAAAATCATTTCATTCCTTTTACCTCATCTCAACCAGTGATTCCTTCTTTATTCCTTACCAGAAAAACGGCATCCCTAAACCCTTCACTCTAAATCATTCAGATTACAAATCTAAGTCTGTCTGATTCTATTTTTCCCTAAGTCAGTCATCAAGTCTTCTGGTCAGTGAGTCCTATTCATTCCAATTCAGAAAGATCCACCCAAATCTGTTCTCTCTTTTCCACCCCTAAATTCAGGCCTTCACCATTCCATGCTCATGTTATCATTAATTGAGTCCTTAGTTGGCATCAAGCAAGCCCTGTATCAGGTACTTCATACCCACTACAACAAATCTTCAGAGGAACACTGTCAAGTAGATATTATTACTACCTAGTACAGATAAGAAAGCTGAAAATCAAAGCAGCTAATTTTTTCATACAACTGCAAAGAGGCAGAGCCTAAGGTTTAAAACCAGGACTGTAATTCTACACCCAGGCTCTTCTGAATTCATCCAGTGCCTACTAATGACCTCTTCTAACTTTTCATTAATTTTACTATTTCAGCATCCCCTATATGACCATTTTCAACACAATCCATCCTTCACACTGCTGCCAAACTTCTCCCATCTTTTCTCAGTTTTAAAAACATTTGATCGTTTCCAGTGATACTAGTGAAGACTTCAAATTCCTGGATGACATCCAACATCATTGAGGGTCTGTCTAGTTCTCAAACTACCTTTTCAATCTCCTATGACACCATTTTCTGTCTACATACACTATGCTCTAGTCAGACTGATTTATCAATCACTACGTACATGTCAATGCATGTCCTCTGCCTAGAATGCTCTCCTGCAACCCTCAATCTAGTTTGTTCTAAGGCATCCTTATCTCATCCCTCAAGCCTCAGGCAAAGTTAGGAACATCCTCACCAGTGCTGCCTATACTACTACTTATAAACTATTCTATAGTTATTTTTTGGCACTTTATCCACTAGATTTTGTGCAAAGAACCAGAGCCTAGTATGTCTCTCTCTTAATATCAGCCTGTGTCTTAAACTGCAGTCAATAAATGTTTGTTGAATGATTGTAAACACACCCTTCCTAATTCCTATACTCTCATATTTACCTGAGTGGTCTGAGATTTCAGAATGACTCCATTTTGTCTCTGGCATGTTGAAGACCCAAAGAAATAGTTAAACACAGTAAATAAAAACAGAAGAGTAATTGGTATCTGATAGAAAAAAGGATGATTTTCTGCTTGACTTCAACTAAGTTCCCTATATCTGTGAACTAAAACCAGAATATAATTAAGGGCTTGCTTTGCTGGCCCATGAAGAGAGATGACAGAACACTTTTTTTTGTACAAAGCTGTAATCACAGCAAAGACAGAATAAACTGAGAAAGATGAGGTCCTGAAAAATAATGGTATTAATGCATTAAGAAGGGGAAAGGAATACGTATTGAGTAGCTGGAACATTACCAAAATAATTTCATATAATTATATTTACATACAAAATGCCATAAATGAGATTCCAAGATGTTAAGTAACCAAAAGCACAAAGATAGTTAAGTAGCTAGGTCAGATGAATTTAGTTCTTTGGAAATCCAAGGGCAGTTTGGGTTCATTTTTTCTGTTATATCAAACTGTCTTGGGTAGAGTAATTATGCTAAAAAGAAGCCATTTAAATGCAAATCTGAAGTTGATTAGGACTGAGTCAATTACACCAGGAGTTCACAATCTGTGGGCCACAATTCCTTAGAGGAACTCCATCATTACAAGGTCAGTAAATCCATATGAGCACTGTTTGTAAATTAAATAAAAATGTGCTTGTATATACAGCCACTATTTGTCCAAATGCCATTTTGCTGTAAACAAAATACATATTTCCTTAAAAAGCATTACTGAATTCATAATAGCCTTTTGTTACTACATATTTTCTAAAACATACTAAAAATGTAAGACAAGGTGGGAGACTGGCAATTTCTTTTGCTCTTTTTTTTTTTTTTTAAAGACTAAATAAAGAGGTTTTCTATTGTTTCTGAGCCTCCTTTTCTTGGTGGACTATATAGATACTGAGTTGTCCACTAAGAGTCAGACACTAGGGATGCAGCTGTAAACAGTACAGACAATAGTTCCTATCACGGAACTTTTTAATTCTGACAAGAAGACAAATGATATAAATGATGATGATGATCATGATGATAATGTGTGATAAGGGTAAGTAAAAGAAGTAATGGTTGAAGAAGAAAATAGCAGAGTAAGGGGTAACAACTAAGCCCTGATAAACCCTGATAGGTAACACTGAGAAATGTTGGGTAGAGACTTAGGAAGGAGAATCTTTAGAGAGATCAGGAAAAGACTTTAAGCGCCAACATTTTTGAGCACTGAATGAAGTAAGGGAGCAAGCCACATAGATAACCAAGACAGAACAGTCTAGGCAGAGGGAACAGTGCTGAACAGCATACAGTATGAGCTATGGTATATTTGAGAAAGAGCAAGAAAGCTGATATGGTCTCAGCAAAGTGAGTAAGGTAGAAAGTAGGAGATGAAGTCAGAAATCTAGAGGCAAGATCCTGTAGGCCATGGTGAGAATTTTGAATTTAATAGAAATCAACTAGTTTTACATTTGGGTACTGGTGGAGGTGTAACATGATCAGATTTATATTGTTTAAGATTCCCAGGTGGGTGCACAGATAACTGATTATGAGGAAAACATTACTTTTTAAAGATTTTTTAATTTATCCATTTGTCAGAGAGAGAGAGAGAGAGAGGGAGGGAGCGAGCACGCACAAGCAGGGGGAGTGGCAGGCAGAGGGAGAAGCAGGCTCCCTTGCTGAGCAAAGAGCCTGATGCAGGACTTGATGTAGGACCCTGGGATCATGACCTGAGCCAAAACAGACGCTTAACCGACTGAGCCACCCAGGTGTCCCAAGAGGAAAATATTATTAAAGGACTATTATTACTATAGCTATGGCAAGAGATGATGGTGGCTTGAACTAGTATGGGAGTCATGAAGGTAGAGAGTAGTGGCTGGATACAGAGTGTGGAATGGGAAGCAAAGGTGTTAAAAACAATACTTTAGGCTTTTGATTTGAGAATTGAGTGAATGGTAATGTAACTTTCTAAGATGGACACGACTAAAGGAAAAACAACTTCAACAGAGAGAAATCTAGTTCAGTTTTGGACATGTTAAATCTGACATGCCTTTTAGAAATCAAAGTGGGTATGTGCAGAAGGCAACTGAATAGGCAGGTTTGAATTTAAAAGGATACACTGGCATCAAGGATATAAAATTGGAAATCATTAAAATACAGATAGAATTTAAAGCCTTAGAACGAGATGAGATCACATTTGGTTAATGAGGGCAGATAAAATGAAAAGAGGCAAGAGGACTGAATACTGAAGTATTCCAATGTTTATCAATTAGGAAGAAAAAAGAGACTAAAGTATGACCAGGTCTTATTTATGGTTATATTTCCAGCATCTGGCAAACAACTTAGTTGTAAATACTCAAAAAATACTACAGCTGATCTGAACTAGTATATGGCATGTAATTAAAATAAATGCATATCCGGGGCGCCTGGGTGGCTCAGTCGTTAGGCATCTGCCTTCAGCTCAGGTCATGATCTCAGGATCCTGGGACTGAGCCCCGCATCAGGCTCCCTGCTCCACAGGAAGCCTGCTTCTCCCTCTCCCACTCCCCCTGCTTGTGTTCCCTCTCTCGCTGTCTCTCTCCCCGCCCCCCCCACCCATCAGATAAATAAATAAATAAATCTTTAAAAAAAAATAAATAAATGCATATCCTACCTCTCCACCTCTCATACAAGAGATGATCTTGAAAGGGAAGCATATCCCTTTCAATATAATCAAACACATTTCTTTAAATATCTCTAACATGCATGTTAAAAAAAAAAATCACTACTTTATAACACATTTCCAACATACCTTAATATATGGCAGTACAAAAGATCAAACTTTAATCTGGTCCCTACTGAAATAAGCTTCCACGTATTTTAGAAAATTTTAAATTACACCCAAAGTTTGAGTTAGACTTCAGATTTTTATATACACATTTACATATAAAGTAAATTCTTAATAGTCTTCCTCTGCTCAAAAACGTTCAATGGACTACCTACTGCCTGCAGAATAAAATCCAAACTATGAAGTGCGGCTTTTAAATCATTCTAGAGATGAACCGTTTCAACACTCACTCTCCCAGTTTCCTTCAAGCACACTCAACTATTCTGTTTCTTGAATACAACTTGCTTATCCTTGTCTTAATCCCTCTTCTCATCCTGCTCCTTCTGTCTAAAAAGCCTTCTCTCAAATCTCAATAGTCTTGATCCTGCTTTGTCTTCAAGGCCACAGATCAAAAGTCCCTCCCAACTGTTATCTTTCCTTTCAACTGACTCCCAATATCCTTCACTTTATCTGTCCTTAATTTTCAACATGAATGCATATGTTTTATGTATCCTACTGAATTCTACACTCAGTGTTACACTAGGACTTAGGAAGTAACAGACTAGTGGTTAACAGCAAGGACTCTGGAGCCAGATAACCAAGGTTCAAATTTCTGACTTTGCCATTTAACAGTTCTATGGCCTTAGGTAAGTTGTCTTATTTATTCCTCACCTTCCTTGGCTATAAAATTGTTTTGATCTAAAAAAAATTAAGATAATTAAATATTTCAAACTGTTTGGAATAGTATCTGACACTATAATAGAAGCACTATATTATGAAGTGTTTGAGGAAGGAGAGAAAGGAAGGAGATTGTGTTTTGGTAATTCCTCTTTTTTCCTTATGATTTAAAAGACAACTACATATAACAGTAAGTTTATGTTGATGGGTTGGAAAATCAACAAGGAAAACTGGAAAATAAAATGCCACACTTCTACCCAGGAGGATGGGCAGCTAACTGTACTTGGGAAGTGGGGGAAAGGAAGGTTACAGATACTACTTAGATGGTGGTAAAGTTGAAGAGTGTATTAAAATTAATGTTAATCAATCATCAGAGCCTGTATAGGAGTAGACTTTCTAAACTACTGGGGAGAGGGAGGTAATCTGTCAATATAACCACAGACAGGAAGAGGTGGGGTGAAAGTAATAGCAAAGCACAAGAGAAAAGATGGCCGGATAATTTAAACAAGAAAAAAACTGCAAAAGTTGAACTTTTATCAAGAGAAGGATATTCAAGGGATGCCTGGGTGGCTCAGTCAGTTAAGTGTCTGCCTTCGGCTCAGGTCATGATCCCAGGGGAGCCTGCTTCTCCCTTTGCCTGTCACTCCCCCTGCTTGTTCGCTCGCTCGCTCTCTGACAAATAAATAAAATCTTTAAAAAAAAAAAAAGAGAGAAGGGTATTCAATTTTATGATCTGTCATGATGTGAATCCTGAACCTTTATAGATCTTTTTCCTTTGAAAAAAATTTGTTAATGAGCATATAATATATAAAGATATATGACAATAACAGAATAAGGGAACAGAATTACACAGGAGCAAAGTATTTTGTATACAATTGTAACTAAGTTGTTATTAATTTGAAGTAGAATTTTATAAATTAAGATGTTAATTATATATCCCCAGGGCAAGCACAAAGAAAATCACTATAAAATTGTACAGTTAAAAAAAAGGGGGGGGGATTAAAATGTTACACTAGAAAATACTTATATAACACTCTTTGAAGGCAGTAATGGAGGGCTTTAAGAATAAACTGATATGAGACATGTAGAAAACAAATAGCAAAATGACAAAGATCCTTAACAGTAATTACATTAAATGTCAATGGATGGGTTAAACTCTCCAATTAAAAGGCAGAGATAAGCAGAATGGATTAAAGAAACATGATCCAACTATATGGTGTCTACATGAGACTCACCTTAGATCCAAAGACACAAACAGGTTGAAAGTAAAAGAAAAAATAGTACATGAAAATAGCAACTGAAAGAGAAATAGAGTGTATACACCCATATCAGACAAAATACATGTTAAAACTTGTTATAACAGACAAAGATATATGATAAAAGAGTCAATCTATCAAGAAGATTTAACAATTAAAAACACAAATGCACCTAACAACAGAGCCCCAGAACATACGAAGCAAAAAAACGACAGAACTGAAGGGAGAAACAGCTCGACAATAATTGTAGACTTCAGTACCTCACTTGCAATAATGCATGAAACAACTAGGTAAAAGATACAAAGGAAAGAGGACTTAAACAACACCATAAATCAACTAGACCTAAAAGACATACAAAGAACACTGCACCCAAAAAAAGCAGAATAAACATTTGTCTCAAGTGCACATGGAACATTTTCCACAGCAGACCACATGTTAGGGCACCAAAAAAAAGTATCAATAAATGTAAAAAGTTGGAAATCATACAAAGTATCTTCTCCAACAGTAACGCAATGTGATTAAAATCAATAATAGGGAATTAGAAAACTCACAAATATGTGGAAATTAAACAACACATTCTTAATCAATGACTCAAAAAAAGTAATCACAATGAAAATTAGAAAATACATTGAGAAGAATTAAAAATAGCCACAACATACCAAAACATATGGGATGCAGCAAAAAGCAGTGCTCAGAGGGAAATCTACAACTGTGAACACCTACATTAAAAAAGAATATCACAAATCAACAACCTTATACTTTAAGGAACTAGAAAAAGATGAAGAAACTAAATGCAAAGCAAGCAAAAGAAAGGCAATAAAGGGCAGAGATTTAAAAAAGAAAATAAAAAAAGAAGTGATCAGTGAAACTGAAACTTCTTTGAAAAGATTAACAACATTAACAAACCGTTAGAAGAGAGAAGACTCAATTTACTAAAACCAGGAACAAAAGTAGGGACACCACTACTGACTTTACAGAAATAAAAAGAATTATAAGATGATACTATGAACCACTGTATGCCAACAAATAGATAACATAGATAAAATGGACAAATTCCTACAAACTACCAAAGATGACTCAAGAAGAAATAAAAAATCTGATCTATAATGAGATTAAAACAATAATAATAATAATAATAAAACCTGACCAAGAAAATCCAAGACCCATATGGCTTCACTGATAAATTCTCCCAAATATTTAAAGAAGAAATAATACCAACGCTCTTCACTCTTCAAAAAAATGGAAGAGAAAAGAATACTTCCTAATTCATTCCAAAAGGTTGGTATTTCCCTGATATTGTAAGACAAAGACTTCACAAGAAAACTACAGACCAAGATCTCTCATGAATACAGATGCAAGAATCCTCAACAAAACACTATCAAACCAAACTCAGCAGCATATTAAGAGGACTATACACCATGGATTTACCCCAGGAATGCATGGTGGCTCAATCAATTTTAAAAAAATCAATCACCATAGTAACAGAATGAAGGGGGTGGAATAACATGATCACCTCAACTGACACAGAAAAAACATTTGACAAATTCCAACATTCTTTCATGCTAACACTCAATAATCCAGGAATAGAAAGGAGCTTTCACAACCTGATAAAGGACATCTATGAAAAACTCATGACTAACATACTCAATGGTAAAAGACTGAAAAACTTCCCATTAAGATGAAGAACAAGACAAGGATGTTCAATCTTGCCACCTCATTCAACATTGTTTGGAAGTTCTAGCCAGGGCCATCCAAATCAAAAGGAAGAAGTAATACTACCTCTTTTCACAGACCGGATCTTACATAAAGAAAATCCTAAAGAATCCACACAAAACTATATTAGACCTAATAAGCAAGTTCAGCAAAGTTGCAGGATACATGAGAAACATCAAAAAATCAGTTGTATTTCTATACACTAACAATGAACAATCTCAAATTAAGGAAACAATTCCATTTATTATAGTATCAAAAAGAATAAAATACTTAGGAATAAATTTAACCAAGGAGGTGGAAGACTTGCACACTAAAAACTACAAAACATGAAATGCTGGAAGAAACTGAAGACATAAATAAATGGAAAGATATCCCATGTTCTTGGATTAGAAAACCTAATATTGTTTAGATGGCAATACACCCCCCCACACCCCGCAAAACTGATCTGTAGACTGAATGCAATACCTATCCCAACTATGTTTTTTGCAAAAACTGACAGGCTGATCTTAAAATTCATATGGACTTGCAAGGGAGCCCAAATAGCCAAAACAATCTTGAAGAAAGTTGAAAAAACAGAAACAAAGCTGGAGGATTCACACATCCTGATTTCAAAAATTATTACAAAGCCACAGTGTTGGCACAGAGATAGACATATAGACCAAAAGAATAGAACTCAGTGTCCAGATATAAACCACATATCAATGGTCAATTGATTTATGACAAGGATGTTAGGACTATTCAGTGGGGGAAAGAACTGCCTTTTCAACAAACAATGCAGGGACTACTGGACAACCATGTGCAAAAGAATGAAGCTGGACTCTTACCTCATACCATACATAAAAACTCCAAATATATCAAAGATCTAAATGTAAGAGAGAAAATGATAAAATTCTAAGAAGAAAACATAGGGGTAAATCTTTGTGACTATGGATGTAGCAATGGATTCTTACATGACACCAAAAGCACAAGCAACAAAAAATTTAAAATTTTAAACTTCATAAAAATTAAAAGCTTCTACGATTCAGAGAATACTATGAAGTGAAAAAACCCACAAAACAGGAGAAATTTTTTGAAATCATATGTCCAATAAGGGTCTAATATGTAGAATATGTGAAGAATTCTTACAACTCAACAAAACTCCAAATAAACCAATTTAAAAATAGGCAAAGGACTTGAATTCCCATTTCTCCAAAGAAGATTTACAAATGGGTCAACAAGTACATGAAAAGATGCTCAATATCATCAGTCGCTAGGGAAATGCAAATCAAAACCATGAGATACTACTTCATACCCACAAGGATGGTTATTTATTTTTTAAAGATTTTATGTATTTATTTGACAGAGAGAGAGTGAGCACCAAGTAGGGGGAGCAGCAGGCAGAGGGAGAGGGAGATCCCAGGACCCCAGGATCATGACCTGAGCTGAAGACAGACATTCAACGACTGAGCCACCCAGGCGTCCCTAGGGTTTTTTTTTTTTTTTTTTTTTTTAAAGGAAATGTAAGAAGTGTTGGTGAAGATGTGGAGAAACTGGATTTTTGCATACTTCTGATAGGAATGCAAAATGGTGCAGACGCTGTGGAAAACAGTTTGGTGGTTCCCCAAAAAGTTAAAATAGAATTACCATGTGTCCTAACAATTCCACTCCCAAGTACAAATCTAAGAGAATGAAAAATCTGTACATGAATGTTCAGACATGCATTATTCTTAAGAGCCAAAAAGCAGAAACACCGAAATGTCCATCAGCTGATGAATGATCATACAAAATGGGGCATGAGCATACAATGAATATTCAGCGATAAAAGAGAGTTATTATGGCCAGAATGTTTGTCCCCCCATTCATATGCTGAAAGCCCTAACCTCCAATATAAATGTATAATTTAATTAAGGTTAATTGAGGTTGTAAGAGAAAGGGGGCTGATCCAATAGGATTAGCGTCTAATAAAAAGAGACACCAGAGAGAGCTCCCCCCTCCTTCACACTCCAGCACAGAGGAAAGGCCCTGTGAAGACACAGTGAAAAGATGGGCATCTATAAGTCAGGAAAAGAGTATAAACGAGAAACAACCCTGCTGAACCTTGATCTGGGGCTTCCAGCCTCCAGACTATGAGAAGATCAATATCTGTTTAAGCCATCCAATCTTTTGTTATGGCAGCCTGTACTAATACAGGAATGAAATACTGATAATGTACTATAACATAGATGAATCTCAAAAATATAATGCTAAATTAAAGAAGCCAGACACAAAAGGCCTTATATTATATAATGACTGTTTACTTTTATTCTATTTAAATTCAATTAACATATAGTGTATTATTAGTTTCAGAGATAGAGGTAAATGATTCATCAGTCTTATATAATAACAGTGCTCATTTCATCAAGTGCCCTCCTTAATGTCCATCACCCAGTTACTCATGTCCCCACCCACCCCCCTCCAGCAACCCTCAGTTTGTTTCCCATAGTTAAGAGTCTCTTGTGGTTTGTCTCCCTCTCTGATTTCATCTTATTTTATTTTCCCCTCCATTTCCCTATGATCCTGTTTTGTTTCTTAAATTCCACATGAGTGAAATCATAGGAGTAACTGTCTTTCTCTGACTTATTTTGCTTAGCATAATACCCTCTAGTTCCATCCACGTCATTACAAATGGTAAGATTTCATTTTTTGATGACTGAGTTAATATTCCATTGTATGTATGACAAATTCTACTGCAATTTTTAAACAATGAGGAATGCCTGGGTGGCTTAGTCGGTTAAGCATCTGCCTTCAGCTCAGGTCACGGTCCCAGGGTCCTGAGATTGAGCCCCGCATGGGGCTTCTTGCTCAGCGGGGAGCCTACTTCTCACTCTCCCTCTGCCCCTCCTCCTGCTCATGCATGTGCGTGCTCTGTCAAATAAATAAATAAAACCTTAAAAAAAATGAATATTGATGCAACTCGGATGACTCTCATGGCATTATGGTGAGTTAGTGAAGCCAGTGTCAAATGGTGATACTCTAGGATTCCATTTATATGACATTCTCAAAAAGACAAAACAATGATGAAGGACAGAGGAGAGGTTGCCAGAGGTTTGGGGAGGGGTGATTACAACAGAAGAGCACAAGGGAACTGTCTGGGGTGATAGAACTGTTCTGTATCTTGACTGTGGTGGTGGGTACACAAATTTACACATGTAGTAAAATTCCAAGAACTATACACAAAAATGTCAATTTTTCTACATGTCAATTTGAAAATAAAATTTTGTTACAAAAAAACACTGGTCTGTTTTGCACTTGGAAAGGATTTTTAACCAATGCTTGATTTGTAAACATCAGGTACTGACCATTTGTAAAGTATTAATTCACTGAGTTATGTGGATTTTCCAAACGTATTTCATTGTACAATATCTCACAAAAAAATCATGTTTGTTAATATCACCACAAATCTCAACAGAAAGGTTTTTTTTTTTTTTTGAAGATTTTATTTATTTATTT
The DNA here is from genome assembly GCF_004348235.1 of Phoca vitulina. Lineage (NCBI taxonomy): Eukaryota > Metazoa > Chordata > Mammalia > Carnivora > Phocidae > Phoca > Phoca vitulina. Next base: position 9,526,268 of record NW_022589751.1, on the reverse strand, counting down.
GACAGAGAGAGACAGAACGAGAGAGGGAACACAAGCAGGGAGGGTGGGAGAGGGAGAAGCAGGCTTCCCGCGGAGCAGGGAGCCCGATGCGGGGCTCGATCCCAGAACCCTGTGATCACGACCTGAGCCGAAAGCAGACGCCCAACAACTGAGCCACCCAGGCACCCCATCAACAGAAAAGTTTTCTAAGTGAAGTTTCAGACTACAGTGGAGGATAATACATTTTCTAATATTCCAAATTTTCTCTTGAAAGCTGGAATGTTATCACTGGCAACAAATACTGTTTTACTTTTTTCCTTGATGTGACAGGCTCACTTCATTTTTTTGAGAAAATGTCTGTCAAATACTGAAGTCTGAAAAACCACAGTTTAAAGTGGTGTTCCTTGAAAAAAAGCATCTAGTTTAGCTCAGAACTACATAAGTGCTTTATACATACTTCCCGTTTCATCACATAGAATACTACCAAAACATGTACTTGGGGTCAAGGTTTAGTAAAAGCAGCATTTCTCACTGCCTCATCAAGGGCATTCTTAGGGGAAACTGGCATTTTTTTTACTTTGTGTGTGACAGTGAAAGACTACAAAGGCTACTATAATAGTTTGGTGCCACTAACTTGATTTGTGCACTAGCAGTTTAGCCACCACACTCTTAAATTAAGTACAGATTATCAACACAGTGCAAAGGGCAAATAACATCTTAGTGTTAAGTACGCAAATAGTTTTGACGGAGCAGATCCCAGAAAGTCTCAGGAACCACTGGGACGAGCCGCGGCGGCGGGGTGGGGGGTGAGAATCGGAATGATCAAATTAATCCATCTTTATCAGTTTTCTTGGCCTACTATAGTTGGAATTAAGTTATATTTTCAGAATATTGTTAACATTTCTTCAGTTCTCAGTATGCTGAAGAAAAGAATATAAGGCAATATGGCTAGAGGATTGGTTTAAAAATTGGAAACAAATGGGTATTTTTGATTGGAGAAGTATAAGCAGTAGCATAATCCAGCATTCAGTCTAATTATTACCAATGTTCAGAGAGATGCAGAATGGAGAGTTTACAAATGGTAACAAAGACTAGATAAAACAGTCCAGTAAAATCTCTTAAAGCTGTGCAGAACAGAAACTAGTACTTTGAGTAAGTACAAATTAATACATTTAAAAGAAAAAAAACCCAAAGTGTATTTATTTACACAATGAGTGACCCTAGGTAATCAGTGAGTACTAGATATCACTGTATAATCTTCTCTGAATCTACAATTACTAAAAATAACTGTGTTATTACAGTTAAAAAAGAACACCAAAACTCCTGGATGTCTTTGGGAAGAGTAGTACCCTTACTACACAATGATAAATTGATTCCTGAAATTATTTAGCTCAAGAACAGCAAATACAAAGGACTAGAACAATATACAAGTCTTTAAAATCATTAAGAGGAACATATAATATCAAGAAATATTTTAACGAGGCATTCCTTTTGACAAAAATATAAACTTTAAAATACCACATAGTACAAGTGTAAGTAGAACCTAATCAAGCCAAATTCTCAACCTGAATGCCTTTTAAGAAACAAGGTTCTAATGCTAAGAGAAACAAATGACAAGTCAATGAACTATTAAAAATGTAATTTTGAAAGATTTGTTATATGCTAAGCTCAAAACACAGAGTCCAATTCTGAAAGCTTTACATAACTATATGGATATTCAAATGAAAAATGATATTCTAAATAACTATAAAGCATTGCACACCCTTAAACAAGGTAATATTTAAGAAAGTTTTCCCCAAAGGCCTATAAAGAGTTATAGGAAACTTCTAGTTGCTCAGTGATAGATTTATAGATGGGACCAAACTACTCAGGGAAACATGTCAAAATAATTTAAAAGCCCTGTTATTATAAACTCCTAGATAAAATATATGGATATTTTATTTATAATGAATAAAAATTTGTATAAGGGCTACATTCCTTTCTCTCTCTCTCCTGCTCTCAAAACACACATTCTCTCTCAAACTCAAAAGGTTGGCAGGAAAGTCAAGTGCTAAAAATGAATGAGAATCTGGAAGACAGAGCTGAGAGTGTGCTAACAACTGAATGGATGATGATTAAGTATGGGTAACCTAGGAACTTGGGTTTTAACACTGATGCAGAGACAAGAGAAGAGAGGCCTTAAGGACGTTGGAACTAAGGACTCTAAAGCATTGCTACTCAAAAGTGTGGTTCATGTCAACATCAAGCAACTTGTTCCCTAGGAAAAAAAATCCTTAGATCCCAACCCAGACCTACTGAATCAAAATCTCTGCAAATGGAGCTCAGGGATCTTTTTCTCCTCATAGGTAGAGAGACTATTGGGGAATCTCCCTAGAGAAACTGAATCCCATGCTTGTGACTTGCATAGCTTTGGAATTCAAATATACACTACTTCAGCAGTTTTCAAACATTTTAGTTCCAGGATCACTCTATACTCTTTTTTTTTTTTTTTTTTTTAATTTTTTTTTTTTTTTAAGGTTTTATTTATTTGCGAGAGAGAGAATGAGAGACAGAGAGCATGAGAGGGAGGAGGGTCAGAGGGAGAAGCAGACTCCCCGCTGAGCAGGGAGCCCGATGTGGGACTCGATCCCGGGACTCCAGGATCATGACCTGAGCCGAAGGCAGTCGCTTAACCAACTGAGCCACCCAGGCGCCCCACTCTATACTCTTAAAAATTATTGAGGACTCGCAGCTCTTGATCTCAAAGTTGTGAGTTCAAGCTCCACATTGGGCACAGAGTTTACTTAAAAATAAAAAAATTTTAAAAATTAAAAAAAACAAAAACAAATTAAAATAAAAATTTAAAACCCCAATAACACACACAAGACTCACATTCTATTATCTATCAGAGTAATGATATCATCTCTGATAACCCCTGGAAAACTCCACTAGTGAGAAAATGAAGAATTAAACATCTCAGTATTATTATGAAAATAGTCTGACCTCTAGGACCTCCAGGAGTCTCTAGACCACACTTTGAGAACCACTGCACTATCTGAATTATCTAGGAATCCCCTAATTATAAAATTAACGTAAAACTGGCTCTCTAGGTTACTGAAGGGGTAGGGGGGGCTAGCAAAAGCAAATGCAGACCTTCCCAAAAAAAAAAGTTCTCAGGATCTGCCCACACAAGACTCCTACAGGAAAAAAAAAGTCACGTCAAACATGAGCCCACCCACTATGAAAAAAAACCATAAAATCTAGAGAAAACAATTTATCAAAAGCAAGAATAAGCAGATAGTAAACAGAAGGATGAAAGCCTCAAGAACTTAAAATGTTATGATGGTTTTTAAAAGTTACTACAAATGAAATAGGTTATAATATTTTAATAAGAATACAGCATATTTAAATACCTAAAATGTTATATATGGTGTATATTATAATCATAGTGTGTATATATATATATAAATAAAATACTACTTTATATGTGAGATATGTATACCACTATTTTAAAATTCCATGTAGCAACAGGAGAAAATATTTGCAAAAGACACATCTGATAAAGGACTTACACAAAATATGCAAAGAACTTTTAAAATTCAGTAAGAAAATAAACCCGATTTAAAAATGGGCAAAAGACCTGGACACCTCACCAAAGAAGAAATATGAATGGAAGTAAGCATATGAAAAAATACAGATAGCAAGAATGCATATGAAAAGATACTTATCGTCACAATGTCATTAGGGAACTGCAAATTAAAACAAGATACCACTACGCACCTATTAAAAGGGCCAAAATCAGGACCACTAACACAGAATGCTGTGGAGCCTGCTAACAGGAATGCAAAATGTACAGCCAGGGATTGGGGAAAGGGAAGGAGGAATGAATAGTCACAGCACAAAAGATCTTAAGGGCAGTGAAACTATTCTGTATGACACTACAATGGTGGAGACATGTGTCAAGCCCATAGAACGTACAACACCAAGAGTGAAACACAATGTAAACCATAGACTTTGAGTGATAATGATGGGTCAGTGTAGGTTCATCCATGTAACAAAGGTACACTGTGGTGCCAAGGTGTGGATAGTAGGGAGGTTATGCTTATATGGGAACTCTGTATTTTCCCCGCTCAATTTTGCTGTGAATCTAAAACTACTCTAAAAAATAAAGTTTATTAATTAAACACACACACACACCCCAGTTACGAAGTTTTGGTGTTAATCCATGAAAAATAGCCACAATTATTTGAAAGACTATTAAAATGTTTTTCCCCCTTCCAACAATCTTTCTATATAGGAGGCTGGATTTTCTTCATATACTTCAACCAAAATAACATTATGCAACACCTGAACGAAAAAGTAGGTATAATGAGACAGCTATCTTCTATTAACCCAGATGTTAAAGAAAATCTGTAAAATGTAAAAACAATGCCCCTTTTCTCACAATGTTTTTGTTTTGAAAACAATGATTTTCACTAAAGTGTTGCTTAACATGTAACAGGCTGTTTATTGTTATTTTCAAATAAATTACTAATAGAATGGCTCTCTGAAAAGCTCAGTAAGTTTTAAGGGACTTCAAGACCAGAAAGCTTGAAAACGGCTTATCTAAGGCATCAAAAGTCAAATACGAAGAGAGAAGTCAGCATACCAAATAAAAATGATTAAATTAGTGCTATCCAAAGAGACAGACTACCTTGAAAAATACTGAATTACCAAACACCAAAATGTGGTAACATTTAATGGGTAACAGATTAGATGATTTTTAAGAGAACATTCCTACGTAAGAATCTGTAAAATATGGCACCACAAATACTGGCTAATATTCTCAACTAAAATACTACTGCTTCATATCACAACGTAAGAATGGGCTTGATATCTGCTATATACCATATTAAACAACATAAATACATGCCATTTTGTATTTCATGTTAAGTATTATAATAGCAGCAGCTAACATTCGTTAAGCTGTATTCTAAAACTTGACATTACATACTCTTCACAACAACTCTGAGATAAATACTATTACTATCCCCCATTTATAGAGTCAGATACTGAGGACAAAAAACTAAAAAAAAAAAGAGAAGCTGGGTTCAAATTTAAGTATTATCCTCTTAGGGGGCAGTTAGACAAACCCTTTCTACAAAAGGACAGATAGTAAATATTTTAGTTGGCCATATACAGTCTCTGTTCCTTTTTTTTTTTTTTTTTAAACTCTTCAAAAAAAAATCATCCTTAGTTCTTGAGCCTTACAAAAAAGGACCACAGCCCAGATCAGCCTTTCTGAACCGGGATATGTCCGGTTCCACAAGAATTAAGCACAAATGCCCTACAGCATCCTTGTATGTAACGACTTTACTTCTCTCTCTAGGTAGAGAATGGGATTCACTCAATATAATCTTGAGGAGAATTAGGAGAATTTAGACAGTAAAATAACTGTGTTCAGTGGTTCACCTGCATTCAACTGGTTCACCTGCATTCAATACAAAAAACAAATACCAACTGTTGCGTTTTCTCCATCTGGAAAAATAAGGAAAATTTTCAAAAATTGTATTTGATGACTCACTAACGCTCACAAAGAGAAGCAGAACTAAATCCTACAGTATTGTTTTACCCTTATATGGTCCTCATTAAGAATACTGATAACCTTAAAGGGGCGCCTGGGTGGCTCTGTCGGTTAAGCGTCTGCCTTCGGCTCAGGTCATGGTCCCAGGTCCTGGGATCCAGCCCCACATCAGGTTCCCTGCTCGGCGGGAAGCCTGCTTCTCCCTCTCCCACTCCCCCTGCTTGTGTTCCCTCTCGCTGTGTCTCTCTCTGTCAAATAAATAAAAAAAATCTTTAAAAAAAAAAATTATAAAAAAAAAAAGAATACTGATAACCTTAAAAAAATACTGATAACCTAAAAAAGATGGCCTTAAAATGTATTTTCTCAATGCTTGAAGGTCAGCCATCAACATCATCACCTTGTAGAGTCTGATTAGACCCTCAAGGAAAAACAACTGATATAAAACACTTTGCAAGTTATATTATTTCAAACCAACACCCATAAAGGTCACTGAGAAAATCAAAGAGGAATCTGAACTAAAAAGCTACACTGCCTTTTGGGGCAATGACAGTTTAAGCCAAACAGAGCATAACCAACACCTGAATGAAAAAAAGTCAACTCCTTAAGGATTTTCAACATTAACAACAGTCAAGCAACTGAAGCAACATTTATCAAACAGAATACATGGGAGCACCTGGAATACCATCAGTCCACAATTCCAAATCAATACTTCTTGCAACATGTCAGAGATGTAAACAGAATCATAAAGACGCAATACTGATAGATATTTCCCAACTTAAATAACTATGACACTCCCAAAAGTCTCACATAAAAACCAGCACAGGTTAAGAGCACCTCAAGATATAATTTCTAGGGCTTTTGTAATCAGAATTTGCAGCCTCACAAGTGGACTTTATTTTATATTATGAAAATAACTAATAACTATGGAAATACCCATTAGCCACAACCTCTGCACAGATGACTTGAAATAAGCTTCTGGGCCTTTGCTTGAATCCTCACTCTCCATTCATAACTACAAAAAAATCACAGGAACCTGAAACTAATGTAGCATTGTTTGTCAACTATAGTTCACTTAAATCAAGCAAGCAATCAATCAACACAGGGGATAATAAAAAGGGAAGCAGCATTCTACAGTGGTTTAGAACACAGACTATGGAACCAAACTGTGTATGAGTCTTAATTCTCCCTTTTCTAGCTATGTGACCTTGGACAAGTTCCATAATTTCTCAGTGACTCTTCAGTACAAAAGCATGGAAACAACATTCTTACCTCATAAAGTTTTTATGAGGATTAAGTAAGTTAGTATTTGAAAAATTAGATAGAACAGTACCTAGCATAAAGCAGGTACTATATACATACACCTTACATAGAAAAACAGAACAAATACACAACACAGAAACAACATCAAGCTGAGGAGAACTCACACAGTTAATGAATGTAAGACTGACAATGAACGCCTTCTCATGGCTGCTGTCTCATATCCTCTGTTCTTAATGTTCCGCAGTACTATATTCACAATGAGTACCTACTATGTGAAAGATATTCAAAACAAAATTATTTATCTTCTCCAAACCTGCTTCACCACAGTCTCTACTACCATGGTAAAGACAACTCTGCACCGAGTTGCTTGAACCCAAAACTTTATAATCCTCCTTATCTTCTTACTCTTACTCCCCACATTAATCCATTAGGAAATTATGCTGGATCTACCAATCCTAACCAATCTCCTATCAATCTAATATATTCACAGTCCTAACCACTTCTCCCTTCCTCTATGGCACCTAGTACAAGCAACCTTCACCTCTCACATGGACTAATGCAATAGCTTCCAACTTGGCATCTGTGCAAATACTGCTCCTCCTGCTCCCCGCCCATTATTGACATAGCAGCCAGTTACTGTGTTAAAACTAAACCAGACCATCACGTCACTCTCCTGCTCAAAAGCTTACAATACTCCTTACTTTAATCATAGTAAAAGCCTACCTTCCCCTCAATTTTGCTCTGTACCTTAAACTGCTCTTTAAAAAAAGTCTTAATTAAAAAAAAGAATGAAAAGAAGGTTTAAACTGTTAAAATGCAGCTGAGCTTTCCTCAAAGTATTAAGTATACTACAGAGGAAAACAGACCATTAGAGACATATCCAACACCCCACATACGCATACACACGCACACAAAGCAAAATCCTCACAAGAGCCTATACACCTTACATGATCTATCTGCTGTTACTTTTCTTGATTGAGTCTGATTTTTTTAAAGTAGACTGCAGTAGACCTGGGTCCTTCCTATTAAGAGACATAGGTCTGCCTTTTCAACTTTTAATGATGCTAACATTGATCAGTGAATTCGTGATATCAACTTGATCCCACCATTATAGTCAACAATCACCTTTCACCTAGTAATTACAGCATACATCAAGTATATGTCTAGATCTATTACTGTGTTTTGGGCACAAAATGGTGACTTTTCTAATATTTTCATTCTTCACTTTCTTCAAGAAAGAAGAACTTTCTATCATCAACTATCTGGTTACCTTAAAACACATTTTGCAATGAAATGCAGTATAAGTGCCTCCTCCTCCTCTCTATGCATAAGGAGCTGACAACCTTGAAACCTCCAAAGGTGATCAATAATTATGTATTTAAAGTATCATTATGGACTTCTGAATTTTAATTTTAATACAGTTTACTCTACTGGAGTAATTACTTTTTTATATATGCAAATTTTCCATCTTAGGCCAGTGGAAATACCTTAGATGGCCTCTGTAAACTTGTGACACTTCAACTTCTCTTAGCCAACCTGACAGGCCAAAGATTTTAACTTGTAGTTTACATTTGCAATTCCTCCATTATAATTAAGATCAGACAATTTTCGTATGTTTGTTGATCTCTGAATTCCCTATTTTCTTTTTTTAATTTTTATTTATTTATTTGAGAGTGTGCACACGAGCAAGGGGGAGGGACAGAGAGAGAAGCAGCAGCAGGCTCCCTACTAAGCAGGCTCCATCCCAGGACCTGGAAGATGATCCCAGGACCCTGCAGACACTTAACTGATTGAGCCAACCAGGCGACCCTCCCTATTCATTTTCTTATCCATTTTTCTAGTGGGCAGATAAATCCCTTTTGCTTTCTGTATTTTAAGAGTTCATTTTAATATATGGCAGAGCTTATGCATTAATGAAAGCTGTAATATTTTTTCTTTTTCCTTTTTTATTTTATGGCATTTTATTGCCATGTAAAATATTTAATTTTTAAATAAAATCATTCCCTTTATAACTCTCCGTATGTCTTTAAAGGACTTTCCACTTCAATATGATTGGGGAAAAAACCTGCCTAACCGTCTTCTAATTCTTTTATGGTTTCTCTGTTTTCTTTTTAGTGTTTACATCTTTGACCCAGCAAGATATAATTAGCTGCTTATAAGTCTGTCTATTCCCACCAGATTCTGGGGTCTTCTAAGGCAAGGACTATCTTACTCATTTTGTTACCAGACTAAATATCTTGCCTGTGGACCCATGTGTTTTCAAATACAGGGTTTGAGGAAGGTGGTGGTAATGATTAACAGTCATAAATCTTTTATCTGCTCTTAAACTAGGGCAACTCATTCCTACTGAACTGTCCATACTGCAGAAGAAAAGTTGGAAGAGGGAGAAAAACTGTGTTCTGATTTACAGTAGATTATACATGCATTACTCTGACATCTCACTATAATTTTAAGAGGTGAGGAGTGGGGGGTAGGGCACAGAAAGTGAATATAGAAATTCAGCTTCCAAGAAGTGATGTCTGAATGGACTTGAATACAAGTAGGTATTAAATATAGAGACTGAGACAGTATTCTAGTCATAGAGTACAGGATGTGCCAAAGTATGAAAGTGGGGGTACTTGATCTATTTGCAGAATTACAAGAAATTTAGGGACTCCTGGGTGGCTCAGTCGGTTAAGCATCCGACTCTTGATTTCAGCTCAGGTCATGATCTCAGGGTCATGAGACTGAGCCTGCTTGAGATTCTCTCTCTCCCTCTCCCTCTACCCATCCACCCCCACACACTCTCTCTCTAAAAACATTAATTAATTAAAAAAAAAAGAACTACAAGAAATGTATTATGACTGCCTAGGCCAGTGCTTGGCATATAGAGTAAGTACTATATAAATAAACATTTGCTCTTATTATGCTGATTATTGGGAAATCCAGAAAAATTAGGTAAAATCGTTAAGATATAGGCTAAGATGTTCCTGGAAAGCCAGCTAAAGTTTAAATTTTATCCTGAAGACAATGGGAGCCACTGAAAGACTTTTGACAGGACAATGGCAAGTGTTAGAAAATTTACACTGGCAGTGTGAATCAAAGACTGGATGGAATACAGACAGGCAAGAATCAAAAAGAATCTTTGATGACGGAAAATGCAAAAGTGATAAAAACTTTTAGGGGTGCCCACGTGGCTCAGTTGGTTAAGCGTCTGACTTCATTTCGGCTCAGATCATGATCTCATGATCTCAGGGTTGTGGGATTGAGCCCCACATAGGGCTACAGGCTGGACATGGAGCCTGCTTAAAATTGTCTCTCCCGAATCTTTAAAAAAAAAAAAGAAGGGGGGGGGCACCTGGGTGGCTCAGTCATTAAGCATCTGCCTTCGGCTCAGGTCATGATCCCAGGGTCCTGGGATCGAGCCCCGCGTCGGGCTCCCTGCTCAGCGGGGGGCCAGCTTCTCCCCCTGCTCATATTCTCTATCTCTGTGTCTTGAATGAATAAATAAAAAAATCTTTAAAAAAAAAAAAGGAAAAAAAATAAAAATAGAAATAAATAAATAAAAGATACCAGGTATCTAATAGCATGTATAGAGATATAAACAACAGTAAATATTCCTGGACTGCCTGTAATGCTTTCCATTTTAGTAAAGACACATCCAGTTAAGTAAATCATTTTCAACAAAATTATTTCAGGGTCACGAAATGCCCCATGTTCTCTTTTCCACAAGCAAGAGAGATTGATGAAAGCTCATGAATGTCTCTCAGAAGGCTGGTTTTCTAAACACTCCATGATGTAACACCAAAAGCTAAATTACGGCTATTGCTCCTGCTGGTACCCTAGCCCAGCTTCTCTAAAATTTCTGCAGGCTCATCAATACTTTTTACTGACACTGCAGTAATGGTGTGAGCCACATGTGCCCTAACAACAGAGTTCACACCTAATTCCAGCTATGTGGACTATCAGATATGGGATGTGAGGTAGCTACACAGAATGTGGGACAACTTCTGGAGGGCAAACTACAGAACCAGTTTACCGGCAGTTCTCATCTTAGGTGTTTTAGAGGTCAGAAGGATTGCTTTTTTGTGGCATGGACTACTTGGGTCCATTGGGGACTCCACCAAAAGTGACAAAACTTCCTATGGAGAAGGTGAATTGAAGACCATGGTTCTACCTTGAAGTCTATGGAGTGGCAGGTATTGTGACTGAAGTTACTGAATTGGCTTATTTGTTGTTTTTTATAGGGTATACCTCCTAAAAGCTGTTGTTCTTCCCCACCTGCAAGGAATCATTTCATGGTTCAATAAGAAAACAACTACTGTAGAAAAAGTCTACTTAGAAAAAGTCTAAAGTGACCTTTTTCTACTGATTCTTTAGAAAAATCTGAGACTATAAACCCCATATTACAATAAATCCTCCACAGATATCTATTTCTATCTTTACATTTATTGAAGAGCAAATATCAATTATATAATTATACATTACTTATATAAAAAATTCTCACAAATCAACAAAAAGATTAACTCAATTTTTTTTTTTTAATGGGCAAAAGACTTTTAGACCCTTCAAAATAGAACATATATGAAAAGTCCAATAGGCACATGAAAAGCCATCTTTAGTCATCAGGGAAATTAAAATACCACAACAAAACAATGAGATACCACTTTACAAATGTCAGAATTATCAAAATAGAAAAGACTGACAAAGACTGAAGAATCCTCTCCACCTACCACCCTTCTCTTCCTTCCCCTGGTTAAACACCAAATATCTGTGAGGATGCAGAGTAATTGATCCCTCCATACACTGTTGGAGAGGAATGTAAAGTGGAGATATCACCTCTTTGGAGAGCTGTTTGGCAGTTTCTTATGAAGTATGAATGTACATCTCTACCCTATAACCTGGCAACTCCATTCCTAGGTATTTACCCAAGGGAAATGAAAACAGACTTATATAAAAATGTTTATGGGGTAGCCTTATTTATAATAACCCCAAACTGGAAACAACTCAAATGTCCATCAGCAATGAACAGATTAAACAAATTGTAGTGTGTCCATACGATGGAATGCTACTCGGCAAAAGAATGAACTTATGTCCAGAATAGGCAAATCTCTACAAACAAAGTAAATTAGTCATTGTCCATTGTTGGGGAATGGAAAGTGAGAGGGACAAGACAAGGAGTGACTGCTAATTGGTATGGGTTCTTATCTATAAACAGAATATAACGATACCCACTGGGGTGATGAAAATGGTCTAAAATCTGATGATGTTAATGGCTGCACAACTTTGTGAATATAGTAAAAATCACTGAATTGTATACTTTAAAAGGGTGTACTATTTGCTATATAAATTATGTCTCAATAAATCCACTTAAAAAGGAATGAACAATAGTTCATTAACATAACACACACAAATATTATGTGTAAGCAAAAGAAGCCAGACACAAAAAAGTACACGCTGTATGATTCCTTTTATATGAAATGCAGATGCAGGTAAAACTAACTGAAGGTGACAGAAGTCAGTTATTGCAGTAATGAGCAACTAGCTGGAGCAGAACATAAGTAAACTTTATAGGAGGCGCAACTGTTCTATATCTTGTTTTGGAGGGGATGTACACAATTGTCAAAATTTAAGAGCTTTAACTTTTAATTATATTTCAATAAAAAAGGTAGCAAAAAAAAAGAATCACCATTTGAACTTGGAAATAAAAGAGGCTAAAAAACTAAGAGTACCTGACAAAGAATGCCTTCATCCTTCCCCAGCAGGAGTGGATTGTACAGATGTCCATTTACAGAAATATCCAGAGCCTGAGTACACTGTCTTTTCTTTCCATAAGATTTAATAATAACCTCATTTGGTGTTCCACACCCCTCTAATTTTCACATATCAGTTTACTTAAGTTTTAAAAAATACTTGCAGAATATTCCACAGCCAAAACTAAGCCTTGTTAAAGCACATTTAAGTGCCACCAAGTGGTGAGAAAGAAGTATATTTTTATATAAACCAGATCCTAGGAGGAAAACCAAAGTCTACTTTTTCTTTTTCTGTCTTCTGAAAACATATTCTGATACCCTGTCTAGAAGAACCCTCTCCACCTACCACCCTTCTCTTCCTTCCCCTGGTTAACTCATATTCACTTTCACCTCTGTCAAATGAAAATTTTTCTTAGAAATTCTTCTGATTTTCTATTATTCCAATCAGCCCACCTCTACAAACACAATCACACACACGCACATACACACATACACACAGAACCACATCTCTTTTCAGAGCTCTTTTTTTTTTTTTTTTTTTTTTAAAGATTTTATTTATTTATTTGACAGAGAGAGACACAGAGAGAAGGAACACAAGCAGCAGGGGTGGGAGAGGGAGAAGCAGGCCTCCCGCTGAGCAGGGAGCCCGATGCGGGGCTCGATCCCAGGACCCCGGGACCATGACCTGAGCCGAAGGCAGACGCTTAACGACTGAGCCACCCAGGCGCCCCTCTTTTCAGAGCTCTTATCTTGTGTAGTTATAGGTTCTTCATATGATTAATGTCCCTATTTCTCCCATTAGAGTCTAAGTGCCACACAAACAGGAACAGTATACTAGAGTAAGTTAAAAACACAATTCAACCAAACCATCTAAACAGAGATTGTCCCCAAAGCAAAGAGGCTATCCTTGCTTGAGAAATCCATTATAAGTCAATATACATTTATTTGACAGAAACATTTATTTTGGATCAGTATCTGTGAGTCACTGAATATCTACTTCCTTGTCAACTTGGCTCTTAGAATATAGGCTTTCCTCTGAGTCATAGAGTTCTACGCTTATTTTGCCTGTTGATCCCTTAACTGAGCACATGTATTCTTATCTTTAATTTCTGTTGTGTATTTTACTATGTTTCTCCTGTAGCTTCTAAGATACCAAATTTTAAGACATTAAACAATGTTCATAAACTACTGTCAAGACCATATCTAATGGTATTTATAGCTGTAGAAACGTAACTGCTTAGGGACAGGGGTTTCAGTTCGGAATGCAAAGTGACATTACCACCCAAAAGTTCAAAAGAGTTCTTCTAACATTCAAGTAAACACAATATCAACACAGAAATAATGAAGAGCCAAAAAGAACAGCTAACAATAGGCAAGTTGGAGACGAAAACAGCATAGATACACTAAATAAAAGCAAAAACATTTATTTTTTTTTAAGATTTTATTTATTTATTTGACAGAGAGACACAGCGAGAGAGGGAACACAAGTAGCGAGAGTGGGAGAGGGAGAAGCAGGCTTTCCACTAAGCAGGGAGCCCGATGCGGTGCTCAATCCAAGGACCTTGGGATCATGACCTGAGCCGAAGGCAGACACTTAACAACTGAGCCACCCAGGTGCCCCAAAGCAAAAACATTTATAGAAATCAACTTATGCCAACTAGATAAGGTCTGTACTTTAGCAAATGCCCACAGGAAATACAAAAGAAGGCCTTTTGGTAAAATTTGAATATTTTTCTACAATCCTCTGAAGAACTTTATTTATTTATTTAAAGATTTATTTATTTATTTGACAGAGAGAGACACAGTGAGAGAGGGAACACAAGCAGGGGGAGTGGGAGAGGGAGAAGCAGGCTTCCCACTGAGCAGGGAGCCCGATGCAGGGCTCGATCCCAGGACCCTGGGATCATGACCTGAGCCGAAGGCAGATGCTTAACGACTGAGCCACCCAGGCACCCCTTTCTGAAGAACTTTAAATAAGAAACTGTGTAATACCAATCTATGCTTTCTTGAAAAGGGTGGAGAAGGCACACTCAGAAAAACCCGGAAGGCTATGCTGTGCCAATTACACACTGCAGCCCTCCTAAAGCTATAACAAAGCAACTGAACTTTCAGAATCAATTCTGTAAGAACCAATTCTGAATATGTGAAAATTCCTGAGTTGGAGAAAAAGGACCCTTGATATAGCTATGGGGATATAGATATTCTCCTAATGACTGCTATCCTACAATAATGGAGGAGCTACAAAATTGTATCACCCATGTAGAGGGCAATTTGGCAATATCTAGCAAAATTACAAATGTATTTTACCCCTTACCTCAGCAATACCATTTCTAAAAGGAATGTATCCTACAGATACCAGCACACATACAAAATAACTTATGTACAATATTATTCACTGCAGGATGGTTAGCAACAAGTGAAAACTCAGATGTTCAATAATCAAGTTAAACATATTATAGCATATCCACACAATGGAATCCAATGCAGTTGTGAAAAAGAATGAGAATGCTCTCTATATACAGATATAGAAAGATAACTAAAACATATAAAGAGAAAAAAAGTACAGAAAAAGTCTTTTCTATATACTGTTGTATGTAAGAAAATAGAAAAAGAAAAATATTAACATCTGCTTTTATTTTTATAAAGAAACGCTAAAAGAATACATAATATAAACGGTTAGAGGAAGCAAGTAAAACTAGAGTAGATGGAGCATGGCCGAAGCAATACTTGGCATTGTATACTTAAATGTGAGTTTTGAATTGAGAAAATATTACTAGACTTAAAATAAGGTATACTACTGTCAAAAATATTTATAATGAAAATTATGAGTGCCTGCCTGGCTCAGTCGCTAAAGCATGCTACTCTTGACCTAGGGGTCATGAGTTTAAAACCCACATTGGGTGGTGTATAGCTTACTTTAAATAAATAAATAAATAGAAACAGATAATTTATTTAAAAAATTTGGGATGCCTGGGTGGCTCAGTCGGTTAAGCGTCTGCCTTCAGCTCAGGTCATGATCCCAGAGTCCTGGGATCTAGCCCTGCATCGGGCTCCTTGCTCAGCGGGGAGCCTGCTTCTCCCTCTGCCTGCCGCTCCCCCTGCTTGTATTCTCACGCTCTCTTGCTCTCCCTCTCCGGCAAACAAATAAATAAAATCTTTAAAAAAAATAGTAATTGTACTGCATGCAACATTATTAGTTTAAGACAGGACATTTTCTTCACTTATTGTTCCTATTTCATTTTAGTGAATATGGGGGGGGATATATATTTAAAAGTGCTTGCATAGTTTCCCCAATTTTCCAATAGTTTTAAGTTCCTTAAAGTAATTAATTTTTATACAAAGGTTCTGAGTAAGAATTACAGTACCTACAGAAAATATCCACTTACTACAAATTAGAAACTTCTACATGGATGTTCAAAAGATCTTATTTTCTTTTTCGAAGTTTAACCAAACTCTGGAGGTATTATCTGACTCTCGCAGTTTGCAGAAAATGAAAAAGAGCCCAGAAATACTGTTCAAGCTACTCAAGTTTTTTTTAGTATCACTAAAATACTAACTGTTCCCACCCTGATAACCAGTTGCCCTAAGACATATTCTTTTTTTCATGTTCAAGCTACTAGAACATATTTACTCTGGGTGTTTCACTTTAATTATTTCTACTCCTGATTCTCACATGGCGCTGTGCTATTTGGGAGTCAAACACATTGAGAAATAATGTTTAGCTGTACATCCATAAGGACAGTGGCTTCAGCTAAACTACAAACTACAGACTCTGAAAAATGTAGAGGTCAATAAACACAATCAATTACAAAGTACCACCTCACATTATGGATACAATGAAATTCTAACAAAATATATTTTCAAATGTCAAACCCATAAATTTCAAAGGCATCCGAAATCCCCAAAAAAGCCACTTAAAATGTAAAAGGTATTCATGGGGAAAACTTATGGTCAGCATTTTATTTTAAGAAGATGGGCTGCGGGGCATCTGGCTGGCTCAATCAGAACAGCATGCAACTCAATCCTGGGGTCATGAGATCAAGCCCCATGTTGGGTATAGCGACTATTAAATAAACAAAACTTAAAAAAAAAATGGGCTGAATAAAAAAAATTTTGTAAGTACCAAATATGTTTTACATTAGTTTTCTAGAGTTGCTGAATTTTACCACATACTACCACAAACTAGGTGGCTTAAAACAACAGAAATATATTCTCTTGCAGTTCTGGAGACTGACAAGAAGGCAGAAATCAAGATGCTGGCAGGGCTATTCTCACCCCAAACGCTAAGGAAGAATCCTTCTTTGTCTCATTGTAGCTTCTGGTGGTTGTCAGCAATCCCTGGCATTCCTTGGCTTATGGCCACATAACTCCAATCTCTACCTGTATCCAAATTTCCCCCTTTCTATTAAAAACACCAGTTACTGGATTAGGTCCCACTCTAATCTAGTATGACTTCATCTTAACTTGACCCAACTGTAAAGACCCTATTTCCAAGTAAAGTCACATTCAAAGATACTGGGAATTAAGACTTCAACATATCTTTTTGCAGAACACAATTCAACTCAACATAGTCCAAATCAGTCAATTTCTTCAAAAGTAGATCTAGATTCATATATGGAATATTTATATATTTTGCCTAACCTGAACCCATTTCCCTTTCTTAGGGAATAGCATCTGATTTTTTTTTTTTTTTTTGAAGAATCAATCTGCTCCTCCCTCAAGCCTTAAGAGAGGGCTGATCTTAAGCCTCTCTCCAAAACCAGGCACATGTCCTTGGTCAGATCAGAGGATCACTCCTCTAGCCTTAGAGGACTGTGACTGTTCAGGGATAGGCCACACGACCCAAGCCTGGCATTCCATCCACCAATTTGACTGGTGCTATACAGATAAACACATGTGGACTCTAAGAATTATATAAGTCTAGAGCTGCTACTGATCATCTTTACCATCATACCTGAAGAAGGAAACCAAAATTGAAAAAGAATGCTTAGAGGGTGGCTGGGTGGCTCAGGGGGCTAAGCAGCTACCTTTGGCTCAGGTCATGATCCCAGCATCCTGGGATGGAGCCCCACATCAGGCTCCCTGCTCAGTGAGGAGCCTGCTTCTCCCTCCCCTTGCTCTTGTGCTTTCACTTGAGCTCACTCTCAAACAAAATGTGAAAAAGTATGCTTAGAAAGGGAGATAAGGATACATTCCTGATGACATCAAACTTCTTATTCCACTTACATAAAATCCTACCTATAGGGGCGGCCTGGGTGGCTCAGTCGGTTAAGCGGCTGCCTTCAGCTCAGGTCATGATCCCAGGGTCCTAGGATCGAGCCCCACATCCGGCTCCCTGCTCAGCAGAGAGCCTGCTTCTCCCTTTCCCTCTGCCTGCCGCTCTGCCTACTTGTGCTATCTCTCTGTCAAATAAATAAATTAAAAAAAAAAAAAAAAATCCTACCTATAGCTTTATCCTGTGAACTTCCCAGTTTTCTGAGCTTGCAATAGAAAGAGTCCTGATACATACAGCAGAACACTGCAAAGTACCATATGATTGAAAACAGGGCTTCATTTTTTTTTTTCAGATTATTTTCTCAAACTTGGCAAAGAGATAGGAAAAGCCAGTAGAAAAAAAATAGTTTGTATCCACTTCCATTCCCTAACCACCAGGGCATCTTCCAAGAAGGATTTTAGAATCTGTAAGTTACAAACAAATTCATTCATGCTTGTTAAAGTATGGATCTGTGAGCTCCTTATAGCAAAACATGAACAATATAAAGAACTCTCAGAATTATAAAAACCAAAGTACCAGTATCTAAAAAAAAAAAGCATTAATAAAATCTTTTCCTCCTTAATGCCATTCCACATCACCACCATCCCTATAAAGCAATGTCAGTCCTAGATCAACAAATGATGACAAAGTCATACTGAAGTATCTCTTTCTCTCCACATCACCACTTTGAGAACATTCACGACAGTCTTGCACTTTAATATGATCATTGTCCATGTTTCGTTTGTTTCTATCTCAAGCAAACTGTGTCACACACATATTACATTAATATATGTCCCCAGATTACTGGAAAAACCATCAACATCTTATACTCTTACATAATCTAAACGCTCTTTCTTAACCTACAGCCCACCTCCAACTTTTACCCATTTATCTCTTGGAAATTCCCAGCCCTTTCCTATCTTTTTGCTGGTACTTCAGAAATTTCAAATACACACATTCTGAGCAAAAGGGAAAAAAATTACATTTTGAAATAAGACAAAATTTAAAAATATGTTTCACCTATTAAAGGCTGGGTTTCACTAGTGTCTCCACACAATTCACAAACATAGAAAACTAGTTCTTTATATCTCATATAATACAGTGGTTCTCAAAGGGGCAACTTCTCCCACCCAATCGCCTTTAAAAATCACTGCGTTAAAGCCATTAAGGGTACCATATATTGTGTCCAAAATATCTACTTCCCAAAAATAAGCGAGAAAAAACTTATGGGGGGAAATTAAAAATATAACTTACATGTTTATAACCACGTGAAAGCGTACAGACTCTGAAGTCAGACTATCCCAAATCCAAACCACCAGTTCTATCACATTTGTGAATTATTTAATCATTAATCATTTTTGTAAGATTTTATTTATTTGACAGAGGGATAGAGAGAGCCAGAGAGCACAAGCGGGGGGGGGGGGGGGAATGGCAGAGGGAGAGAGAGAAGCAGGCTCCCCGAGGAGCAGGGAGCCTGATGTGGGACTCGATCCCAGGCCCCTGGGATCATGACCTGAGCCAAAGGCAGACATTAACCAACTGCGCCACCCAGGTGCCCATCATTAATTTTTCTAATTGTTTCTTCATAGAAAGACTAGAAAGACTCAACAACAAACTAAATGAAGCAGAGGAATGCAGAAGTCAATCTGAAGACAAGGCACCAAAAAAAAAAACCCAAAAAAACACCTCACTCTTTGCAAGTTGACTGTATATATTAAATGAGAAAAACAGCTGTTAGGCACATACTCTGTGGTTGACAAATACCTATTACCACAAATATTCATATGAAAAAGTGAAAACTGATGCTTTCTACTTTGGCCCCAATTCTTCATCCCTCTCTCTATATATAATCCCTTTGTCAGGTAACTTTATAATACCCTCCCACCATGACTCTGGGCTCAATTGTGTAACCTGCTTTAGCCAATGAGATATCAGCAGACATTACACAAGCAGTAGCTTGAAAAAGTGCTTCCTTATTTCTGTTTTCTACCTTTCCACAAATCTTTACTGGGCATCCACTGTGTACCAGTCACTCTGCCAAGTACTCAAAATATAAAGAAGAACATGACATGGTCACTGAATTCAAGGGTCTCTCGAACTAGAAGAGGTACAGTACAATTGGAGAAAGAAAGGGAAGGAGATAAAGTAGTATAATAATAATTGCACATTAAAAAAAGAGTGACTTATATTTTGTGGTAAGAGGACTTGAGGGATTAGGGTGGAGAATGGGCAGGATATAGAGAGTTGAAAGTAAAGTAGTAGGCTGGATCAGGTATCTTGGAGCATCTTACATACTGGTTAAAGTACCCTTATCTTATATGTCTGTGGTTTCCAAACTTCAGTGTATCCATGAGTCACTTGGGATATGTTAGAAATACAGATTCCCATGCCTTCCCTAAGATTTGGAATCAGCAGATCTGGAGTAGGACACCAAATTTTCAATTTACTATCCAAGCATACTTTTAAACTGTTGGAAATGGAAGAAAAATATGATAGGCTGCTTGGATAAGCACAAAGGTTTGGGAGACAACCAAGAGCTGAGGCAGGGTTGAACAACAGGGTTCATCTGCTACATGAGGCTTCTTCAAGACTAGGAGACGTGGTTCTTTCATGTAATGTATAAAAACCACCCAGAGGGGTGCCTGGGTGGCTCAGTCAGTTAAGCATCTGCCTTTGGCTCAGGTCATGATCCCGGGATCCTGGGATCAAGCTCCGCATCGGGCTCCCTGCTCAGCGGGGAGTCTGCTTCTCCCTGTGCCCCCCTCCCCCGCTCACACTCTCTCACTCACTTTCTCTCTCTCAAATAAGTAAATAAAACCTTAAACAAAACAAAAACACAGAGAGTCAAGCAAAATGAAAACACAGAGGAATATGTTCCAAACAAAACAACAGGTAAAACCTCAGAAAAAAACCTTAATAAAACAGAGATAAGTAACATTTACATGGTAGAGATTTCAAAGTAATAGTCATAAAGACGCTCAACTGAACTGGGGAGAAGAATGAACACAGTGAGAACATCAACAAAGAGAAGAAAATAGAAGTACCAAATAAAAATTATGGAGCTCAAGAATACAAATAATTGAACTAAAAAAATACACTAGAAATACTCAACAACAAACTAAATGAAGCAGAGGAATGGAAAAGTCAATCTGAAGACAAGGCAGTGGTACTCACCAACCAGAGCAGCAAAAAGAAAAAAAAATTAAAAAGTAAACAGCACAAGTGACTTATGAACAAAAATCAAACAAACTAACATTCACATAATAGAGCTCCCATAAGAAGAAACAAAGGAGCAGAAATTTTAGTTGATGAAATCATGGCCGTAAACTTCCCTAACCTGGGGAAGGAAATAGACATCCACATCCAGGAAACCCAGGGAGTTCCAAGTAAGACAAACCAAAAGAGACCCACACCAGGACGTATTATAATTGAAATGTCAAAAGTTAAAGACAAAAAAAGAAACTATTAAAAGCAGCAAGAGAAAAACAACTTGTTATGTACAAGGAAACACCCAGCAGATTTCTCAGCAGAAACTTTGGAGACCTGAAGAAAGTAGCATGATATATTCAAAGTACTGAACGAAAAAAACTTCAAACCAAGAATACTCTACCCAGCAAAGTTATTGTTCAGAAGTGAAGGAGAGATTAAGAGTTTTTCAGACAAGCCAAAGCTAAAGGAATTCACCACTCAACTGGTCTTACAAGAATTGCTAAAGGGATTTCTTAAAACTGAAAAGAACAGGTGCTAATGAGTAACAAGAACACATATGCTAATGAATAACAAGAACATATGAAAGGATAAATCTCACTGGAAAGGTAAATATATAATGAAGGTAATGGACTAATCACTTTTAAGGCTAATATAAAGATTAAAAAGCAGAACCCGTAAAAATAACTAAGATTACAATAATTAAAGGATAAACAAGAAAAAAGAAGATGTAAAATGTGACATCAAAAACAAAATGTTGGGGGAACCTGGGTGGTTCAGTTGGTTGAGCGTCCCGACTCTTGATTTTGGCTCAGGTCATGATCTCAGGGTTGTGAGATCAAGCCCTGTGTCAGGCTCTGCACTCAACAAGAAGTCCGCTTGTCCCTCTCCCTCTGCTCTTCCCCCTGCTTGTGTATGCTCTCTCTCAAACAATGAATAGTTAAATAAATAAAATCTTTTAAAAAATGTTGGAGAGGAATAATAACGTTGAGCTTTAAAATGAGATCAAACTTCTGCTATCAATTTAAAATAGGTTTATATGTAAGCTTCATGGTAACCACAAAGCAAAAACTTATAGTAAATACACAAAATATAAAGAGAAAAGAATATAAACATATCACTAAAGACAGACATGAACTCACAAGAGAGCAAGAGAAGAAAAAAGGAACAGAGAGGAACTACAAAAATAGCCAGAAAATGATTAACAAAATGGCAACAAGCACATACCTACTGGTAGTTGCTTTAAATGTAAATGGGCTAAATTCTCCAATCAAAAGACAAAGAGTGGATGAATGGGGAAAAAAAAAAAAAAAAAAGACCCATCTCTATACTTTGTACAAAAGACTCACTTCAGACACACACACATTGAAAGATGGAACAAGATATTCTTTGCAAATGGAAACCAAAAGAAAGTGGAGTAGCTATACTTACATCAGACAAAACATTTTAAAACAAAGGCTGTGGTAAGAGACAAAGCAGAATGTTACAGAACGATAAAAGGGTCAATCCAACAGGAAGATAAAACATTTTGAATATTTATGCACTCAGGGCATCTGGGTGGCTCAGTCAGTTTAGTGTCCCACTCTTGGTTTCAGCTAAGGTCATGATCTCAGGGTCCTGAGATTCAGCTCCCCACTCGGCACAGAATGTGCTTGAGATTCTATCCCTCTCCCTCTACCCCTCCCCCAACTCATGCCCGTGCCCTCTCTCTAAAATAAATAAAAATCTTAGGTCACCTGGGTGGCTCACATGATCCCAGGGTCCTGGGATCGAGCCCCACATTGGGCTCCCTGCTTGGCGGGAAGCCTGCTTCTCCCTCTCCCACTCCCCCTGCTTGTGTTCCCTCTCTCGCTGTGCTCTCTGTCAAATAAATAAATAAAATCTTAAAAAAAAATAAATAAAATATTTTAAAAAAATTTATGCACTCAACATAGGAGCACCTAAATATATAAAGCAAATACTAACACACCTAAATCAAAAATAAACAGCAATACAATAATGACAGGGGACTTTAATAACCTACTTACATCAATGGATAGATCAGACACACAAAATCAGTAAAAAACACTGGTCTTAAAGCAAACATCAGACCAGATAGGCTTAACAGATATTTAGAGAACATGCCATCCAAGAGCAACAAAATATACATTATTTTCAAGTGCATATAGATCCAAGATAGATTACGTGACAGATCATTTCCCAAGATAAACCACAAAACAATTATTAATAAATTTAAGAGGACTGAAATCGTATCAAGCGTCATTTCCAACCACATGGTATGATACCAGAAACTACACAAAGCTGGAAAATTCACAAATACGTGGAAATAAAACCACATGCTACTGAACAACAAATGGGTCAAAAGAAATCAAAAGAGAAATTGGGGTGCCTGGGTGGCTCAGTTGGTTAAGCGTCTGCCTTCGGCTCAGGTCATGATTCCAGAGTCCTGGAATCGAGCCCCACGTTGGGCTCCCTGATCAGTAGGGAGTCTGCTTCTCCCTCTGCCCCTCTCCCTGCTTGTGTGCTCATGCGGGCACTCTGTCATTCTCTCTCCCTCTCAAGTAAATAAATAAAATCTGTAAAAAAAAAAAAAAAAAAAAAAAAAAGAGAGAGAGAAATTAAAAAAATACCTTGACAAAGAGAAAATGAAAATGTAAGAAACCAAAATTTATGGGATGCAGTAAAAGAAATTCTAAGAGAGAAGTTCATAGTGACAAATGCCTACCTCAAGAAACAAGTATCAAACAACCTACTGTACGGCTCATAAAGAAGATAAAGAACAAAGCCCAGAGTTAGTAGAAGGAAGGAATTAATAAAGATTAGAGCAGAAATTAATGAAATAGAGACTAAAAAGACACCAGAGGAAAAAAAGAAATCAATGAAATGAAAAGCTGGTTCCTTGAAAAGATAAACAAAATTGACAAACCTGTAGCTACACTCACCAAGAAAGAGAGGACTCAAAATCAGAAAGAGAGAGAAGAAAGAGATGTTATAACTGATACCACAGAAACACAAAGGATCATAAGAGACTGCTATGAACAATTATATGCCAACTGGACGACCTAGAAGAAATCGATAAATTTCTACAAACATACACCTACCAAAACTGAATCATGATGAAATAAAAAATATGAACAGACTGATTACTAGTAAGGAGACTGAATCAGTAATCAATAACCTCCCAATGAACAAATTCCAAGACCACAGAGTTTCACTGGTGAATTCTACCAAACATGCAAAAAAGAATTAACACCAATCCTTCTCAAACTCCTCCAAAAGACAGAAAAGGAGGAAACTCTTCTAAACTCATTTTAGGAGACCAGCACTACCCTAATAACCAAAACCAAGCAAGATACCACAAGAAAAGAAAACTACAAGCTAACACCCTGACACACAGACATACAAAAATCCTCAACAAAATATTAAGAAACCCAAAGCAATACTACATTGAAAGTATTATTCACCATGATCAAGTGTGACTTACTTCAGGTTTGCAAGGATGGCTCAACATCTATAAAATCAGTCAATGCGACACACTACAGTAACAAAATGAAGGATAAAAATCATATCATCTCTACAGATGCAGGGAAGGCACTGGACAAAATTCAACAACCATTTATGATAAGAACTCTCAATAACATGCCTCACCATAATAAAAGCCATATATGACAAGCCACCTACTAATTTCATACTCAATGGTGAAAAGCTGAAAGCTTTTTCTCTAAGATCAGGAACAAGACAAAGATGCCCACCCACTGTTACCACTTTTATTCAACATAGTATTAGAAATCCTAGTCAGAACAATTAAGCAAGAAAAAGAAATAAAGGGCAAATTGGAAAGGAAGAAATAAAACTATCACTATTTGCAGATAACACAGTATTACATAAAGAGAATTCTGAAGATTCCATCAAAACAGTATTAGAATAAATGAATTCTGTAAGGTTGCAAGATACAAATACACAAAAATCTGTTGCATTTATATACACAAAAAATAAACTACCAAAAAGAAATGAAAACAATCCCACTTCCAACTGCACCAAAAAGAATAAAATGCTTAGATATAAACTTAACCAAGAGGATGAAATATCTGTATATTGAAAACAAGACACTGATGAAAGAAACTGAAGCAAGACACAAATAAATAGAAAGATAGTCCATGCTCCTGACTGGAAAAGTTACTATTGTTAAAATGTCCACACTACCCAAGTCAATATACAGATCCAATGCAATCCTTACCAAAATTCCAATGGCATATTTCACAAAAACAGAATAATCCTAAAATTTGTATGGAACTATAAAAGACCCTGAGGAGCCAAACCAATCTTGAGAAAGAAGAATACACCTGGAGACATCATGCTCCTTGATTTCGAACTATACTACAAACTATTAGTGATTAAGACAGTATTGTAGTGGCATAAAAACAGACACACAGATCAGAGGAACAGAACAGAGCCCAGAAATAAACCCACGCATATATGGTCAATTTATGACAAAGGAGCCAAGAATATACAATGGGGAGAGGACAGTCTCTTCAATAAATAGTATTAGAAAAACTGGACAGCCACATGCAAAAAAATGAAATTTGACACTATCCTACACCATACACAAAAATTAACTCAAAATGGATTAAAGATCTGAACATAAGATCTGAACCACAAAACTCCTAGAAGTAAACAAAGGCAATAAGCTCTTTGACATCAGTCTTGGTAATGATTTTTTTTTTTTAATCTGACACCAACAGCAAAAACAACAAAAGCAAAAATACACAAGTTGGACTATATCAAACTAAAAAGCCTCTGCACAGCAAAGGAAACCATCAACAAAGTGAAAAGGCACCTGAATGGGAGAAAATATTTGCAAATGATGTGTCTGAAAATGGGCTAATATCAAAAATATATAAAGAATTCACCAATCAAGGGCGCCTGGGTGGCTCAGTTGGTTAAGCGACTGCCTTCGGCTCAGGTCATGATCCTGGAGTCCCTGGATCGAGTCCCGCATCGGGCTCCCTGCTCGGCAGGGTGTCTGCTTCTCCCTCTAACCCTCCCCCCTCTCATGCTCTCTCTCTCAAATAAATAAATAAAATCTTTTAAAAAAAAAAAAAAAAAAAAGAATTCACCAATCAAAAGCAAAAAATCTCCCCAAATAATCCAATTAGAAAATGGGTAGAAAATCTAGACAGACATTTTTCCAAAGAAGATATATAAATGGCTAACAGATACATGAAAAGATGTTCTACATCATTAATCATCAGGGAAATGCAAACGAAAACCACAATGAGCTATCACCTCACACCTGTTGGAATGGCTATTATCAACTAGAAATAAGTGTTTGCAAGGATGTGGAGAAAAGGGAACTCCTGTGCACTGTTGGTGGGAATGTAAACTGGTGCAGCCACCATGGAAAACAGTATTAGGAAAAAAAGAGAAACCACATTTACATTATATGAAATATACAGATTCAATTATCATTAGCTAAATGAGGCAAACTTTCTCCCACCTCGTGAGTATATAGCTACATATTCTTAGTGAGAAAAATTACATATTTTTACATGAGCGTGGGGAGCTACTGCCCATTCTTTATGTGTCCTGCTTTGTCCTTAAAGATGAATAAATAGCCTTTATTCTCATGAACATTTTATAAGGCAACCATCTTTGAGTACACTAGTTTAGTTCTCATGCCCCAATATATACAATATTTCCTAATATCATGTCAACTTTTCTCTCCTGAAATGCATGGGTCTATTCAACAATGCAAATCAACACAATAATTTTTCTCAAAATATTGTATTTAGAAGGCTCTCCAAGACCTTATTTTACAGGTAAGAAAACCAAGATGCAGAGATGAAGTATGTTTACTCAAAACCACACAGCTATAGTCATAGCTATACTAGAACCTAGTGCTCCTCCCCCAGGATTTTTCCCACTCTACACCACTGCCTAAGATGGGACTATTTTTTCTAAGAAAAAGTATGTGGTAGTTCTGTTGGCAAAAAGCATACAAACAAGTATTTTTGCCACCCTATCCTATAGAATGTAGCAATAAATGTGATAATGATGTGGAAATTGCCATCACCCAAACCATTACACAGATAAGCTGTAAATATATAAAAGTTTTGAAAAGACCAAACACAATGCAATTTAAATTCCAGAGAGAAGAATCATCGTTCTTTATTACAAAAATACTTAGACAAAACTATGTTATAATTTTAAGATTATATCTAAAAAGCAAATTCCGTCAATCAGCTTCTACGGATTTCTTTCAAGCGATCTATTATTTATTAAGCAAAGATAAAGGTCTTTGTTTCTTAGTCAATTCTCACAACCCTCCTACACAGTATTTACTATTAATACTATTTAATATAACAATGAACTAAAATTAGTTCTCTCTACATCCCATAGGTGGTAAAGTGTAAAGATAAAATTTGTACCCAGGTCTGCTTGATCCAAAGTCACATTTTGTTGTTGTTATATGCAAGTGCTTCCAGAATGGGCCTTAGAATGTGATGAACAACTGGAGAAATGATGAAAGGAATTAAAACTTGTGAATGCAAAATACATTTAACAACCTCTTCCATCCTATCAAGATACAATCTTTAAAGGGTTAGCTACCCATGGTTAATAATTGAAAAGCATACAAATTCATGTCTAAAATTATTTTTGTACATTATGTATTTTCTCTGCAAGTACAAATGTTCTTCACGTAACTTGGTGTTTTAAAAAGAAAAGGAAGACTCAATGGTTAATTTCAAGAAAGGTTGCAACTTTTAACTTTTTAAAAATTCATAAATGGACAAAAGTCAGAAGAGACAAAACTATTTGCATTGTATCAAAATAAAATTGTTTTACAGATTTAATATAAACAGTGATGCAAACAGAGCAAAAAACATCCACTAAAAAGTAAAAAGACTTCATTGAATATGTATGTTTCACTACTGAACTGTCTAATTAATGTCATTCTCTTAAGTATGATCACCACTATTTCCACTTCTAAAGTCTTTCCTATCTCCACGGGCTTCTGAAGATATCGGTTTCCCCCTAGACTAAAATCCAGGTATCCCCCACTTTTCAAAAGTTTGCATTACACCATCTCGCTTTTATAAAAAATGGCAAAAACTGAAACAGCGGTCAGCATTTGTTTCACAGCAAGCTGTTACAGAGGCAGTGTGCACCCTGAGCAGCTGGAGTGGCACCACCAGGCTCCTTCCCTTGAACTACACTCAGCATCAAGCCACCCTAACTTTGAACTGTGTCTGTGAGCATCTGTACTCTACCTCAATTTTTTTTCTTGCATCCATTAACAAGATGCATCCCAGGGTATCAGAAAAACCCAGGAGAGCTTATTTCTTGGGTCTGGGAATGTGCAAAATTTTTCCATATAAATAGTTGGTAATTGCTTCTTTGCTCTACGCCATTTCAGCTTACAGAAGGTTTCACAGAAATGCTCTACTTTCAGATAAGAGAAGAGAACCTGCATATGCATACATTTATTTTATAAGTTAATTCGGGGGTGGGGGGAATGGGTTAGCCTGGTGATGGGTATTAAAGAGGGCATGTACTGAATGGAGCACTGGGTGTTATATGCAAACAATGAATCATGGAACACTACATCAAAAACTAATGATGTAATATATGGTGATTAACATAACATAATAAAATAGAATTTAAAAAAAAGAATAAAGGAACCTAAATCTCCCTGATAACCAGTAAAAAAAAAAAAAAAAAAAAAAGTTAATTCAGTATACTTAATTTGATGCATTTCCAAACATATATCAATTTATTTTACACACACAAAAAGAAAGAAAAAGAAACACAAAGAAAAAATGGAGCTGTAGAGAATAGAGAAGAAAGATGAATGAAAACTGTACCATGAAAAAGCAATTTACTCATTCCTAAAAGAACATTCTTGGCAGAATCCTAGGCTGCATTATTGGACCAAACATCTGAAGATCCTGTATATATGCCATCTGAGAGCAAGCATCCTTTAAGCATCAAGTTTTAAAGTGTGCTACTTATTTCATACTCCAGTCAAATATAATAGCAACAGTTATCATTACTATTATTGCTTATACTTCTGTTCTTGAGTCACAAAAACCAGATGCTGATAGCAACATGATTTGACAATGGATCCTTCCTTTCAGTTTCTTAATACAGCCCTTATTCTTTACCTTTTTTACCTGCCAGTGGATATTCATATTCCTCAAACCAGTTGATCTCATCTGGATTACTTGTTAAACAGTGGTATGGACTGGGTGACTCAGGTACAATAATTACTAAAGGCATTTTTACCTTACCATCTTTATAGTTTTAAGAAATAATTTTTTAATGTCTGGGAGATAATAAACATTTTTTAATCATTTAAAAAGAGCAAACTTTCCACTTTTTCCAAAGTAAAATTTAAATCCTTAGAAAAGGAGAAAAGAGAAGGGTAAAAAATGTCTGGGTCATCAACATCTCTGGTTCCGTCTTTGCCACATCAGTTTATTTTTTTTTTAATCAGTGTGGCTATGTTAGAATAACTCTTCTCCGTTAATATACATTTTCTTGCCTTTTTTAAAAAAGGATTTACTTATCTGAGAGAGCAAGAGAGAGAGAGAGAACATGAGTGGGGAGGTGGGACAGAGGGAGAAGCAGACTCCCCGCTGAGCAGGGAGCCTGATGTTGGACTCAATCCCAGGATCCTGGGATCATGACCTGAGCCGAAGGCAGACGCTTAACCAACTGAGCCACCCAGGCGCCCCATTCTTGCTTTTAAAAGATCGAAATATGTGGATAATTTAATCTTCTTGGTAGTTTAACAGTCTTGACCAACACAACTCATTCGAGGTTGGACTGTAAACTAGGTGGCCTACTGTTTCCTAGAAAAATTAAGTCCCACAGTTTTATAGCTCCTGACAACTCCTACCTAGTCTTCTCACCTAATACGGAAAATTCTAGTTTCTCTTCTCTGTCTTTTGCCCATTTATGAATGTACTCTTGCCTTGCACCAATAAAATGTACTAATCTTTGATACAGTATATGTTATTTAAGATTAAACAGAAGTTCTTTGCCTAAGGCGAAAGGGGCCAAAAGGAATGTTATCTTTTAGATAAGATTATATGTTGGTAGCCATAGCAATGGGTCTTGAAACTGTTTTCAGCAGATATACATGTGGATTTCTGACTCTCTGCATATGTCTATTTATTTTAACATGCCAAAATTTATTTTAATAAACACAAGGAGCTATATATAGTAATAAACACACAAAAATTAGTTGTACAAGTCTCACATGGAAAATAGCTTTATCACTTCAATCATACTTCTTGTTCTTTTAAAAATGTCAATAAAGCAAAAATTCTAGTACCTCTTAAAAAAAATTGTTGGAAATTAACCCATATTATTTATCTTTATCCTGACTTAATCTCTTTCTAGAACAGAAACCAATCTAGATAAAGTAGCTAACACAGTATCATAAAAATATTATTGCCATAAGTAACTTAACCAATAGGTAAATAATAAGTAAAATTTTAGTACACTGGCCATTGAACATAGGTGATATATTAAACAAATCATTTCAACAGATGTATCAGTTGTATTAAACGCTCACAGAAAAATAACCAGCTTAGGGGCGCCTGGGTGGCTCAGTTGGTTAAGCGACTGCCTTCAGCTCAGGTCATGATCCTGGAGTCCCTGGATCGAGTCCCGCATCGGGCTCCCTGCTCGGCAGGGAGTCTGCTTCTCCCTCTGACCCTCCCCCCTCTCATGTACTCGCTCTCTCTCATTCTCTCGCTCTCAAATAAATAAATAAAATCTTTAAAAAAAAAAAAAAAAATAACCAGCTTAAAGGTTTTTTTAAACAGCAATTCCCAATGATTTATGGACTGCTTAATGCCTACACATAATTAAAATATCACTGTACTGTGATCAGGACAAGCTAATCAATTCTCATTTATACAAATTAAACTTTTTCCACTTCCTTACTAGCTGAATGAAAACTCACATAACCTAACACTTGTGATGAGATTAGTATTTATATCATTAATCATTCAATAAAAAAAAGCCTCATTTCAACACAGGGACAGAGTCACAAACATTTATGTTCCTCTCATTTTTTATACTTATTAGCAAAGGCAAGGAACTTCCCATTTTATTTTGATGGGAATTTGTCCCCATTACTTTTGTCACAACATCTTCCTATATCTATTACTGAAGAATTTTATCTAAGATCAGTGATGTCTGAATTACCAAACAGCATATTTTCTTTAAAGATTTTATTTTTAAGTAATCTCTATACCCAACGTGGGGCTCAAACTTACAACCCTAAGATCAAGAGTCGCATGCACTTCCAACTGAGCCAGCCAGGTGCCCCCAAAACTGTATTATTTTTAAAATTTGCCAAATCACCCCTTCCCTTTCTCAGTAATTACACACAATTCAACAACTTCCCTTTTTAGCACACATTTAAAAATATTACCAACTGCACCAAATCTAAGTCACAGAAGGTTAAAACTGAGAAGGCATTTGGCTAAAGTCAAGGAATCCTAAATCCTGACCCCAATCTGCTTTACCCTGTTTGCCCCTCCACCCTCACCCCCAACCCTTGAGTTCTCTGGGAAGGTTATGAATAGAAGAAAAGGCCAGGCAGCTACACACTGTTACGAGAAGGCTTTTATTACAAACTTCAAAGTGCCTTGAACTAGGCCAGTCCACATGGAAGGCTCCTAGAGCTTAAGGCTCAGAATCAGTATCACTTGGATAGCCTTTGCTGCCTTTCCTCTTTGTCAGCCTATGCTCAAATCTCAGCCAATGGTGAAGAAAGGCCAGTCTAGCAACATACGAAGAAAAACTAAGCCAGTGGAACCATTCAGCTCAGAAACCTACTTAGCTCTGAATACCACCGACAAAACTAAAAAACCAAAAAGAATGAGGAAAGCCAAACAGGATGATAATGCTAGAGAAAGGGGCAAGGCATTCCAGGACAGAGAATTGAAAGAGTAATTATGTTACCAGTAAGATTATGGGCAGAAAAACCAGAATTCTTTAATGTAATATAAATAAAATAAGCAATTAGAAGTTGTAAACAAAGAAAAAAGGGGCAACTTGGTAGAACCGAATAGAAAAGTCTAAAAGGAGGGCATATGTGCTTGAATGTTTAAGATTAAAGAGCACAGGCTTTTGAATTCCAGTCCTGGGTCTACCACTCTTTACTCAGTGATCATGAATGAAATCCTTAATCTTTCCAAATCTGTTTCTCCACCTGTTTAACAGTAACATCACAGACATCTTGTCTGGCACACAGGAAAAGCTCAATATCTGTTAGCTTTTTAAAGAATTAGTAAAACAACAAAAACTTGTCTTCTCCATATTTAGATATTTTATTTCTTTAAATTTACGATGGGGATGGGAGGTGGAAAGAGGGAGACCATACTATACAAAAGGCTGCCAAGAAAGATTCAATAGTAAATATGATGCCTGGGATTTGCATCAAAATAATCCAGTGGGAATAAAATACTGGCCATTAGTTGAGATAGCTAGGGTGTTCATGGTTTTATTCTTTCTGTTTTCGTCTATGTTTGAAATTTTCCAAAATGAAAGATTTTTTTAAAAATTCCTTTCTCTTTAATTAATATGGTTGAAGAAGTAAACAAGTTCTAGCATCCTTTCTACCTTTGATAAATCATGAATCTAAAAGACAGAAAAAGAACAATAGAAGTATAGAGACAAATGCCTACAAATGACCTAGAAAATATGCCTACATTGATTGTGAGGAAGGAAAGTATTCAGGCAGAAGCCTACAAATTCCCATACAGTGGAGATAATAAAAAAACGTGAAAAACAAGCGCACATCAAACTGAACATAAACATGTCTCAGTTTAACAAAGTCAACAATTCTCTCTTCTACATACATTGTACACATTTTTGAAATTTGTATAAACCAATATTTATTTATTTGTTTATTTAAGTAATCTCTACGCCCAACGTGGGGCTCAAACTCATGAGTCCAAGATCAAGAGTCACATGCTCCTCCAACTCAGCAGCCAGGCACCCCAAACCAATAATTCTAAACATACATGCTTATGTTAAATAGATGTGAATTCTGTTGTACAAAATATATATATATATATTTCACATTTTCACATGTGGGATTTTCTTTCACCAAGCAAAATACATCCTATAGATCCTCTTAAAATTAGTTTTTCTTCCCTTCACATTATAAGTTTAGGAGAGGGAGAACAGGCCTTTACTCTCTGGAAACAAATCTCTAAAAAGCCAACTAGTAAGAGAAACATACACAATAATCATTTATTAATGATGATGATAAAATGACTCAGATTTTATGAAAAGTAAGCTAACAGTGAAATCAAATAATGGTCACAGACTATCTAGTATTACTAATGAGAATAAAAATGCTCATCATACAACAGTTTTCCAATAATAGCAGCTCTCATGGGAAATAATATTGGTGTTAACATCTTCTAACCTAAACGTAAGTCTTGATGTGTTAGCATACTTCACAGAAGTGGAAAACGTCTACGTAACTTCATACAGCGATTGCAGCAAGTTAAATAAAAAATTTGCTTCTGGAAGAGTTCAATTCTGTGTTTTACTTTTACCTTTTACTGTAAGTTAGGTAAATATTTCAAACATTAAAATATCACACAATTATTTCTGTGGATAAGAGGAAGCATTTATGGTAAGGGAAATCCCGATTGCTTCAGTAAGAGTTATTACTCAATGTTTCCCAACTGACCAATTATTTTTTAATACCCATCTTTATCTTCCTACATTCCTAAATAAAGGTAATAAAATAGTGTATGTAAAAGGGTTTTTTTTTTTTTAAGTATAAAATGTGCTATGTAGGTGTAAGATGGTGACACCATTAATGTAGATTTTTCTAGAGCTTTCTATATGTCAAGTTTTGGAGAATTTGTTTATTCTCCTACCTTATTACACTTACTAAAAATCTTGTGAGACAACTTTGTTTCTACATGATCCAGTTCAAACTTTGTAAAAAAAACTGTGATGGACTAACTTCTAATGATTTAGAAGTTATAAGAAATACTTCCTTACTTCAAATGGTAAAGTACAATTGTTAATATTAATAGTTTTGAATACAACTGAAAAATACAATTGAGTAAATTTTTTTCTCCTTAGTATAAAACATCTCAAACATATTAATTTCTTGTTTCCAAATACCAAAACTTCAAATATAAGTCTATAAATTACTGTTACATACATTCTTTTTTCTTGTAGCCATTCCCTTTGACTTATCCTGCTCTTACAATTCAAAAATACACATTACCCAAAACTGGATGATAAGAACTTCATTATCATTCGGTCACTCAACAAAAACTGGCTTTACACATGTAACTTCCTTGGACTACATAACATTCAGAAAACTGATTATGTGATAAATCAAAAGAATCCATATTTCTCTCTAACAAAAAATAAACATGTGGAACAAAAGGAAAAAAAACAAGATAATAAATCATTATAAGGTGTCAACTATACAGCCTTCCTAACATACCCCTCACAATCCATTAAGTAAAGGATTCTTAGACTAATTCTCCCACCTACCTCCTAAGATTCTCAATGTCATCCTTAAGACATCATTACACCTGACACTTTGTGACACCAAATCTAACCAATTCAAAAATTGGAGAAACTCACTACTCACAAAATTCAGAAGTCTTTTAAAACAGTATAGTTTAGAACCATAAATAAGATCATATGATAACTTGTAATAAGTAAATATAAACTATCAAATATCTGAGTTTCATAAAATGCAACCAAAAAATACAATCTTAAATTTCAAAATTACTGCCTATTGTATAGATTTCTCTCACTACTCAAACTTAGAAAAGATTCAGACAAAATATCTACATAAAGGTCTCCCTCTGTACCCAAACTTTTGTTATTTACTATTCAAAACTCAAGAATAGAACAGATTTAAATAATGTGGTTTACCACATTATCTGAATTTGATATATGGTATAGAAAGGCAGGAATTTCGAAGATTTGGATAGCAAAGTATATCTGTGTTGTGACACAACTCCATCAAATAACCCAACAATTTTGGGGTCCCTGGCTGACTCAGTCAGTAGAGCATGCAACTCTTGGTCCTGGGGTCATGAGTTCAAGCCCTATGACAGGTGGAGAGATTACTTAAAAAAAAAAAAAAAACACACAGGGCACCTGGGTGGCTCAGTTGGTTAAGTTTCCAACTCCTGGTTTTAGGCTCAGGTCATGATCTCAGGGTCGTGAGATCAAGCCCCTCATGGGGCTCTATGTGCATCACAGAGTCTGCTTGAGATTCTCTCCCTCTCCCTTTGCCCCCCACCGCCTGTGCTCTAAAATAAATACAGTATTTTAAAAAACCACAATTTTAATAATTCATATAAAAGATATTAAAGCAAGCCTTTCCAGTTATTCTATTTCTCTCCTATCAATCCACTACTATATATATTATTCCCTTTACAAAGTATTTAATTTTCCTTCTGATCTGTAATTATTTTTAAATTGAGAGTATGATAATAAAAATTTGCAAATCATACACTAATGTGGGTCTAGTAACCAGAATATACTCTTACATCTCAACAATAAAAAGACAAATAACTCAATTTTAAAATGAGTTAGGGATTTGAATACACATTTCTCCAAAGAAGATACACAAATGGCCAATAAGCATGTGAAAGAATGCTCAACATCACCGGGGTCATTAGGGAAATGCAAATAAAAACCCACAATGAGATACCACTTCAGACCTACCCACTAAAATAACTATAATCAAAAAGACAGACAATAACAAGTGTTATTAGCAGGGGGGTAGAGAAAATGGAATCCTCATACACTGCTGGTGGGAATATAAAATACTGCATCTGCTTTGGAAAACAGTTTGGCAGTTCTTCAAAAAGTTAAAAAAGTTATCATGTGACCCAGCAATCTCACTCTTACATACATACCCAAGGAAAGTGGAAACAAATGTTCATAGCAACATAATTCACAACAGGCAAAAAGGGGAAACAGTCCAAATGCCCAACAACTGATGGATAAACAAAACATAGTATGCCTATACAATGCAATATTATTTAGCCACAGAAAACACTAAATGCTACAACATGGATGAATCTTGAAAACATGCTAAGAAGGCAGACACAAAAGACCATATATTGTATGATTACATTTATATGAAATACCCAAGATTGATAAATCCACAGAAACAGAAAGACTGGGGATGCCAATGGCTGGGTCGCAGACGGAATGGGAAATGACTGCTAATGGGTTTTGGGTTTCTTTTTCGGGTAATGAAAGTGTTCTGGAATTACACAGTGATGTTTGAACAATGTAGCGAATAAACTAAAATTACTGAATTCTATATTTTAAAAGGGTGAATTTTATGGTATGTAAATTGTATTTCAATTGAAAAAAGAAAAAATTCAGGGTAAGGACCACTGTACTTGGGATATTTCCTGCATACAAGAGACAATAAAATGAGCTAATAGTTCACACTGGAATTATCCCCAAAACAATGTGCAACTGTAAGGAGTAGTAAAAGAATTTTTTAAATATTCGCAAATAGAGTAGATAATTTGGAGGGTAGTGACAGTAAGTTTTTAACCTGAAACTACAAAAACAACAGCTTTGTTTATTCACATCTACCGAATATCCAGATTCCATACAGCAGATGGGTAGACATAAAGGAAGTAAGAAGAGAGAAGTTCTGAGGCATATCAAAACAAATCAAACCCCTCTGCTGAGCTTCATAGCCAGTTTGCAAACCAGGAAATAATGAAAATAATAAATAATGAAAACCAATCTCATTATTTAACACATACTTTTATTTGCCACAAAGATACTTTTCAACTGTTTCCAAATACCAAATGTGACCTCTAAGGATGAAAATTTGTCAATACTAAGGATGTTCAAAGAATACATATGCCACTGATTTTAGGCCATTCCAAAAATAGGTTTTGTGCAATGGAATATAGTATAGCCTCCAATGAGTTTACTTAAAAGAGACACTGTTTTGGATAACAGCATCATTCCTGTCAAGATGATTTAAAAAACAATTATGTGTCACTGTTGAGTTCCACAATGAAATTGTCAAATAAAGGAAACATTCCTCCCCTGAGCTAAGGAGAGAACTGCACTGTAAACCCCAAGGTGGCTAACAGACCCCACTTTTTAACCTGCATTAGAAAATCCTACAACCTATCTTTGCAAACCTATCATCTATACATCCCCTACATGAATCATGGTTTGCAGTTTAAACAGACTTAAACAGTTTCAACCCATTCTTGTCCTTTGCCACTTCTGCTTGTTTCTCACGACAGAAATGCCTCTTCCGTATTCATCAAAATGAAGCAAAAATCTGCCACCTTCTTCATGAAGCCTTCCTACATCATTTCAAGAAATTTCTTTCACTTCTAAACACCCCTAGCACTCGCTTGCACCATGGTATGGCACCTTTTGCCTCGTACTATTATTGAATACACTATATCTTCTATTATTGAATACACTATATCTTCTCTAAGCACTAAAAGTTCCTGAAGGTTAGGGTAGCCTCCCCTTTCGTCTGCCCACAGTGCCAGGTTCAAACTTAAATGAAGTACTTACCTAACTGCCTTTCATTTCTAAAAACAACACTAA
Source organism: Phoca vitulina (assembly GCF_004348235.1). Taxonomy (NCBI): domain Eukaryota; kingdom Metazoa; phylum Chordata; class Mammalia; order Carnivora; family Phocidae; genus Phoca; species Phoca vitulina. The sequence continues at coordinate 9,488,668 of NW_022589751.1, read as the reverse complement.
TACAAGCAGCTAAGTAATTAGGTGGGTGCTCAGAAGTGGCACATCTCCAGACACTGAACATCTAATTCTCACTGAAAGAAATTACAGGCCATCCAGTATAGCCCGTAAGGCTAAAATTAAAAAAAAAAAAAAAAAAAAAAAGGTGGGCACCTGGGTGGCTCAGCCAAGCGACTGCCTTCAGCTCAGGTCACGATCCTGGAGTACCTGGATCGAGTCCCGCATCAGGCTCCCTGCTCGGCAGGGAGTCTGCTTCTCCCTCTGACTCTAACCCCTCTCATGTGCTCTCTCTCAAATAAATAAATAAAATCTTTAAAAAAAAAAAAGGTTATTCAGATGCTTCCTAGAATTGCTCCGTCTACAAGCACATCTGAGGGAATCAGGGCAATGTGAAATAACTCTGTGAGTCAAAAAGACTTACTATGCTCTCCTTTTTCAACCAAGTTGAGTAAGCTGAAATCAACACAACTTTCCCTACATTCGGAAGAGCTTTTTGAGAATACAGCAAGGATGAGGAGCAGCCAAGCAATAGGTTACATCACACCAAGCAGCAGAGAGAACTTCGACCTTCCTGGAATATGGACTGCCATAGTCCCAGAGGCCACCTCAATAATCACCTGGGTACCAAATATCCATCTTGATCATAATCACTGTCTGAAACTGCTACCGACTCCAATTCAACTAAACGTAATAATGGAAACACAAACACCTCCACAATCCTGATGTACCCCACCACACAGTCCCCCCAAACAGGAGAATTAGATTTTGGAAATAAATGAGAATTCATTTTTAATCCAAGACTGCTATAAATTAAATATCATTTAGAAACCAAATGACCCTAAAGTACTAAAATAATCAGTCAACAGAATGAAATAGAAGGTTAACTGCTCAGAACCAATCTCATTAAAATAAACGAGGAATTATTACGTTTGCTAGTGACAACATAGTTGCCTTTTGCATTATATGAGAATCAATCACTGCTAGCCTTTTTAAGTATAGAAAGTTAACACTACTATTAATTTACTTAGAACTCTCCTCTTAAAAGAAATTACATATAACAAAAGAGAAAATACGAAACCCAACTGATTTTAGCTGTGAGACTATCAACTATGAATTACTGCTCTGCACTCTGGACTTTAACTATCTCCTGAACTTTATTACCTTCAAAGTGGAAATTTGTGGAGTTAAAAGTATGCTTTAAGGAAACTGATGACTAGATTAAAATCCCCCCTCAAAAAAACGAATCAAAATTTGATATTCAATTCAGTTATTTACAGAATTTTGTTAGTCATTAAGGGAAAAGGAAAAAAAAAAAAAAAACCCACAACCTTGTCAAGCAGCAATAAGTAACCACTAATACTAGCAATGACTGATAAAAAGGGGGCCTGAGGCAGAAGGCAAGGATTCAAAGCAAACAGAATTAGAATAAGATAAACAACTCATTAAAACCATCTAAAGTAACAGTCAATTTCAAAACCTTTTAAAAACTAAAAAGCCCTACCAAAAAAAAAACAATCTCGAAAAAAGTGAAACAAATACAAGAACTAAAAATTCTTCAAAATAATTTCAGGATTTTTATATTCATAATTCTGAAAACTCATTAATTTCACACTTCTCAAAACCTGCATGCCTTCATAAACTCTTTCATATGATGGTTACAAATAATTCAAAAAGAGCTTAATCTGATATAACATTTTAGCAAATGTAGGATAGATCTGAAAAAAATACAGAGACAGAGTAAGTAACTGATAGCCAAAAGGCTTTCTGGAGGGCAGAGCTGGGCTTGGATTGGCAGGAGGGAAATTTTAAAATTTATCCACAAGTCAACTTACACCAAAAAATTGATTCGTGCCTTTATTACTTACACAAGTATGTTTTTAAAATGTTCTTTAACCTGTGGACAACCAAAGTGATATCAGACACCTTAAAGCATTGTTGCCTGTTTTAATTAATTTTGATGTTACAGTCTAAATCCTTAACAAAATTCACATATATCTTCATAATGAAACACTGCAGAAATGCAAAGGCTTATATTCTCTACGTAAAGGTTACCTTATGTTTCACTTATTTAAAGTTTCTGTTTTGCTTTTTAATCTATTACAGAAAACATCTCTTGTGGGACATTGTAAAGGGCATACCCTCCTGTCAAGCCAGAAAGCTCAAACACAAAGACACTGAGCTAACCAAGTGCTGTAATTCTTCCAAACTGAGCCTCTCCACACCCCCTCCACCCTTCCCCCCAACAGATATGTCTATTAAATCAGTGTCTGTTCTCCCCCTCGCACAACAAAGAGAACTTCTCACCGCATGAAATTGCCGCTGAATGGACACCAGAAAGCAGGATTTGCATAATTCCTTCCAACGAAACCCTGTCGGGAAGGAGGGGATGAGGGGCCCAAGCGTACGGATACAATCTCCTAGATTCTGCTGGGGAAGACCTGGTTCCCAAGAATATTCCCCACGGGGGGAGAGGGGGAGAAAGGGCTGGAATTCTGCGCCTCCCCGAAGACTGGGTCTGGGGGACGGAGGAGCACGAGAAAGCATTTCCCCACACAGCAGCAGCACCGAAGCAAAGATGGGGAAATAACAATGCTGGGGGACAGGAGAGTCAGACACAAGGATGGACTGGGGCTAGGGGGCGGCGGGCGGAGCGGAGACACCACACGGGCCACTTACTTTTTGGAGGGGGGTTAAATATATGAGTTAAGCCCTTATGGTCCCGCCGGCCGCCGCACAGAGGGAAACGGGACCTTGGGAGAGAAAAACAGACAAAACACACAGTGTGAGAGGCGCAGCTCGGCCGCCCGGCCCCTCCTGGGGCGCCCCCGTGCACACTCCCTCCTGCCCGTGGGGAAAAAGCCACCCGAGGCCCGAGAGGCTGGGGGTTGGGGGGGCGAGGCTCTCGGCGAGGCCACGGCTCCGGCAAATACCCGGGGAGGGGACAAGAGCGACCCCCGCTCCGGCTTCTCGGTCGGACCCAGTTCCACCCCCCTTCCTCCCCGCCGCGCACACACCGAACACAAATACACACACACCGACCCGAGCGTCGAGGATTAACTCCCCGGCCGCCGCCGCCGCCGCCGCCCGCAGAGGAAGTGCAGCCGCTGCCCCCCGCGGCCATGACACCCTACTTGGCTCGGTCAGGCGGACCCGGGGCCTGTGACAGCTCCGGCTCCCTCCGCCCCCATCTCCACCTCACGCCTCGCACACGCCCGAGAGCCGGGCGCCCGCCCGCCGCCGCGCGTGCACGCGGGGACTGGGGCGCGCGCCGCCGCGCGTGGGGGAGGGGAGGCGCAGGATGGGGGAAGGCGCCGGGCAGAGCGGAGGAAGGGGCTGAGCACGCCTCCCACCCCCGTGCCCGGCTCCGCGGAACCGGAGGCGACGCCCCCGGTCAAGTGGCAGCGCCGCAGGGCGAGTCTCCACAATAAGCCGGCGGCGGCGCCGGGCAGCCGGGTCGCCGGGCCGGGAGGGGGGGAAGCGGGGGAGGGAAAGGGCACGCGCTCCCGCCCGAGAGCCCGCCCCGGGGAAGGCGCGCGGAGGGGAGGGGCCGACGCGCGTGCTCAGGCCCGAGCCGAGGAGAGCCCGCCCGGAGGTCGCGCGCGCCCGCACTCCGGGGGGTGGGGGGAGGGGGACGCCCGAGCCAAAGAGGGCGGGCGGGCCGGAGCAGCAATTGCCTCTGCCCCGGCTCCCTCCCTTGTCCGGGGCAGCCGGTGGCGGGGCGGCCCAAGGGCCGGAAGCGGCCGGGGGAGGGTCTCACCTACACAGTGAATGAGCTTGTGGCGCCACGAGTCCAGTTCTTGCCGAAAGCCGCGTCTCTCAACGGAGCATTGCTGCCGCCTACACACCCTCGCCATCTTCTGCCGCCCGCCCGGCCCTGCCTCCGCCGCGGCCCCGCGCACGCCCAGCCGCGTCGCCCGGGGCCGCGCACGCACCCGCGGCCTGGGCGTCGCGCCTCCCGCCGGGGGCGGTGCGGGGGCAGGGCTGGCCTCACCTCGCGGTGGCCCCGGCGTGGTCCTGGGGGCTGCCTGGGCGTGCGCCCGCCCCGCGCTCGGCGAGGCGAGGCTGCCCCACTGCGGTCCCCGTGTTTCTTGGCCGCGGCCGCCGCCAGCTCTGGCCGCCGGGAAGGCGCCTTCGCGGGGCAGGAGCTCGCCCCGACCCCCGATCCTGCGTCGACTTCGCACTGTGCCCCAAGGCCACCGCTGCCCCTTCCTCTCCCTTCCCGGGGCTTTTTGTTTCTTAAACTAGCCCCATTTATCACTTCTAACTTGCCTATCACCCCACACCAACTGTTGCGAGTTCCGTGGTAACTGCTTCTCTGAACTTCTCAGCCGGAACTGCTCCTTTCGGGAGCCTGTTTAAGAAGCAGTTAATAAATGCCCGGATGCCCGTGGAGGCACTAAGCCCCAAAGTTTTAAAAACTGAGGATATAGTTTATTAAGTCATTGGAAGACTGACTTGGCCAACGTTTGTAAACCCAGTAAAAATGGAATCAAGCGTTTTAAGTAGAAAAACTAGGTTTCTACTAACAAGGCTGATCATAGGCGAAATTCTCAAGGTGGCATATACGGAACCCTTCCTGTGTGTGTAGAAAAAGGTTTAAGAAAATTGTGCTAAAGTGAGAGTGGTATTTCAAAAGAGGGCTAAATTAACAATACTTAAAGCAGAGTGTTGGAAAATGGCATAATTTCATATTTCAGGAAAGACTCGAGAAATATTTTCAATGACGAAAGGGATTTTCAGGTGAAAACCTGGGGTAATTAAATCACCCTTCGTAGGGCACTACCTGTTCCATTTAAACATTATTCTGAGCTTAATTACCTGACTGCTATTTGGGAGAGAAAGAGAAAATGGAACGAAAGGAGAAAGCGGGGGGCGGGGGGGGGGGAGGCGGCAGAATACAAAAGAAAAAAATGGAAAATAGATCCTTCTTTAGTACCCTAGGGTTCTGGCCTCTTCCTCACCTTTGGGGTTTAAGTTTAAGGACGGTGCATTCCTGCTCTGCTTTTAAATATTCAAATTTAAATGTGAAGACTTAATTTTAATTACTGTAGTAGGTAAAACAACGTCATTAAATACTTGCAGGCAAGAATCCCATTGGTGTATTGATTTCTGTCTTTTCAAAGTAGTGGTCATTGTCTCTCAACCAGGCACTTGTGGAATGCCTTGTCTATCCATAAAGAGATGGACTGGGTGGGCCTCTTGGGTAGAACTGGTTTGAAATGTATGAGTAGAAAGGCACCTCTGCTCCCCAAATCTAACACCAATGATTATTCCACAATTCTCAGAAGTCCACGATATTTCGCCTGCTAAAGAGAACTGTCAAATGAACAAACTGTTAAGTCTGGAAGTATTGAATTTCTGTGTACACAAAACTATCCTGAGTAGTGAGGGGAAAGGACAAACATGAAATGAAAGATCACTGAGGACACCCACCCTGCACATGTGATGGCGGGACATCTTGTATCTTCAATCTGAATCTTCTTTTCTTTGCCGCTAGGTGGTAGGTTTGAGTCTTGTAGCTTTTAACCAAGTTTCTATGGTTTTTGGAGGAAGTATGCTTCATAAAGTTTCTAATAAATGAACAACATGTAACTTTAAAATGAGTTAATGAATGTGTTTTCCAATTACCCATATAATCTGCTTGAAATGATCAAGCCAAGGGTAATACTTCCGCAACATAATCTCTTAAAGAGTCTCAGACATGTAGATTAAGAGGATCCTAGAGACTTCAGAGATTGACTCTAATTTGAAGTATGGAATTACAAGCCCAGACAAGTAAAGTGACATGATGAAAGTTGCATAGCTGCTCAGTAGAAAGAGGGCAACAAAAGCCAGAAGCCAGATTTCCCAGTTCCCAATTCAATATTATTTCCATTATTCTACTTTGAATTACAATTCTTGTTTCACTTATTTTAATTTGGGAACCAATATGTAGTTGATCTCTCACAAGGTTTATTTGGAAGAAGGGATGAAGGGACAATAGTAATAACTATCATTTATTGAGTATCTACTATATGTCTAACATTGCAACTTTATTTCATTCCATCTGAATAACAATGCCAAAAAGGAGGTAAGATTTTTACCGACTTTTTACATTTTCCAGATTAGAGATTCAAGACTCAGAGGAGTTAAGTGCCTTTGTCCAAGGCCACCAAGTAACCAAATGGCAAAACCAGAATTCTAAGATCTCTCTGACTCCAAAACCCTCTAATTGTCCTGCAAGTAGAAGCAGGACTCTGCACGCAGAGGATTCATTTAATTCCATGTGAGAGGTTATGTTCCATTGCACAGTTGAGCAGTTTGACAAAAATGCTGAACTCCTATCATGTGTCAGGCAGTATTCCAGGCACTTAGACACATAGATATCTAAGACATAATTTCTGACCTCTAACTCTTCTGGCTACCCTGGAATAGAATCTTAGCTGTGAGCTCTTTCCCACTCTGGGGAAGATCGAGCAATACAACACAGTGGCTAAAGAGTAGAATCTGAAGACACAGAGAGATTGATTAGAATCTTTGTTCCATCCCTTAGAACCTGTGTGGCCTTGACAAATTAACTTTCCTGGTCATCAGTTTCCTCATGTGACAAAGAGGATAATAGTCTACAAAATGGAGATTGTGTGAAGATGAAATGAAACAATCATGGACAGTGGCTGTCAAATTGTTAGCATGAAATGACTATCAGTTCTCATGATTAGGCTCCCATCTGCTTGTCCAGTCTGCAGGGTGACAGGAAACCACGATGCTTGTACAATTTGGGATGAATATATAACAGCATGAAGAAATAACAGCAATGACCTTGGCCTTTGAAAACAACATTCCCTAAGTCACATTCTATATTTCTTACAATGGGCAGATGATAGGGAAAAATGGAGCACAGAAAATGACAATCAGAGAGTGGGGGTAGCCATTGTGAACCATAGGACTGGTTGGTCAGGATTATATCAAGCTTGCATCTGACTAGTTGGAAGTGGCATATAATATGGGAAAGGACGTCAGAGAAATGGGAGGATGAAATAGATTGGAGCCTTTTTAAGAAAGAAGTCTCCAGATGGGAGACTTGTTAAAAAACATGGTCCACTTCTCATGAATTCCAGTAAGTGACACTTTTAAAAGCACTTTTCATGGATTATGTCTTTTATGCCTTACAACAACCCAATTAAGCATCCCCATTTGATAACAGAGCACAGACAGGCTAAGTAATTTGCCTAACTACAGGTTATGGTAGATTTGGATTCAAACCGAGGCAATCTGGGGCGCCTGGGTGGCTCAGTCGATTAAGTGTCTGCCTTCAGCTCGGGTCATGATCCCAGAGTCCTGGGATCGAACCCCAAGTCTGGTTCCCTGCTTAGCAGGGGTCTGCTTCTCCCTCTGCCCCTCCCCCTGCTCATGCTCTCTCTCTCTCTCTCTCTAATACATAAATAAAATCTTAAAAAAAAGAAACAACCCAGGCAATATGGCAGCAGAGGCAGCTCTTTAATCTTCACATTATTTTGCTTCCTGTACTGCAGGGAAAATGGGACTCAGAGTGAGAGACAAGACCTAGCGGACAGAAGGGAAGCCGGGGACACTTGGTGGAACTGCTCCTTTAGGGGCTCTTCGTGCTTTAGTAAAAGACTTTCCAAGTTCCTCTCTTTTCAGTCTGCCTGTGTGCCCAGAAAACTTTATGGCTTTACTTTATGTTATGTGTGTAAGTGACAGATTTTTTTTCTTTTAAAGTTGTTTTGAGATATATTTCACACACTATAAAATTTACCTGTCAGTGGTTTTTAGTATATTTACAGAGTTGTGCAACCATCACCACAATCACTATTAGAACATTTTCATCAGCCCCAAAGAAACCCCATGTGTATTAGCAGTTACTCCCCATTCCCTCCTTTCCTCAAATCCTGGCAACAACGAATCTACTTTCTAGGTCTGTGAATTTTCTTCTTCTGGACATTTCAGGTAAATTGAATCATACAACTGGTGGTCTTTTGTGACCGGTTGCTTTCACTGAGCACAGTGTTTGCAAGGTTCATCTACATTGTAGTATGTATCAACGCGTACTTCCTTTTCATTGTCAAATAATATTTCATCATACGGATATACAGCGTTTTGTTTATCCATTCCAACTGATGGATACTTGATTGATTTCATTTTTTGGCTATTATAGATAACGCTGTAATGAATATTTGTAAACAAGGTTTTGTGTGAATGTATGTTTTCATGTTCGTTTTAAATATGAATATGCGTATGTATCCTATTTTGAAATAGTTTCAAATTATAGAAAAGTTGCAAGAACTCCTATATTCCCCTCTCACAAATTCCCCAATTGTTAATATCTTATCACATCTGCTTTTGGTCTCTATGTATCTATATATATGGTTTTGTTCTTGTTGAGTCTTTTTATGAACAATCTGATAGAAAACTACAGACTTGACTCCTATCATCCCTAAGTATCCAGTGTGAATGTCCATAAAGCAAAGACACTTTCCTTCATAACCATGATATAACCCTCCATCACATCAAGAGATCAACATTGATATAATACAGGCCCCATTAAAATTTCACTCTCTGTTAACAACGATGTCTCTTTTCCTTTTCTGGTCCAGAATCCCATCCAGGAAGTTACACCGAATTTAATTGCATGTATTCTCAGTCTCTTTGATTTGGGTACAATTCCTCAGTCTTTTCTTGTTTTTTTTTGTTTTTTTTGTTTTTTTATGACCTTGACAGTCCTAAAAAGAACAGGCCTCTCATTCTGTAGGATGATCCTCAACTGGATCTGTGCAGTGTTGCTCATGACTAGACTCAGGCCATACATTTTGACAAGAAAACCACAGAAATGAGGCTGGGGTCTCTGGGCATCTCATCAAGGGCTCATGATGTCTACTCTTCACATAATTGTGATGAAAATTTTGTTCATCTGGTCAAGTGGTTTTCTCCACCATAAAATCACCATTGTTTCCTTTTTACTTGATAAATATTTTACTTGATAAATATTTGCCAATGTCCTGTCCCTTGCCCTACCCTCCAGCCTTAACATCCATGAATCATTGCCTGAATCGCTTGTCACAATCATGATGGTCAAAAAGTGATTTTCTTACTTCATCATTTCTTCTGTATTAACTTGTTTACATTTGAATATAAGAGTTTTTCCTCTTTCCCTTTTACTTATTTATTCATTACTTATGGACTCATCATTTACTGTAATGTATTGTATGTAATGTATTGTAATGTATTGCTGTAGTTATTGTCATCGTCCCAGATTTGGCCAGTGGGAGTCACTTCAAGCTTTTATCCTGTTGGCATACCCCCATCATTCTACAAACAATTTCCTCCCTTTCTGGTACAGCTAGATGTTGTAGGCTCATTTTGTATTTTCTCTGCCTCAGCTCTAGAACGAGCCCTGGTTACTTTTGGTGGAGGATAGTATTTAGAAATCAAGATTTGGACTCAGTGTGTTCACTCCTACTGGGGTGTCATCGCTACTGGGTCTTAGCAACAGTCAGAGCTAGGAAATATATGTGTGTATATGCATATATATATATACATATATATATACACATATGCCTATATTTATATTTCTATATCTGTCTCTAAATATACTTAAATATCATGAGTTTACGCTGATGCATTTGATTCCAATCCATCACCTCTGAATACTTGCAAGCCTTTCCCTGCTACACACTTATAAATCCCCCTTTGACAATGAGAAACCAGGTTCCCATCTTTTTTCATATTGACTTCGGTATATTTATTTGCTTGATCCCCACTGTATTTAACAATCCCCTGACCACACGGGCTGCCTCCTTGTCCTGCTACCTCCAGAAACCCTTCTCAAGAGTGTCATCTTCTGGCTACCCAAATATCATCTGCATGGCACACCACTATCCAGTGGATGTCAATTCTCCCCACATTGAATGGCATACATTCTGTGCCATTCTAACCGAAATTCCAAAAGGAACTCAAACTTTCCAAAATTTATAAAGAAAAATAAAGATCCATGAATAACTACGATGTCGGTTTTGAAAAAGAAGAGCAGGGGCACCTGGGTGGCTCAGTCGGTTAAGCATCCAGCATCTGACTTGATTTCCGCTCATGATCTCAGGGTCAGCGATAGAGCCCCACGTGAGGCTCTGCGCTGGGTGTGGAGCCCTCTTAAGATTCTCTCTCTCCCTCTCCCTCTGCCCCTGCCCCACCCCCTGCACACACACTCGTGCTCTCTTTCTCTCTAACAACAACAAAAGACTTCTTTAAAAAGAAAAAGAAGAGCAAAGAAGAATATGTTAGACATGGAAATGTGCAGCTTAGATCCTTCTTCAAGGAAGAAGTCACAGTCTGGCTTGTAGGGAGCGTGATCACTACATAGCCTCCAGCTGTCAGCTGCTTCAGGGTTAGCCTCAGCTGCTTGGAGCTACCTTGCCCAAGGTCACATCTTTCTGCGGCTGCCAGGATATGGTGACTAAGGGCTAGCAGGCTATAGCCTGGTCATTTCTGCCTGATGCTGGACACTCTGACAGATAACACTTGTTCCAAAGCACTTCATGGGTTTGGCTGAGGCTTTGTCGACCTGCATCTTAGTTTGATTACTTTCTCTGCCCAGTTCTGTTCTCCCCCACCAAATTCCCTTTCACAGATGCTAATCCCTAATAAACCTTTTGCATCCCAAAGTTCATCTCCAATTCTGCTTCCAGGGAATCTGACATGTGACAAGGAGAGATTCACTGTACTAGATATTATAAGGCCATAGTAATAAAATTACCATGAGGTATTTTCCCAAATGATAATGGGAAATTATCTAATTAACTAAGATATAATTAACTAAGATATAAAGAGTTTTCAGAGGTTGTAGGAATAAAACTTAAATATCTTTAGCATTGGGACACCTGGGTGGCTCAGTTGGTTAAGCCTCTGCCTTCAGCTCAGGTCATGATCCTGGAGTCCTGGGGGGGACTCAGCGGGGAGCCTGCTTCTCCCTCTGCCTGCCACTCCCCCTGCTTGTGCACTCTCTCTCTGACAAATAAATAAATACAGTCTTTTAAAAAATATCTTTAGCATTTTTTTAAGGAGTAAAGGAGGCTTTTTTTCTATAAGCCCTCAGAATCATATTCTATGTTGATCTTTATGCTGATCTATTTACCTGAACACATGGTATTTTGTTCATCTGGTTCTCAGGAAAAAACAAACAAACAAACAAACAAACAAACATTTCACTGTTGTCTTTGTTAGGTGACTATAGGGGGGAAAAAGAAAAAAAGAATCACCAGAAAGGAGTTATTTATAACGAGGTAGCAAATGAAGGTTGTTTCCATGGAAAATTTGTTTCAGTTTTTAAGCCTGAAAAGGTATAAAATGCATCTGAGTTGGGCAAAATGAAAGTGTTTAAAACCAAAGGAAGTCTTCAAAGAAAAGTTCAAGTAAGAAAAAGAAAGTTCGGTAAAATCACAGAGAGTGCTTAAATATTCTCGCTGAGCTTTGGCAAAATGTACATTTCAAAATTTATATCTGACACTTCCCATCTAACAAAAATGACCCTTATTTATTGTGCAGCCACTCTAATCTGTTCTCATGTCATCTTTGAATGATTGGTTGTAGAGACCTTGCTATGTACCAGCGACCCAAACGAATGGATGACTTGCTCTGGTCAATGAACTGATTGTGAGCAGAAGTGAGACACAGGACATGACTTCCAGGCCAGGTTATTTTCATGGGTCTGAAGATGCGGTGCAGAGTCATTAGAGATGTAAATTATCTTCAAGGATGGAAGCAGAACAGATAGAGCTGGGCTTAGAATTCACATCTACTTACTCCTTATACAATTCTCTTTCAATGCTGGCCTCCAAGAATACTAGATATGATATGATATGTGATATGATACCATACTGGTTATTATATATTTTTTCTTTTTTTTTTAAGATTTTATTTATTTATTTGTCAGAGAGAGAGGTAGAGAGAGTGCAAGCCGGGGGAGTGGCAGGCAGAGGGAGAAGCAGGCTCTCCGCTGAGCAAGGAGCCCGATATGGGACTCGATCCCAGGACCCTGGGATCATGACCTGAGCCGTAGGCAGACGCTTAACAAATTGAGCCACCCAGGCGTCCCTGGTTATTATATATTTTTAAAATTTTATTTACTTTTGCGAGAGAGTGAGCAAGCACGAGCGGGGGAGTGGGGGGGGGGGCGGAGGGAAAAGCAGACTCCCTGCTGAGCAAGGAGCCTGATGTGGGACTCAATCACAGAACCCTGGGATCATGACCTGAGCTGAAGGCAGATGCTTAACCAACTGACCCACCCAGGCGCCCCATACTAGGTTATTATAAAAAGTAGCTTCATCAGTGTATGTGAATCTTAATTATTTCTTGAAGATAATAAAGTATTAATACAAAAAAAAAAGCCACAATACAGATTTCTTAAAAACCTAAACCTATCAGTTTAGGGGAAAAAAACCAGAGTAACTTATATGAATTTGTGGAATAATGATACTATTTATTGAGTGAGTACTCCAAGTCTTGAGCTAAGCACTTTGCCTGCCTTATTTTATTTCATACTGAAAACAATTCTACAAAATAGGTACTATTTTTAAATCTCAGAGATGGGAAAAATAAAGCACACAGAGTTTAAATATCTTACTCTAATTCACACAACAGTAGATGGAAAAATTTGAACTCAGGAGATTCTAGTAATTTGGTTTTTATCCTTTTCACCGTAGTGTCTCACAGATGAAGGTAAATGCTAGTGTGGCTTTGTATGTAATTAAAAGATAGCCAAACTTCCTTTTTACTTTGTCTATATCAATTTAAACACCGTGCTATTGACATTTAACAAATGCTTACCCACTAAGTCTTTGAAGTTCTACATCATTTAATTGGGATTGTTGTTTCTTCAGAGCATAAAAGCTCCTGGGCTAATACAGGTATTCTTGAAAGATGATAAAAGCATTAGAATATATTTAATAATTCCACTAATCAATCCACACTCTTTTTTTAAAAAAAAAATCCCATTAATACTCTTTTATTTGTGATTTCTCATTGAAATGCCTTCTCTTAAGTTCAAGCGCTGTCATTTGTCACTAAAGCCATGTTATGCTGACTGTCTTATCCAATTACATATGGTTATGACTTATTATTTTGCCTGCAGCACAGGCCTTTAATTTCTTCTCAAGCGTTGTCTTATTGATCTAATAACAGTTCTTTCCAAATCAATTGAAATGCAGAAGTAACAAATTCCAAAGCATATACTGTGGAAGACTTGAAATATAGCATAAAACAAAGGGCAACTCCCCTGTTCATGGAATGGATGACATTTCACATTCAGAGAAAGAGAATAAATATAGTCAAGTGATGAATGACATCTTGATCTTTTCCACACATTCACTTAAAAAAAAAAAAGAAAAGAAAATATAACCTCCACTAGTTGCTTGCAGTTGACGTAACCTTAGCATAAAAAAAACTCTTCTTGAAAATTACTCTGTAACATCTCTCTGAAAGCTTTTATTCTTTCAGAGTCTGCTTGACAGATGCTCTCCTAGATGCAGAGCGCTAATGATGCCAATAAACTAGAGGTGTTCCAAGCAGACAGGGATGTTGCCGCACAGACACTCTTTCATATTGTGTGACGCTTTGGGTTCTGGCAAACTCAATCGGTCACTTCTTTGACCTATCACCCTTTCAGAAACTTCAGGACCACTGTCATCATTATACTTCTGAAATCAGTTGGACATCTCTTTTGATAATGCTTTATGACCTTCAACAAATCACTGATTTTTCCGGCCCTCATTTTCTATTTCTTTAAAAGGAGAACGCTCGACTAAGTATTCCCAACTTTCCTTAGAGCTTGAGTTATCTTAAGTTATTAGAATTCATCAATGTCAAGTGCTTGAAAGTTTCAGACAAATAATTTTACATTTACATATTTTAATAAAATACCTCAATATGTAAAAAAGAATTGCAAAATTGTGTAGTACATACCATGGCATATAATGTAAGATAAGTAGACTCAACTTTGGATGAACCCACACATCTTAATTTGACATAACTAATATTATAGTAACTGATATTTGTTCTTCATATGTGTATAATATCACCTTCAGAGCTTAAGATAGTAGGAGTTTTCCAGGAAGGAGACGGTATATGTAGGAAATTTATGCATACCTCTTGGTGAAAGCATGGCCAACAGCTTCAAAATTCCACACATACCTTAAGGGGATATGAAAACTAGAAGTCTTCATTTGACCCCTGAAATATCCAATGTCTTCCTACAACCCCATGTATATACCAAAATTTCTTGCTGTTCCCTGCACGGGGGTCTTCTGCCCCAAGGCCAGTCCTGGATTCTCAGCTTCCAGCTATAGTCAGCAAGTGTCCCCAGGGCAAACATATCTATAGATCCTCAGTGTCACTCAGTACCTCCTCTAAAGCCATCAACTGTTCTCTATTTTGGTGCAGTCCCCCCTCCCCCACTAGTAGATACTGTGTTATGCTTTCTTTTCAAATTCATATCTGAATCTTTAGTCAAATGTATACTTTGCCTTGTTTACTGTGGTTTCACTGTTTGGGGAATATATATCTGAATCAACTTTCAAATGCGTATTTTACCTTATTTACTTTTTTTTTAATTTTATTTTATTATGTTACATTAATCACCATACATTACATCATTAGTTTTTGATGTAGTGTTCCACGATTCATTGTTTGTGCATAACACCCAGTGCTCCATGCAGAACGTGCCCTCTTTAATACCCATCACCAGGCTAACCCATCCTCCCACCTCCCTCCTCTCTAGAACCCTCAGTTTGTTTTTCAGAGTCCATAGTCTCTCATGGTTTGTCTCTCCTTCTGATTTCCACCCCCTTCATTTTTCCCTTCCTGCTATCTTTTTTTTTTTTTAGCATATAATGTATTATTTGCTTCAGAGGTACAGATCTGTGATTCAACAGTCTTACACAATTCACAGCGCTCACCATAGCACATACGCTCCCCAATGTCTATCACCCAGCCGCCCCATCCCTCCCACCCCCCCCACTCCAGCAACCCTCAGTTTGTTTCCTGAGATTAAGAATTCCTCATATCAGTGGGATCATATGATACATGTCTTTCACCTTATTTACTCTTAATACCGCACACGGCCCACAAATCATTTTTCAAACACAAGGAAAAAGAGGGGCATCTGGCTGCCTCAGTTGGTAGAGCATGTGGCTCTTGATCTCAGGGTCCTGAGTCTGAGCCCCAAGCTGGGCGTAGAGCTTACTTTAAAAAAAAAAAAAAGAAGCAGTAGCTTTCACGACTTTGAATTCTGTCAGTATGGGAGGCTAGACGCTATAAAACATCCCATTACTCCAAAGCAAGGAGATTCTGGAAGAGGTTGATTTTTTAATATGTCACAAGGGATTGCAATAAATAAAGAATATCTTCAAGTGGTCTGTAATAAAAAGTATGCCAAACCCAGAATGGGAGTGTGAGTAGCAAAAGGCTTGCAGGTTGTACTGCCCTGAGGGTAAATACATCAGTGCATCAACGGTTCAGAGACCAAACCTGGGGCTAGTTCCAGCAAGAAATTTTGGTACACTTCTTGAACCTCGAACCTTAGAGCCTAAATTGAGGAAAGATCTTTGAAAAAAGCTAAAGTAGTTCCCAAGATGGTACTTCCTGTTGGCTCCCAGTAGAAGCATCAAAAAATCCCCAGTTTAGGCCTGTAGGATCCCCAAAGATAAATACATAATCTTACAATCAGAGATTGGCAAACATAAGAGAAAATAAGCCACTATGACCTACAATCAGAACAACAGATCTAGACTTCCGTGATTATCAGATATTGGAATTATAAAATCGAAATATAAAATAACTTTGTATGAAATTTTAAAATTGAATTACAAAAATGATCAAGCCAATAAGACTATCTACCAAAAGTGGGAATTTTTGAAACAGAATTAGAGTGTACTTGGGGCACCTGGGTGGCTCAGTTGGTTAAGTGTCTGTCTGCCTTCGGCTCAGGTCATGATCTCAGGGTCCTGGGATCCAGCGCCACCCCCCACCCCCCCTCCCCCAGTTTGGCTCCCTGCTCAGCAGGGAGTCTGCTTCTTCCTCTCCCTCTGCACCAGCCCCCTGCTCCTGCTCTCTCGCACTCTCTCAAATAAATAAAAACTTTATTTTTTTTAAGATTTTATTTACTTATTTGAAAGAGAGAGAGCATGAGCTGGGGGAGAGGCAGATGGAGAGAGAGAGGCCGACTCCCGGCTAAGCCGGGGGCCTGATGTGGAGCTCAATCCCAGGACCCTGGGAACATGACCTGAGCCAAAGGCAGATGCTTAACTGACTGAGCCACCCAGGCGCCCCTCAAATAAATAAAATCTTAAAAAAAAGAAAAAGAAAGAAATAGAGTGTTCTTGAAAATATATGTTAAACATATAATTGTTGATATTTTAAAATTTCATAAAGCCATTGGTTGAACAGCAGATTAGGCACAGATGTTAAGGATGTAATAGAAGTTGCATCTAAATAAATCACTCAGAATGCCATACAAGAAAACAAGGGGATGAACATTTTGAAAGTGGGATTGGGAAACATGGAAAATAGAATAATTAATCTAATTTATGGATTTCTGGGGGATAAATTAGTGAGAACAGAGAAGAAATAGCTGATAAGTTAATAGATGATAACTTTTCACTACTGACAAAAGATATAAATCCATAAACACCCAAAACATCCGCAAGCTTGATAAATAAAACACTCTACACCCAGATACTTTATAAACTCCAGAACACAAAGGAATACTTTACAAGCGGCTTAGGAGAAAAAATGATTTGGAATGAATGACCACCTGACTGCAGATTCCACAGCAACAATTCAGGTTAGAAAACAAATTGAGCAATGTCTTCCAAGTGCCGAAAGAACCTATTAACCTGGAATCAGAAAATGATGAAGGACAGTTGGAAGGCAGGCAGGCAGGGCCCCCCTGCCCTAAGAGGAAAACACCCTTAAAAGGATTTTATACCACCCTTTCCCACGTGATAGATAGATGACAAAAACCTGATTGGATGACAGGTGGAGAGTGAGAGTTAATCAGATTAAAACAGCCCGCCAACAAGCCCATAAAAAACCCTAGACTTAGAAACTTGTTGTAACCCTCTCGGGTCCCCTCTCTCTTTGGGGGCTTTGTATTATCCCTCAGTATTACCCTCCCTCTTTGGGAGCTTTGTACTATCACTCAATAAACTTTACTACTGTTCAGTAAAATCTTGCTTTGCTGCCCACCACTCTGGTTTATCTCTTCATTCTTCAAAGCGGCATGACCAAGAAACTTGGGCACGGAAGGAAAAGGAAATCCTGTAACAAAAAACATTTGTCCACTCTCAATTCTGTACCTAGCAAAATTATCTTTCAAGAATGAAGGCAGGGGCACCTGGGTGGCTCAGTAGGTTGGGCGCTGGACTCTTGATTTTGGCTCAGGACTCTTGATTTTGGCTCAGATCTTGGGAGTCCTAGGATCCAGCCCCATCTTGGGCTCCCAGCTCAGCAGGGAGTCTTGCTTGTCTCCCTCTCCCTCTGCCCCTCCCTCTGCCTGTGCCCACCTGCGCACACGCTCTCTCTCTCTCTCTCCCTCTCAAATAAATCTTAAAAAAGAATGAGGGCCCGGGCGCCTAGGTGGCTCAGTGGTTAAGCATCTGCCTTTGGCTCAGGTCATGATCCCAGGGTCCTGGGATCGAGCCCCACATCAGCTCCCTGCTCTGCAGGAAGCCTGTTTCTCCCTCTCCCACTCCCCCTGCTTGTGTTCCCCTCTCTATCTCTCTCTCTGTCAAATAAATAAAAATTAAAAAAGAATGAGGGCAGAATAAATTATTTTGAGATTAATATTTGAGAGAATCTGCCACAGATCTTCCCCAAAAGAATTTTTTTTTTTTTGTAACCAAAAGAACTTTAAAAAAAATGACTTTCGGAAGAAGAAAAATCTTGGAACAAAGACCTGAGATCTGGTGAGTAATAGTGAGCAAAGAAATTGGTAAACTTGTGGGTAACATTAAATAAACATTATTTATATGAAATAAAAATCTTACAATGTCTCATTTGTGTGTTTTTTAAAGGACTAAATGAAAATACTGAGTAACAATAAGTTATGAGTTAGGAGTGAAGGATTTAGAGGTAAGTAAAGACTTTGTATAATTCAGCAGAGGAACAGATATGAACCATAGAGTTATTGGTATAAGTAGGCATGATAAACTTTTCAAGAATAACTAGTAAAAGAATGGGAATAGTATATAGATCTTAAAAATGTAAGAGGTAAAATGAAATAAAAAAAGAACCAACAAAAACTTTAATTTTTTTTTTAAGATTTTATTTATTTGACAGAGAGAGACACAGCAAGAGAGGGAACACAAGCAGGGGGAGTGGGAGAGGAAGAAGCAGACTTCCCGCGGAGCAGGGAGCCCGATGTGGGACTCGATCCCAGGACCCTGGGATCATGACCCGAGCCAAAGGCAAACGCCTAATGACTGAGCCACCCAGACACCCCAAAAACTTTTAATTTTTTAAAGAAAAAAAAAGCAAATCATTGAAAAAGCAAAACATATACACAGAGAAAAGTTAGATGATAGAAACAAATTCTAATATGTGCTTAGACTAAAATTCCAGTTAAAATTCAGAGAATGTCAGATTGTTATAAAAAAGAATGTCCAGGGGGCGCCTGGGTGGCTCAGTCGGTTAAGCGGCTGCCTTCGGCTCAGGTCATGATCCCAGGGTCCTGGGATCGAGTCCCGCATCGGGCTCCCTGCTCTGCAGGGAGCCTGCTTCTCCCTCTCCCTCTGCCTGCTTCTCTGCCTACTTGTGTTCTCTCTCTAGCTCTCTGTCAAATAAATAAATAAAATCTTTAAAAAAAAAAAAAGAATGTCCAGACTTTCTAGGGCTGGCCATAAATGAATAATGGGTACTATACGTACTCTCTCACCATTTACAACTATGAAATTGCCAAAATACATGAAGCAATTATTTGTAGGCATTGAACAATAGATAGTGCTGATCTGTGATCTTTGAGAAAATGAAATACATGAGGTGAGCTCCATATTCAACCCAGTTTTTTTCTGCCTGGGCACCTTCTCCAAACCATGGTGCAAGGAGGTGGAGCCTAAGGAGAGCATAGAGATCTTGCTGAGCGCAGGAGGCAGAAACTGGAGTTCTAGAATACTGTAGTGACTGTAATGTGTGAGGCGGGTTAGAAGAAAGGAAAGAGCCGCACAAAAAAGCAGCTCAAAAATTATGCAGAGGGATTCCTTTATCGGAAATCCAGTCGTTGACTAAATGCTAAGTAAGCTGCATGTGCCCGAGAAAACATCCAGGAGACCTGAGAGAAAACAGCTGCTAGGGGGTTGTAAGAACAGAGATCCTTGGAGTCACAGAGTGCTGGGAGATTAGAGTTCTAAGCAGACAAAGTAGAGAGATCTTGATGTTTTACTCTGGGCTTTGAGTTTGGATCTCAAAACTCTCATGCCTAAGGAACAGGGCTCCTTTAGCTGTTGAATATGGGAACTCTAGATTCGCCCTAAAAAAGTAAAAAAAGCTCTGACAAGATCCGGCTAATCCAAATTAAAAATTAACTTCCAGAAAAAGAAAAGTCTTAACATTTTAAGTAGACATTTTAAGAAGTAACTTTTTTTTTTAAGATTTTATTTATTTATCTGACAGAGAGAGAGCGAGAGAGGGAACACAAGCAGGGGGAGTGGGAGAGGGAGAAGCAGGCTTCCCGCTGAGCAGGGAGCCCGATGTGGGGCTCAATCTCAGGACTCTGGGACCATGACCTGAGCCGAAGGCAGACGCTTAATGACTGAGCCACCCAGGCGCCCCTAAGAAGTAACATTTTAAGAAGACAACAAAATCCAGCCGCTCTGCCATGTAGTATCAACAACATTCAGTAAAACTTACTACTTGTAAGACTCTGCTTTCAGGGATCATTTCTACAGTTTGTTACTAGAGAAGTTTCTCTGAATGTGTAGAGTACCTGAAACCAGGAGGAGGAGGAACAGTGTCCCTTGGTGAGCGAGAAGCTGGCTCTGGGTGTTCTTTTTGCAACTGTGCTTTGTCATTGATGATCGTCCTTCTTGTCCTTCAGAGAAGCTAGAGGGAAGGGATGCCGTCTGAGTAAAACAAACAAAAAAACTTACTAGTTGTGAGAAGGAGGAGAATGTGATAAATCACCAGGGAGGAGACAAAAATAGAAACATATTCAGAGATGGCAGAAATTTTTTTTAAAGCTTTTATTTACTTATTTGACAGAGAGCATGAAAGCACAAGCAGGGGGAGAGGCAGAGGAAGAGGGAGAAGCCAGCTCCCTGTCCCAATGACAGAGATTTTTTTTAAAGGACCTCAGAATAGGGGCACCTGGGTGGCTCAGTCGGTTAGGCGTCTGCCTTCTGCTCAGGTCATGATCCCAGGGTCCTGGGATCGAGTCCCGCATCGGGCTCCCTGCTTCTCCCTCTTCCTCTGTTGCTCCCCCTGCTTGTACTCTGTCTGTCAAATAAATAAATAAAACCTTAAAAAATAAATAAATAAAAGACCTCAAAATAGCTATTATAGATACGTGAACTGGTAAAAACCGTGCCTTCTCCCAAGGAGGCAGCATGGGCTAAGAGCTAAGAGTATAGGCTCTGGCATGGAGCATACGTATACCTGGGTTCAAATCTCAGATCCGACACTTGATAATTATGTAAAATTTGGAAAGGTATTTAAGTTGTTCAAGCCCTGGTTACTTAACCTTAAAATGGGAAAATGAATATCTTCCTGAAGTTGTCCTAGGATTAAGTGAGACAATGTACAAGGAGTATCTAACACATGAGTAAGAGCTCTGTTACTTTATCCATTATTGCATATACCATAGCACAGCCTGGCTTATTCTACATGTTCAATATCTTGAATAAAGAAAGGAATGAATGATATCAAGCCCAGTGGCACTCAAATCTGGTCTGAATGTTAGAAACCAGCTGGGGTAGGATTAGTGAGCATTATGTTGTCAAATCCACTCAAGGCGTCAAGCAACTGACCAAATGGAGAAGGGGTAAGCGACACCTGGGGTCTGGCCTCTTGCAATGAGAAAACAGCCAAGAGCGCCAGTTGAATTAAGTACTCAAGTTACTGGAGCCACTTTAGGGAGAACTGAGGGCCAAATGTGCCCCACCCAGCTGGAAGCACCTTGTTTATCTGCCGCTCTCTGTTACTGATTAACAGGAGGCACCCCCTCTTGCCACACCCTCTTGCTCAAACACAATTAAATTTTAAAATAACATGAGTTTAGGAAGAACCGGACAAAGTGCAGGTACTTGGTCAGTGGTCAATAGGTGGGAAGTGGCGGGGTATAAGTAGCAGTGATAGTTGGGAATCAGAAAACACTTTGTACCCATGTACTTTGACAAAGAAATCAGATCCAAGTTCTGCCCCTAGAGTGGAGGAAGATAGGGAGCCTTCAGAACTAGGTGTGGGAATTTGTTTAAAATCCCAAACTCGGGATCAAAACCAGATCACATGGAATCTGAACTTTTTGTGTTACAAACTCTGACCCTCATGGAATCTCCTTCGGCCATGCCCAAGAGATGTCTGAACCTGAGACGCAGAGTAGGATTGTGAGGAGGGCACTAGAGAGGCAGGTAGGGGCTTCAGTTTTAGTTTGGGCTTTAACACTAGCTCCCTATGTACATTTTATGCTCTTCTAGGCCTTTCCCAAAGTGTCTCCCCAGGATTTTAACGGGTGTTATGGAAAAAAGGGATCTGGTTAACCAATATTTCCCAGTCTATCATATGTGAACCACTGGTGATAGATGAGATGACTCTAGGAAGTTCTGGGTTGAAATTAACCTTTTCCCATTCTAATTAATTTTGGCAAATGATCTAAATTTTCCGTTGAGAGCAGTGATATCAAATGCTCTTTAGAATGTATTTTTTAAAAGGTGAGTGGATTTAAAGAAGATTGAGTCAATAATAGTACAGACTGTCTGCAGATATGGCAAAAGGCATGAAGGTGGTATACAATGACTGAAATTTGATAAAAGTTTTGTTAAGCCAAATTGAACTGGCTTATTTTTCAGAGATTGTGTCATGTCTATGAACATTTTGCCTCTTTAAGAAGGGATTTGGCATCAAGCCTTTCTTTAATTCATTTGACTATAGAATTTCTCTTTCCTTGAAAATAGCAGAGTGTCATGTTGAACTCTTTATCTGGAGATTTCATTTTGGGAAATGCTGATGAGAAATGCTGAGGTGGCTTTTAGATCTGACCTTAGGACCTTGGCTCCTTCTCCTCCCCTATGTTTGATGTTAAATCTTAGAAGACAATTCAGGGATGGGGCTGGAAATGGGTGTCAAAGGAGATTTATAGAATGGCAAAAAGCACATTAGCTTCTAAATGCAATGTGGTATCCTGGATTGGATCCTGGAACTGAAAAAGGCATTAGCTGGGGCGCCTGGGTGGCTCAGTTGGTTAAGCGACTGCCTTCAGCTCAGGTCATGATCCTGGAGTCCCTGGATTGAGTCCCGCATCGGGCTCCCTGCTAGGCAGGGAGTCTGCTTCTCCTTCTGACCCTCCCCCCTCTCATGTGCTCTCTCTTATTCTCTCTCTCTCAAATAAATAAATAAAATCTTTAAAAAAAAATGAAAAAGGCATTAGCTGGAAAAAACTACTGAAATCAGTTTAGTTTAGTTTAGTTAATACTAGTTAAAACTAGCAACATAGAGTCTGGGGTTTCATTAACAATAATGTGCTAAGGTTGGTTTCTTAGTTTTGACAATGTACTGTGTAATATAAGATGTTAACAATAGGGGAACCTGGGAGCTGGGCCGGCAGACTGTGGATGGAGCTATGGGGTCTAGGAGGCAAAGCCCCCAAACCCGGTAACATTTCCTACTCCTTTGCCTGGTCTTGTGCTGCTCAGCATGAAAGGACAAGGGCTAAGCTAAACTCAAGAGCAATCACAAGAGGAAACTCAAGAGGAATCACATTCATTCACCAAACCCTTGCTTAGGCACTTCCATGTGTTTTTGTTGGTACCAAATTTGGCCCAGAAAGAAGGCCCTGGTAACTGCAAAAGGAGGGGCATTTCCCACCCTCCTCTCCCACATTCTGTTCTGGTTACTCAGCCTCCTGGTCACAGCATAGCCCCTACAACATTCTTCAACTTCAAATGAAATTTAGGGCCAAAGTCCCCTTGGGGCCAGAGAAGGTAAAATTTTCTAGTCTAAGGACCTGAGCATGGTCACCTATCTGATTAGAGAGCTACAGTCAGATTGGGCCATAAAATTGTCAGTGGGTGTTGGTGGACAAGGCAGGTGGATTGGAGGGAGGAAAGTTCTGGCTGAGAGAGGCTATGGTTCTGTAACTCTGCTAACCTTCCCCAGACCCTGGGTCTAGGTGATAAATGGGTGGAGAAGAGAGAGAGGTAACCACTTACTTCCATGTGTAGACAGACCCTGGCATTTATTACAGGCTTATCACAAAAGTCTACAAGTTATTATATTTCATAACAAACAGTTATTGCAGGCACAGAAGGAAAACAAGACCTAAGGGGAACGGAAAGGGAGAAACGACAAACACATTTTATGAGGGGCCTCTCTTAAGTGCTCTTCTTGGAGAATCCTGGTCCACCTAAAATGTAAACACAGAATCTTCAAGATAAAATTTATTCTCACTGATACAAATTAACATGAATATATGTAATTCATGTAATTGTTCTCAGGGTAGTGTCAGTGTGGTGGGAAGGAAGGAGAAGGACAATGGGAAGACCTGGTTTGGACAATGCACTTGACTGGGAAGTATGTGGTAAGTGTATTCAGAATCACGTGTAGGCGAGATTTCACTGTCTTTTACAACTGGTTAAGGAAATGCTATTGCTTCTTTCTTTCTTTCTTTTTTTTTTTTTTAAGATTTTATTTATTTATTTGACAGACAGAGAGAGACAGCAGAAGAAGGAACACAAGCAGGGGGAGCGGCAGGCAGAGGGAAAAGCAGGCTTCCCGCTGAGCAGAGAGCCCGACGCAGGGCTCGATCCCAGGACCCTGGGATCATGACCTGAGCTGAAAGGAGATGCTTAACCGACTGAGCCACCCAGACGCCCCAACTATTGCTTCTTTCTACATTAATATGTTTCTAGCTATTTAACCAAACCCACTTATTAATTTCAATGCTTTTTTTTTTTTTTTAGGACACAAAGTTTGCTTTAAATATTTTTGGGGGGGAAAGGACACCACACTTCTACTCAATTAAGAGAAACATTTTTACAGTCTTGAGGTCTTTTATTTTCTTTACATTTATCATGCCATGAATTCATAGGGAATGGGTTCCAGCAGTTCGGGCTCCTTTCCATTGGTTCTCACAGAGTGTGCTTCTCTGGGTGGGGCAGGCTGGCGCTTCAGGTGAACCCAAGTACCTTTCTCTTTGGCTTCCTTCTTTTTCTGATCATTTCCCTTCACACGTTCCAGGAAGGTATCTCGGCTCTTTTTTTTTTTTTTTTTAAGATTTTATTTATTTTTTTGACAGAGCGAGAGAGCACAAGCAGAGGGAGCAGGAGAAGGAGAGGGAGAAGCAGGCTCCCCGCTGAGCAGGGATCCCTATGTGGGGCTTGATCCCAGGACCCTGGGATCATGACCTGAGCCGAAGGCAGACACTTAACCATCTGAGCCACCCAGACGCCCCTATCTTGGCTCTTTGAGTGTTTAATATGCTCAATGCGTACATTAATCCTCTTGGCAAGAATCTTGCCCTTAACTTGTTTGTTTACAACAATGCCAACAGCATGCTGAGTAACATTGTAGACTCTTCCATTTTGCCATGGTTTTTTTTTTTTAAGACTTTTTTTTTTTAAGATTTTATTTATTTATTTGACAGAGAGAGAGAGATTGAGAGAACAGGAACACAAGCAGGGGGAGTGGGAGAGGGAGAAGCAGGCTCCCCGCTGAGCAGGGATCCCGATGTGGGGCTCGATCCCAGGACCCTGGGATCATAATCTGAGCCGAAGGTAGATGCTTAACGACTGAGCCACCCAGGCGCCCCTATCTCTGCTCTTTGAGTGTTTAATATGCTCAATGCGTACATTAATTCTCTTGGCAAGAATCTTGCCCTTAACTTGTTTGTTTACAACAATGCCAACCGCATGCTGAGTAACATTGTAGACTCTTCCAGTTTTGCCATGGTAACATTTGTGGGGCATTCCTTTTTGAACAGTGCCCATTCCCTTGATGTCCACAATATTACCTTTCTTATAGATTCGCATGTATGTGGCCAAAGGAACAACTCCATGTTTTCTAAAAGGTCTAGAGAATATATAGCGGGTACCTCTCCTCTTTCCCTTTGTGTTGGTCATTTTGGCAAATTACTGGAAGATGGCGGTTCCAGCTGAAAGACTAATTTCAATGCTTTTAATCAGTTCTTTTTTAGTTTCCTAGTACTAAAACTATATCATCTACAAATAATGGTTTTTGTTTCTTCCTTTTGATGTTCATTCCTCTTATTTTATTTCATATCTTACTGCATGGGGAAGAATTTTCAAAACAGTAGATGATGATTAATAATAACAGTTCTTGGGGTGCCTGGGTGGCTCAGGCTTAGTTAAGCGTCTGCTTTTGGCTCAGGTCATGATCCTGGGGTCCTGGGATCAAGCCCCACATCGGGCTTCCTGCTCAGCAGGAAGCCTGCTTCTCCCTTTCCCACTCCCCCTGCTTGTGTTCCCTCTCTCGCTGTATATCTCTCTGTCAAATAAATAAATAAAATCTTTAAAATAATAATAATAACAGTTCTCATCATTATCATTATGATCATTATTTTGAAAGAGTGCCTCTCATGTTTCCCCTTTAATTTTATTTGGTTTTGATGAACTGTTCTTTATCATATCAGACCATTTTTCCCACATAGCGATTCATCTCTTCTCTCTACCAGTTGGACTCCCACCCATTCTACAAAGATCATATGAAACCCCTTATTCTTATGAAGTCTGTGTATACAAAAGTATGTGTAAATAAACACCCAGCTAAACTCAATGTCATTTTTTTACAGTTCATAAAGGACTTTCATATACAGATTCTCACTGGATGCTCTTGACACACTATGGAGTAAGCATTGCTAGGACTTCTACATAGGAAATTCAGTCTTTGTGTGGCTGAGCAACTAGCCCAAGAACTTATAATTAAATTCACTATAGTTTTGCATTTCAGGGAAAAGATATTTATATCTCAAGGAATTGCAAGAGTTGAGACAATCCAAAGTGTCATATCCAACTTACAAAATAAGGTATTGAAAAGCATCTTTCGCTTTTCCACTTGCTCCCCCCATCCCAGTGTGGTTCAGGCTGCACCACACTTGCTTAGAGCTCCTGGTTTCCCCTAAGTTAGTACCGTCACTGTCTCTCCAGCCGCACTCTTGATCATCTACGAGGACCTCCCCAGCCATGTTGAGATGTTCTCTGACATCTCTAAGATCCAGGAGATTGCGGATGGGCTGTGCCTAAAGGCAGAGGGGAAGATGGTCAGTAGGACGGAGGGTACCATTGATGACTTGCTCATTGGTGGAAATGCCTCCTTGAAGGCTGGGAGGGCAAAGGTACCAAAAGCACAGTCATCCCTGGTGTTAATATGGTCATGAACCATCACTTGTAGGAAACCAGCTTCACAGAAAAAGCCTACAGAAGGTGCATCAAAGATTATACGAAATCAATCAAAGGCAAACTTGAAGAACAGAGGACAGAAAGAGTAAAACCTTTTATGACAGGGGCCGCAGAACAGATCAAGCACATCCTTGCTAATTTCAAAAACTACCAGTTCTTTATTGGTGAAAACATGAATCCAGATGGCATGGCTGCTCTGCTGGACTCCCGTGAGGATGGTGACACCCCAAATATGATTTTCTTTAAGGATGGCTTAGAAATGGAAAAATGAGGGTGCCTGGGTGGCTCAGTCGTTAAGTGTCTGCCTTCGGCTCAGGTCATGATCCCAGGGTCCTGGGATCGAGCCCCGCATCGGGCTCCCTGCTCAGCGGAAAGCCTGCTTCTCCCTCTCTCACTCCCCCTGCTTGTGTTCCCTCTCTCGCTGTCTCTCTCTCTGTTAAATAAATCTTAAAAAAAAAGAAGAAATGGAAAAATGGGGGGCACCTGGGTGGCTGAGTCGGTTCAGCGTCCAACCCTTGATTTCAACTCAGGTCTTGATCTCAGGGTCATGAGTTCAAGCCCCACATTGGGCTCCACGCTGGGCATGGAGCCTACTTAAAAAAGAAAAAGAAGTAGGGGCGCCTGGGTGGCTCAGTTGGTTAAGCATCTGCCTTCAGCTCAGGCCATGGTCCTAGGGTCCTGGGATTGAGCCCCACATCGGGCTCCCTGCTCAGTGGGGATCCTGCTTCTCCCTCTCCCACTCCCCCTGCTTGTGCTCTTCCTCTGTCTCTCTCTGTCAAATAAATAAATAAATCTTTAAAAAGAAGAAGAAGAAGAAGTATGGATTGATTTTGGTGACAGCCATCTCAACCTCTTTTCTGAGCATCAGTTTCTTTTCTTTTCTTTTTTTTTTTTTTAAAGATTTTATTCATTTATTTGGGGGAGAGAGAATGAGAGAGAGAGCACATGAAAGGGGGGAGGGTCAGAGGGAGAAGCAGACTCCCTGCTGAGCAAGGAGCCTGATGTGGGACTCAATCCCAGGACCCTGGGATCATGACCTGAGCTGAAGGCAGTCACTTAACCAACTGAGCCACCCAGGTGCCCTGAGCATCAGTTTTTAACATGGGACGGCTTAAGGACAGCTCCATTCAGATGGCCCTCAGGAACCCCAAACCCCAGAATTCAATTTTTCACTTTTTCTCCCCAAACCTGCCCTTTCTCCTCCTTTCTCTGTTTGGGTAGATGGCACAACCGCCATGATCAGTGCCCTGGGAGTAATCCTTGACATCACTTGTTACCTCTTCCCACCTCTCCCTCTACATACAATCTCTGTATCCTATTTCTGCAGCCTCCGAAATATGTCTCAAGTTCGTGCACTTCCTGACTCCCACAGCCCTAGTTTGGGCAACCGTCACCCCTCGCCCACTGGTGCAGAGCCTCCTAATCAATCTCCTAGCATCCCTCTGTTCACTTAGGAATTCTTCCAGTTGCAAGTAACAGGATACCCTACTTAAAATGGATTTTAAAATGGGGTTGATTTTCCCCCATATTACAAGAAATCTAGAGATAGACACTTGTGGCTTTGCTTCAGTCCATCTCTGTCAGGGCTGTCATCTCTATTAATCTTGGCTTTTTTCCTCAGGTCTTTCTCATGAGATAAGGCATCCCATCAGTGTTCAAGGGCAGGGAGAAAGCAGAAAGGCAGCGCCCAAACTTCTCCTAAGTATGGCCAAAGCATTCCCAGAATTCTTTGGGAGATGTTCCCTTAACTCTTTAGCCAGAATTGGGTTCCTGACTCCCATCACCACACCTAGCTGCAAGGGTGGCTGAGAAAATGGGAAACAGGATGGCTCAGAGCTGGGGACTGCCCGTTTTTACATGGCCCTTGAGCTAACAACAGGTTTTATGTGTTCAAGGGGTTGTTAAAAAACAAAAACAAAAATGAATACCTAACAAAAGCCGTATGGCCCATGAAGCATAAAGTATTTTTTATCTGATTCCTTACTGGAAAAGTTTGCTGACCCCTGAATTAGATCAAACATAATTTCCTAAAATGTAAACCTCATTTGATCCTTCCTCAGTTTAAAAATCCTTCAGGGTATCCGAAGGATGAAGTGGATTTTAGCCTTACCCTTAATAAGCCCTATGAGGTTCTGCCTGATTTTGCTTACCTTTTCAATCTTATTTGCACCTTATACTCTATGGTCTGGCCATCCTAGACTATTTTATTGTAGGTTCCTGTATTATTTTCCTATTGTTCTTGTAACAAATTACCACAAACTTCATGATTTAAAACAACATAAATGCATTATCTTACAGTCCTGGAGGTCAAAAGTTCAAAATGGGTTTTTCTGGACTAAAATCCAAGCGTTAGCAGGACTGTGTTCCTTCTGGATACTCTCTGGGAGAACCTCTAGAAAAGTTCCCTTGCCTTGTCCAGCTTCTGGAGGCTACCTGCCTTCCTTAGTCCATGGCCTCATTCTCCATTTGCAAAGTCAGCACTGCAGCATTTCCAAAGCTCTCTCTGACTTTGATCTACCACCTCCCTCTTTCAAGTAAAAGGACTCTGTAATTATACTTGGCCACCAAGACAGTCCAGGATAACTTCTCCATCTCAAGATCCTTAATTTAGTCACATCTGCAAAACCCTTTTTGTCAGGTAAGGTTCCAATTTCACAGATTTCGGGGATTAGGATGTGATCTTTGGGGGCCATTATTTCACCTACCATAGTGCTTCACACTGCCCAGTTGGGGTCTTTACGTTTGCTCTTCTCTCTCCCTGAGAGAGCTTTTCCCTTGGCCTGGCTAAACCCAGATTATCCTTCAGCCCCAGTCTAGGTGACACTTCCTCTGGGAAGTCTTCCTGGACCTCATTGACATGTGTTTTCAGCGCTCAGTACTTCTCCGTCTTAGCAATGATCACACTATTTTAAATGGCTTGGTTAGGCTTCAGTTTCCCCCCACAACACCACAAAAGGGCAAAATCATGTTAGTTTTCCTTGGTGTTGTAGCCTCAGCATGGTGTCTGGTACATAGTAGGTGCTTAACGCATATTTGTAGAATGAACGAATAAACGAACAAATGAATTTCTGAGAGAAAAAGAACTCTGGAATGCCAAGGTTCTAGGCTTTTCTTTCAGGGCTAGCAGGACCACAGATGCCTAAAGGAATGACCTGGTCTTTCTGGAACTGTCTTTGGCCCCTAGTAATAAAGTCACATGGCAACATGAGAGCCAAAGCTGTAGAATTTCCCAACTAGTACGGTCCAATCAGACCTGAGTCACCAAATGACCTGAGAAGTTTGAGTTATCACCAATTTATAACCCAGCCTCATTTGCCCATACGGCCTTCGCCACACTCCTTTCTCCCACCTATAGCACTACTTATCACTGTTGCAGAGCTCCTTACCCTCCCTGAGATCAGTAGATTAACCCCAGAAGCTGTAATTATGACCTGCAGGGCCATTCAAATGCCCCTGATATTTCCCTATTTGCTCTTTCTTGAAGGAGTCAGGAAGGCAGCCATTGAAACCAGCCCTTTGGCTCTGGACACGGATTGCCATGCCTTCTGATCTTAGTATTTCAGAGTCTTTATCAAATGCCTGCTTGTGTAGATACAACCACAGTAATAGAGCCAGCCTTGGATGGACAAATATGACAGACTGATTAGGATCTGATAAACTCTGAAAGAGTTCACGTAGACCTATGACTCTCAACCGTAGCCGCTCATACTGATACTTTAAGCGCTGCCAATATCTAGGTCCCGCACAGAACATCTAACTCAGAATCTCTGGAGGAGGGCCTTGGCACTTGTTGTTGTTGTTGTTGTTTTTAAGCCCCCCTGGGTAGAGTGACCAACTGTTCCCATCTCCCCAAGGCTATAGGATTTCCCTGGAAATGAGACTTCCAGTGCTAAAAACAGGACAGCCCCGGGCAATTCAAGTTGGTCACACTGTCAGGAGATGCTAATCTGCATCTTGGGCTGAGAACCAGAGACTGTTTCTGTGGGTCAAGAAGGTGTATTATGGTTGCACTCTTGTTTTCCCCAACCCGTATTATGATGGTAAGAGCAATGAGCAAAGATCTTGATTTGAGTCCTGGCTTTGTCACTTATCAAGCGACCTCTGACAAGTAACCTAATCTCTCTGAAACTTGATTTCTTCATCTGCAAAATGGTAACGATAAGACCTACCTGACTGAACGAGCCGTGGTTCTGGATTGCAAACAACAGACCCCACTTCTAGTTAATTTAACCAGAAAAGGAATTTATTAGGAGGAATTGGATAGTTCGGAGACTCACTGGGAAGGCTAGCACATACATAGGAAGGTCTGGTTAGGATACCACCAGGTGCTGCTGTCCGTGGCTCAATGCTACCAGAACTTCATGAATAATTTCTAATTCGCCCTGAGACTTTGCAGTCCTTCTCTCAAGAGTCACTGTTCCAGGCTGAGCATTTAATTGGCTGCGCTAGGACATACTGCATACTCCTAATTGCTTGAGGTTAGGGAGAGGGCTGTTTAAAACACTTTTAAGGAAAGCCTGTGAAAGCCCTTTAAAGGGTAAAACCCTATGCTTCGGGGTTCTCCATTCTGGCTGTAAGTAAGATTACACGGGGAGCTTTTAAAAGATCAGAATCTCAAGGGTGGGGAGAGGGAAGTCTTCATTTTGGATATACTCTGTGATCCTTAATCTCACTGAGTCTGAGAACTATTGTCCCAGAGAAACACCTGGTCCTTCTCTATATTGAAAAAGGTTTGGGGAGGTCAGAGAAACTCTTTTCCTTCTACTGTTCCTGAGACAAGATAAGAGTGTTTTGAAAACAAATCCTCACTGTGTAATGCAAACAACAGCATAATATCATAAATACAAAGAAAAATTATTTTACAGTGCCCATTTGTCTGGTGATAGATCAAGTCTAGTCGTAGACGAAAATGACTGTCATGACTTCAGAAATACATGTTTGCCTCTG
The DNA here is from genome assembly GCF_004348235.1 of Phoca vitulina. Taxonomy (NCBI): domain Eukaryota; kingdom Metazoa; phylum Chordata; class Mammalia; order Carnivora; family Phocidae; genus Phoca; species Phoca vitulina. The sequence goes on along the minus strand of NW_022589751.1, from coordinate 9,457,118 downwards.
ATTCCCTGATGTTTATCCTTCATCTCTGTTTTCCTTTCCTGGTTAATTTGCCCAAGACATATTTTGGGGATGTGATAGAGATTGCTCTACCTTCAGGGAAGCTTGGCTACCTGATAGGAGCCCTGAGTCTACTAAGGAAGAAAGCAATTCTCCCCTGCAGAACCAACTATGCCCTCAGGTGCCTCCCAGAATCTCACGGGTGGAGGTGTTGCCAAGATGGACTCAACCTCTTTCTAAAGACACCACAGGCCCAGGATGAGTTTCTGAGTGGACAATACTGACCCATATACCTGGGGTTCATTGTTAGTATATACTAGGGGATTATAAGTGTAGAAGACTTATTCTAGTGGATATGATTACATGATATCAAATCAAACGGGTAAAGAGAGAATGAGAACTGTCAAAAATCCAGAAATAGTGAAATTACAAGCACCAGATCAACAAAATGGTATTTAGTAAGAGCTTATTGTGCAGATATGAACAGTTTGCAAATTGGGAGCTTTCAAATACAAAACTGATAGTAAGCTCAGAGGCACGAGGTTATAGGATGGCTTCTAGAATGAAAATGAGGAAGTTGTTTAACCTTGACAGTGATTGGTTATTACAGTTGGGGATTTCCAGGCAGTAGGGGATTGGTGAGAAGTGATTATTTGATGCCATTTTTAGGAAGCTGATCTGAGTTTCTATTATGATTATCAGACACATTTATAAGAAATAACCTAAGTTTCACCTATGTTCATGAATAAGCTAGATTTAATTTTGCTTACTTGGCTCAAGGAATTCTCAAGTTTGGTCTCCATTTTGTATTTACCTTAGGAGAACAAAAGGAGTTGGATGTTCTTTTAGAAGTATTTCTCTTGGACCATAGTATGGTAAACAGATGAATTGTCCTTCTCTATTCTAAGAAAATATATTTCTGCTGAAGCACTTAGGACTAGCCATCTCCAATCAGTATATTCTTTCCTCTGAGAGCTACTGAGGAAACACTGGCAAATCATTTATGTCTAGATTTTTCCCCTGCTACTCCAGGCAGACCAAAATCTACCTTTACCAAATCTCATCCCTAGTATAATTCATGTTAGAATTAATAATAAAAAAATACTCTTCAATTATTTTCCTCTTAGTCTTAGATTGTGGTTTCCCTAAGGAATTTGAAAGCATGCTCTGTCTCCTCAAAAATATTTATCATCAAATTTGTTCAGAGGAAGATTGCTTTTGGGGAATATTTCCACAAGTAGCTAATCTCAGGCATTTCATATTGATTTTATATTGTATATAGATTTATTTAGGTTTAGATATAAATTTTCCTGAGTATTACTGAATTTTCGGGGTACCATTATTTGGGTCTTTTTGCTTTAGGTGAACTGTCTTATGATTGTAGTTTTGAAACTGTTACTATAAAAGGACTGTTTTTATTGTTAAGAACTTGGGGAAGAGAAAAGATTAGGGAAGTAGAACTCCACCATTAACAAAAAAACCCATACTTAATATTTAGGGTGAATTTCTCTTTTTTTTCTTAATTGAGACAATGCTATATATTTAATTTTATATTCTGATGATTTCAACTGTTAGGAAATGTTTTAAGAGATTTTGAAATGGAGGCAAGAAAAGGAACGTAAAAATGATCCCTTAGTGTCCTGTTTACTACACTTCTCCACTGAGAGGTAAGTGATGCAAATTACTCTGGCTCATAGATATGGAAATTTCTTCTGTGGGTGGAGGGATAAGATTTCCAAATCCCTAAGTAGATAAAGTCAGTTTTGTATCTATTTGTAAATTCATTAAAGTATTCCTGATTGACCTATTCCTGTGGGATTCTCTGAATTCTTGTTTGAACTGGTTTTAATACCTTACCGGTTCCCTGATTAATTAATGAGTGAAATTCAATGTTTGATGAATGGTCTCTTTATATTTACGTGAGAGTCATGATTTTATCTTTTAAAAAAATTATCCTAACACAACTAACGTTGAATCATACATATTTTTCCATTAACAATTATTTATGAATAGATGTTTTAATGACTCTATGATATGCCCATCGTGTGAATTTAAGACATTTTTTTCATTCACTTTCTGATGTCCAAATGTTCTTTACTCTTGCCACGTTTTCAGTATTACACTGTTTACAACTTTTCCCTTAAAAAATAAAAGAATGTAATGAACATCTTTGTGCCCAAATCCTTGTCCACATTTAAAATTTTCCTTAGGATAGGTTGCTAGAAATAGATCTACTGAGCTAAAGGGTGTTAATACTTTTAAGTCTCTTGAAAGATATTGCCAAACTGCTTTCTTGTAAGAGATGCTTCTACCAGCAATGGTAAGACAACCCATTAAACTCTCACCAACATTTAACATTATCACAAAAAGCTTTGGGAAGAAAGTAACAAATGGTATCTTGTTTTAGTTTAAAATAATTTTTTAGGGGTGCCTGGCTGGCTCAGTTGGTAGAGCATGTGACTTTTGATCTCAGGGTTGTAAGTTCAAGTCCCACTTTGGGTGTCTTAAAGTAATAATTTTTAAATTTTATTTAAGATTTTATTTATTTGAGAGAGAGCACAGAAGGAGAGGGAGTGGGAGAAGCAGACCCTCCACTGAGCAGAGAGTCCGATGTGAGGCTTTATCCCAGAACCCTGGGATCATGACCTGAGCTGAAGGCAGACGCTTAGCTGACTGAGCCAGCCAGGCGCCCCTAAATTTTATTTTTAATTGTGGTAAAAACATATAAAATTTCCCATCTTAACCATTATTATTGTTGCAGGATTTCTTCTCCTTCAGTGCCTATGGTTCTTGGTCATGTCGCTTTAAAGAATGAAGAGGTAGACCAGTGAGGTGGGTAGCAAAGCATAGTTTATTGAGTGATAGTAAAGTTTATTGAATGAAGAGTACAAAGCTCCTGAAGAGGGAGGGGACCCAAGAGGGTCACCACCAAGAGTTTCTAAGTCTAAGGGTTTTTATGGGCTTGTTGGTGGGCTGTGTTAATCTGATTAACCTCTCTGCGCACGTCATCCAATCAGGTTTTTGTCATCTATCACGTGGGAAAAGGTGGAGGGGTACTTCCAGGGCGGTGTAAAATCCTTTCAAGGGTGGTTACCTCTGGGGGACGGGGGGACTTGTCCCTGCCTGCCTTTCTTCCAACTATCCTTCATCATTATGTGTATGGTCCAGTAGTGTTAAGTATATTCACATTGGGGGCACCTGGGTGGCTCAGTTGGTTAAGCAGCTGCCTTCGGCTCAGGTCATGATCCCAGGGTCCTGGGATCAAGCCCCACGTCGGGCTCCTTGCTCAGCAGGGAGCCTGCTTCTCCCTCTCCCTCTGCCTGCCTCTCTGCCTACTTGTGCTCTCTATCTCTGTCAAATAAATAAATAAAATCTTAAAAAAAAAAAGTATATTCACATTGTTGTGCAGCAGATCTCCAGAACCTTTTCACTTTGCCAAACGAAACTCTATACCCATTGAACCCATTTCCCCTCCCTTTACCCCCTGGTAGCCGCTCCTCTGCTTTCTGTTTCTATGGATTTGACTACTTTAGATATCTCCTGTAGGTGCAATCATTCAGTATTTGTCTTTTTGTGACTGGCTTATTTCACTTAGCATAATGTCCTCAAGGTTCATCCATGTTGTAGCATGACAGGATTTCCCTCCTTTTGAAGGCTGAATATTCTATTGTATGTATATACCACAGTTTGTTTATCCTTTCCTCTATCAATATATATTTGGGCTGCTTTCTCTTAGCTATTGTGAATAATGTTGCTTTTAAACATGGGTGTGCAAATGTCTTTTTGAGACCCTACGTGCAATTCTTTTGGATATATATCCATAAGTGCAATTGCTGGATGATGTGGTCGTTCCATTTTTAATTTTTTGAGGAACTGCTATACCATTTTCCATAGTGGCTGCATCGTTTTTCAATCCCACCAAAATTTCATAATGGAGCCAATTTCTCCATATCCCTAGAAACACTTTTTTTTAGTAGCCATCTTAATGAGTGTGAGGTGGTATTTCATTGTGGCTTTGATTTGCATTTTTTAATGATTAGTGGTTTTGAGCATCTTTTCATATGCTTGTTGGCCATTTGTAGAACATTGGAGAAATGTCTATTTAAGTCCTTCACCCAGTTTTAAATTGAGTTATTTGTTTTTGTTGTTGAGTTGTAGTTCTCTTTATATTCTGGATATTAACACTTTACCAGATACAGGATTTGCAAATATTTTCTCCTAATCTGTAGGTTGCCTTTTCAACTCTATTGATTGTATCCTTTGATGCACAGAAATTTTAAGTTTGATGTAGCTCTTTTTTTATTTTTAAAATTTATTTATTTGAGAGAGAGAGAGACAGAGACAGCGACAGAGATAGTGAGAGCACAAGCGGGGAGGAGAGGGAGAAGCAGGCTCCCCACGGAGCAGGGAGCCTGTGGGGCTCTCTCCCAGGACTCTGGGATCATGACCTGAGCTGAAGGCAGCTCAACCAACTGAGCCACCCAGGCGCCATGATGTAGTTCTGTTCAGACAAACAGTATCTTGTTTTATCCCTATATATTTCTCCTATGAGGCTGAATTATTTCAGTGTTGACACTGGGGTCACATTTTACCCAAATGTTGGGTTCTAAAAGTTAACTGATAAGGCAAAAAGACAATATTCTGTTCTATTCTATACCAGTCAATTAAAAAAAAAAAAATGATTGCCCTGTAAATTGATCTCACAACCCACTAATGGATCATAACCATAGTTTGAAAACTCTGTCTTAAATCATCCATAAAATATTAATATTATCTTCTGTAGCTGATATTATCAGTTCCTCTTACTCGTTATTGGTGATTCTCTGTGCGTCATAATTAATTCTACAGTTTGTTTTTTTTTTTAAGATTTTATTTATTTATTTGACAGAGAGACCAGCGAGAGAGGGAACACAAGCAGGGAGAGTGGGAGAGGGAGAAGCAGGCTTCCCGTTGAGCAGGGAGCCTGATGCGGGGCTTGATCCCAGGACCCTGGGATCATGACCTGAGCCGAAGGCAGACACTTATGACTGAGCCACCCAGGCGCCCCTACAGTTTGCTTCTTGAAAACAAAGTCATGCCAAGTCTGCATTGTCTGTGACATGCACTCATTGCGGGGGAATCATAGAGTTGAATCACCTTTCTCTCTTTTTTCCTTTGGCATTTGCAATCGGATATGCATAAACCAAACTTAACTGTGATTTGAATCTACTGAATTGGCTACTTCTAATTCCGAATATGGAAACATTTAATCTATTGGAGACATTTAGGTTTTTTTTAATCCCTTTTTTTTTTAAAAGATTTTATTTATTTATTTGACAGAGAGAGAGACAGTGAGAGAGGGAACACAAGCAGGGGGAGTGGGAGAGGGAGAAGCAGGCCTCCCGCAGAGCAGGGAGCCCAATACGGGGCTTGATCCCAGGACCCTGGGATCATGACCTGAGCCGAAGGCGGACGCTTAACGACTGAGCCACCCAGTCGCCCCTTCTTATCCCTTTTGTATAAGCTTCACATATTATGCACCTTAACTTACCGAGAGACTGAGTATAAATACAGACAACAGTCAGACCACATGTGCCCATAGAATCCTGTTTCACAACCTCTGCAGCAGTCAGTCAAGGCCACCAAACCACAGCCTCTGTAGTAACCCGCCCACAACATCAGGACTGGGTCAATGATGTCACTTTCCCCATTTTTTGCTTCCTCTTGCCAGTTTCCAACTCAGGATCAGCCAGAGAAAACCAAATATGCCCCCCAAACTAATCACATCAGATGCCCCGTGTCTAGTTAGCCCGCATCCACATTCTCTGTGCCACAAATCTCCAGTCAAAGCCCATCTGAGATCCCCCCTCCCCACGTGGCCACAAGGCTTTCTCACTCCCCCGCAGGCTTTCCGTCTGCCCAGAGCACGTGCGAGTGGTGACTCCCTTGCTTGGGAAGCTCTGAGTTCTTATCGGAGTAGGTCTTTATTTCCACACTACATTTGTTGCAAGTTCTTTTCACACTAGGTTGTTTATCTTTGATTTTTTATGATGTTATGATTTTGTTTATGATGCTTTTAACATATATGATTTAAATTTTTATGTCATCAGATCTCTTCAGCTCCTTAGTAGCAAGGCTTTCCGCTGCTCTTTTGCTTGACAAATCCTTCCCGGAAGCTCGTGGGATGAACCCATATATAACTTCTGCTCCTCCCCCAATCCCAACAAAGACAATAAAGGGAAAATAGGGCCATAACCTCCCCCTCCCCCAGGAAAAGGGCAAAGAGAATGGATGAACCCTCTTCTCTAACCCAGCTATTTCTCTTTCTTGTTCCCTCCTATGAAGTGACAGCCAGGATTCTGTTTTCTTTTTTTTTTTTTTTAAAGATTTTATTTATTTAGTTGAAAAAGACAGAGATAGCGAGAGCAGGGACACAAGCAGGGGGAGTGGGAGAGGGAGAAACAGGCCTCCTGCCTGGCAGGGAGCCCGATGTGGGACTCGATCCCAGGACCCTGGGATCATGACCTGAGCCGAAGGCAGACGTTTAACGACTGAGCCACCCAGGCGCCCAGGATTCTGTTTTCAAGGCAGAAGATTGGAAGTGTCTTGCCTGAATAATAATGATAACAATGATAGGTAATGTTTATTTAGTGCTTACTATGTGCCAGATATTGTTTTATATACATTAACTCATTTAATCCTCACCTTAACTCTGAGGTAGGCATTAGTATCATGCCCATTTTACAGATACAGAAACAGGCCCAGAGAAGTTAGGGATTTAGCAAATGAATGGTAGACCTTGTATTTGAGCCTAAGTAGTCTGGTCTCAATTGTCTTACTGCCTCTTTTTTAGGGAAGACCTAAAAATACTGACATTAAGAGTTTCCCACAAAACAGCCCACCCAGATTGCCCTACAATGAAACCCCTTATTGAAAAGACTCCTCACTTACAGGACTTCCAATCAATTCCAATCAATTTCTTTTTTTTTTTTTTTTTAAGATTTTATTTATTTATTTGACAGAGAGAGAGACAGCGAAAGAGGGAACACAAGCAGGGGGAGTGGGAGAGGGAGAACCAGGCTTTCCGTGGAGCAGGGAGCCCGATGCGGGGCTCGATCCCAGGACCCTGGGATCATGACCCGAGCCGAGGACAGATGCTTAAAGACTGAGCCACCCAGGCGCCCCTCCAATCAATTTCTTATTGCTCCTCTCTTAGATATGAGCAGATAGGGAAAACACCAGACTTTTTTTTTTTTTTTTGCCTTCTATTTTATTTTAGTCAACTTTGATATATAATTTGAATAAAGTAAAATGAACCTATATTAAGTGTATAGTTTGATGAGTTTTGGCAAATATATATATCAGTGTAACCACTACTACAATCAATTTATAAAACATTTCCATCCATCCACAAAGTTCCATTGTGCCCCCTTTCACTTCCCACACGAATTTTCATCCTTAGAGAACAATTTTCTTTCTTTAAATTTTATTTCCATGGGCGCCTGGGTGGCTCAGTTGGTTAAGCGACTGCCTTCGGCTCAGGTCATGATCCTGGAGTCCCGGGATCGAGTCCCACATCAGGCTCCCTGCTCGGTAGGGAGTCTGCTTCTCCCTCTGACCCTCTCATGCTCTCTCTATCTCATTCTCTCTCTCAAATAAATAAATAAAATCTTTAAAAAAAAAATTTTTTTATTTCCAGTGTAGTTAACATACAATGTTGTATTCACTCAGGTGTACAATATAGCGATTCAACAATTTCATATAGAGAACCACTAACATTTTTTTCTCACATAAATTAGTTTTGCCTTTTGCTGAACTTCACATAGATGGAATCACCCAGTGTGCACCCTTTTTTTGTGTGGCTTCAGCACACACTTTCCGTTTGTTGCATGTACCAGAAGTTCATTCTTTTTTGTAATGAAGAGTTAATAGAGATTTGGGATGTTTCCAGTTGTTTTTCACCCAAGAAGAAGAGTTAATAGAAAGAACCTTAAAATACCAATATAAAAGTTACTGTTAAGAACGGATTATTTGATCCATGACATTACGGAGTTAGTTCTATAAAGCACCTAGCTCATTATGATCCATTATTTTATTTGAGATGTTAGAGTAATTTAGATTCTTCTAATCCTAAGTCCACCTGTAAATGTAAGTATTACTTTTTAAAAATTGTTATAAAATATACTTAACTGCAGAGCTAGCAGTGAGGACAGCAGCTTGCTTCCTCAGAGTGAGGGCTCTGTTCTACTGCAGGGCACTGGGCAGAGGAAGTATCCTCTGGTCCCTTGGGTCCTTGTAGAACCAGCGCCCTACTAGCAGCTGGGATGAGGGAGCTCAGGGTCCTGGTATTCTTGGCTTGCTGCCCTGAGATAGCACCTCCACCATGTAAGCAGAGGCTCAGTGCAAAAAGGGAGCCCCAAGCTCTTGTCCACACTCGCCTGGAGTTTTGCTCTGCAACATGGAGCTGGGAAAGATGAGAAAGGCTGATGGCCTGCCCTTCCTGGGGAGACACTGTAGTCTTTGCCTGGGAGCTGGGGGGGTGGGGAGGAGGGAGGAGCTGCACCCACCTCGAGTGGAGCTTCCATGCTCTGAGCTAGTGGGGTAAAGTGTGTGGTGGCTCAAGTGTCACAGACTCTAGCTGATCTTATCAACATTTAGCAGATATTCGTGAATAAATGTTAATTTGCTGTCTGCCCTGAGGACAATTTTCAGAGAGTTTAAATGCTTTTTTCTCTTTTTCTTAAATTTCACCAGTTATGATTGCTTCGCTGGCGGATAGGTCCTGAGAGCTCCTCATGCCACCATTCTGGAGGTGTCTCTCAATAAATGCTCTTTTGCTCTTCGCTTTTTTCATTTAACGATGTATCTTGGAAATCACTTCATATCAGTTCATTGAGATCTTCCTCATTTTATTTACAGTGGTGAAGCACTTCATTTTGTGGATGCATTGTGGTCTACTCAAACAGTCTCTTGTGTATGGGGGAGTTTAGGCTGTTCCAGGATCTTGCAATTACGAACGGTACGGCAATGGACAACTTTGTCCACATGTAGGTTCATCCTGGTGGAGATGTATATTCAGGGTAGACTCCCAGGGTGGCATTGTTGGGCCAAAAGGCAAACACATATTTACTTTGTCAGATATTGCCAAATTCCTTTCTAAAAGGTTATACTGATTTTTCTTTCTTTTTTTTTTTTTTTAAGATTTTATTTATTTATTTGAGAGAGAGAGCACGAACCAGGGGGGCAGGAGGGTGGGTAGAAGGGCAGAGAGAAGTAGACTCCCTGCTGAGCAGGGAGCCCGATGTGGGGCTCGATCCCAGGACCCTGGGATCATGACCTGAGCTGAAGGCAGATGCTTAACCAACTGAGCCACTCAGGCGCCCCCTGACTTTGATTTCTACCAGCAATCTATGATAATACCTGTTTCCCCACAGCCTTACCAACAGAATGTACTGTCATGTTTTTTTTTTTTTCCCCAATTTTTGCCAATCTGGTAAGTGAGAAGTGGTATATCAGTGTAGTTTCAATTCTCATTTCTCTAATTATGAGTGAGATTGAACATCTTTACATATTTTAAAGACCATTTTTATGCTTTTGTGTGAATTGTCTGTTCATATCTTTTCCTTTCATTTTTTCTATTGAGTTTTTGGTCTTTCATTCTTCAGTTTCAGAGTTTAAGAATAAACTGGTGATAACAACCCTTTATCAGTCACGTATGTTGCAAATATTTTCTCCTAGTTTATCAGTTACCTTTTTACTTTGTTTGTGTTATTGTTTTTGCCCTTCAAAAATTATTTTTATGTAGTCAAATTTATCAATCTATCAATCTTGGGTTTGAAAGCTTTTCCTTATTTTTCAAAAGTTTGCATGATGCCCCCTCACTTTGACAACAGCCCTACGTTAGTACCTGTTTTTGCTAAGCGAAAGAGATGTAAAGAGGATTTTTGCTTCTGTGAAGAAAGGTGAAAGGCAAAAACACTGTTTAGTGTTGGTTTGGCAGCGAGCAGTCCTGGCAGTTTGCACCCCAAGCAGTGAGAGGAGTGGCCCCAGCACACTTCCTCCCCGGGCACAGCTCGGGGTCTCAGCGTCACACTGCAGGAGCTCTGTGTCTGTGAGCATCTCTGCTCCCCCTCCATCTATTTTGTGCATCCGTGAGCGACATGCGTCTTAAGGTATCAGAAAAGCCTAGGGGGCCTTATTTTTTGGGTCTGGGCATGCTCAAAATTTTTTCCATATCATGGTGTTTCTTTGATTTATGCTATTTTGGCTTACAAAAGGTTTCATAGGAACAATCTACTTTCAGAAATGGGGGAAACTTACACTTGTATTAAAAAAAGAATTTACCCATATTTTCTTCTAGTAACTTACGTGGTTTTTTTTTCTTTTTTTTTCCATTTAGATCACTTTGGAGTTTATTCTTGTGCATGGAGTAAGGTATGGATATAATTTTATCTTTTTCCAAAAGGCTACTCTTTTGCATCTTTTATTTACCCCAGTGATTTCAAATGTCACTTTTGTATACAAATTTCCTTATCTACTAGGGTTTATTTCTGGGATGTCTATTCAATTTCACTGTCAGTCTATTTATACGTCAGTACCAATCACTTTAATTATAGAGGCTTTATTGCACGTTTTAATGTTTGGTAGGGTTAGGTCCTCACTGTACTTCTTTTTCACGGTTTTTTGGCGATTCTTTCATGTTTGTTTTTCTATACGAATTTTATTACCAACTGTTGGTATTTTTATTGGGATTATATTAACTTTATAAATTAACTTAAGAAGGATTTATAACTTTATACTGTGTTGTCCTATCTAAACATAGAAAATGTTTTATCATTCAATTGAGTCTATTTTTGTATCTTTCAGAAATATTGCAAAGTTTTACTCACATAAATTTTTTACATTTCTTGTAAATTTACTTCTACATACTTAATGTTTTGCTATTGTCAGTGGGGCTATATCCTCTAAGTGGTTATTATTAATGCATATGAAAGCTCTTGGTTTGTGTGTGTTAATTTTATATCTTATCTTTCAGAATTCTTCTACTATTTGAGTTAATTTTATTCTTGATTCTCAAGGACTTACCAGGTATATACTATCATGTCATCTGCGATATAGATATTTTTACTTTTTCTTCACCAATTCTTACGTCTCTGTATTTTTCCTAAGGAAAATATACATTTTATCTAGGTTTCCAAAATTTATTTGCTTTGAGCTTTGCAAATTAATCTCTTATGATTTTAAAATTTCTTTTGTTTCCGTGGTATATCTCTCATTGTTTTTTATTTTGTACATTTGTGCTTTCTCCCTTATTTCTCGATCAAGTTAGAGAATGGTTTGTCTATTTTGTTAAATTGTTCAGGAAACCAGGATTTTGATTTATTAATTCGATTTTCTGCTTTTCTATTCCTTGACTCTTTAATTTTCTACTCTTACTTTATTATTTCCTACCCTGGGCTTTCTTTTGGTTCACTTTGTCGTTCTTTTCCTATTTTTCCCTCCTAGTTTTTTGAGCTAAGAATTTAATTAATTTATTTTCATTCTTTTGTTTTTAACTGATAAAAGTGTTTTTTTGTACTGTGTACTTTGATCATTGTTGTAATGTATCCCATAGATTCTGATATGTAGTGTTTTCATTAATCATTCTGTTTTAGAAATTCCATAATTAAAGTTTGCATTTCCTCCTTTTAAAAAATTAATATATAATTAGCATACAACATGATGATTATATATATATATATATATCTCACCACATAAATTTAGTTCACATAAATGATCACCGCAATATCCATCACCACACAGAGTTACAAAATAATTTTTTTCTTGTTTCATTTCCTCTTAAACTGAAATTTGTTTAATATACAATTTAAAAATTTTATAAATTTAAAAATTTAAGGATCCTTAAAATTTTCTTAGTTAATATTTTCTAGTTTTATTGTATCGTGATCAGAGAGTGTTGTCCATAAAATGTTCACCTGATAGAACTTACTGAAGTTTTTCTCATGACCTAATATATGATACATTTTTAAGAATTTTTTTTTTACATATATCCTCAAGATCATCAGTTTTAACCTCTTTTAACCCCTACCTGTTGTGTCTGAGACAATCAATCAACTTTTTCTACTTTCCCATTCCTCTTTTCTTCCTTGTCCCATCTTTTTGGTTGCATTATTTCTACTTTGTCACAATGTCTTACACTTGTACTGTGGTCTTCTACCCTCATTTCCTGCTTTGTTTTAGTCTTTGATCTGTAATGATCTGTACTAAAATACCATCAGCCCTTTGTGTTTTTTGTATGTATGTATGTATGTATGTATGTATGTAATCTCTGCAACCCAACGTGGGGCTTAAACTCAGGACCCGGAGATCAAGAGTCACACACATGCTTTACCAACTGAGCCAGCCAGGCACCAAGTTAAAATTTTGTTAAATTTTGTTAAAATTTTCCAAGTCATCTGTTGGTTGGATGAAGCTTAACCTCTAAAAGATTCCTCAAAAAAGGTCCTAAATTCCTGAAAAATGTTTGTCTTGATACTTGAAAAACAGTTTGGCTGCCATGGATCACACTTTTTTTTCAGTTTCTAGAAAATGCCACTCCATTTTTGCTTTGCTTTATATGCTGCTTTTGAGAAGTTTGATGCTCATCTCATTCTTTTGCACTCGCAGATTATGTCCTTTTGTGTCTGGAGGCCTTCAGAATGTTTTTCGTTATCTTTACAATCTGATAGTTTTACCAAGATATGTCCCAGAGTTCATCATTTCAGGTTAATTTTCTCAGGTAGTTGGAGGTCTTTCAATACATAGATTCAGGTCTTTGTTATTTCTATCACTTTTTTTTTTTTAAAGATTTTATTTATTTATTTGAGAGAGAGAATGAGAGAGAGAAAGCACGAGAGGGGGGAGGGTCAGAGGGAGAAGCAGGCTCCCCGCTGAGCAGGGAGCCCGATGCGGGACTCGATCCCAGGACTCCAGGATCATGACCTGAGCCGAAGGCAGTCGCTTAACCAACTGAGCCACCCAGGCGCCCAGGTCTTTGTTATTTCTGAAAACGTTTTCTGAATTATAGTTTTAAATGTCAGTTCTGTTCCATTGCTTTGTTTTCTTCTTCAAAGACTCCAATTATATAAATTATGGTCCTTTGTATTTCTTGTATTTCTACCCTTTTCCTTTTCTTCTTTATCTTGTTTTCATTTTCATATTTGTTTTCCTGTCTTCCTTTCCAGCTGGGCTTTTCTTTTCTTTTTTTGTTTTAAGTACAGCACCCAATGACTTTTTTACTTTGGCAGCGAGACGTCCTGGAGGCAGTTTGCACCCCAAGCAGTGAGGTGGCCCCAGCACACTTTGTGCTGTTTTCCCCCCGTGTAACCCAGGTCCTGTTCCAGCATCCCAGACAATCCTTCATTCCGCTATCCATCAATACTTCCTCCTATCAGTCAATCCTCCCCCTTCAAGGGCAACCACTTTTCTGACTTCTGTCCTTTTTAGTCCTGCTCTTTCTTGGTATTCATCTAATGAAATCAGAGTATGTAAACTTCTGTGTCTGGCTTCATTTATTCAATATTATGTATATGAGGTTCAATGTATATAGCATTATGTATATACAATGTTTTATTTGATTGCTGACAACAAATATTCCCTGAACACCTGTTATGTGCCGGGCTTTATAACAACAACAATCTTGAACAATGGCTGCAGCTAATTGTGTGCTCTTTCTGATGCCCAGCATGGGTGGCATTCTCTACACAGGAAAATATAGAACCAGACACCGGGAATGCTTTTTATCATCATCCCCGCAGGCTTGCTGAAGCTAGACAAATAGCCACCAGGATGGTGCCTGGGTCAGAAGGGAAACTGCCTTTTAATTATGCATCTTATAAAACAGTGTTTCAACACTTTTGCCTCAGAATCACCTGCAAGGCTTATTTAAAACACAGTTTGTGGGGAGCACACCAAAGTGTTCAGCATGATTTGTTCTGGAGGTTTTCATTTTTTTCTTGGGTCTCAGGAAGCATTTCCATGCACTCTACACTGTACACTAGTCCTTCAGCTACCTAACTCATAGCTCATTTGGCACTGGGCACCCTGAGGAGCCCCTAGAGGCTGCATGAGTTTTACAGTAACAATTAGGAATGGACTGATTCCAGAAAATATTTAAAGTGAAAGTCCCTCCCAATCCATGAACCAAAATTCTATCCTTTCTAAGAAAATTGAAATGGTTCTTAAAATTGGCTAAGTTTATAAATTTTGGAGAATTATGATTTAGCAGGCGTGAAAAGGACCCCGTCCATAGACAGCGAAACAGGATAGCTGGACAGGGGGCCACTTTACCAGAACTAGCCCCGCAGTGCACAGTGCCACCTAGTGGTTACACTGCACCAGAAGGCTCCCTCTTCTGCAAGCCTGTGACTGCAGAGAAAGGGCTGGACAAAATGGGGTAAGAACCCCTTTGGAATGATCAGGGGTGCCTGGGTGGCTCAGTCGGTTAAGCATCTGTCTTCCGCTCAGGCCACGATCTCAGGGTGCTGGGATGGAGCCTCGAGTCGGGCTCCCTGCTCAGCGGGGAAACTGCTTCTCTCTCTGCTCCTCCCCACCTTGTGCGCACGCTCTCTCTCTCTCTCTCTAATAAATAAATAAAATCTTAAAAAAAAAAAAAGAACATCTTTGGAATGACCTGTAACAAAATCAGTGGCAACTGCTACACATTTCTAACCTGTGTGTTTTCTGAGGTCTTGCTTCTCTTCGCTTAGGGCTTCCTCTTCTGTATAAGGGCGACCAGGTGAACTTGAGGTTCCCTTTCTGGACAGTGTTTCTTTATGTGGATCAAAATCCCCTCCTAAAGCTTCCCCGGATACTTCCTCTTTCTCGACTTGTAAGTAAAGAAGAAAATAAAACAAAGACTTTATTTTGATGTGAGAATTTTGTTCTTAGTAAATTCATGCTGCTGCAGAGTACTTAGGTAGAAGATTCATTTGGCAGAAGTGTAGGTTGCATACGGACTGCATAATGAGGTTCTAAAGCAGCACGCTCAGGAAAAATATGAGAATGTTATTTTTTTTCCCTGCTAATTTTCCCCCTGAATTGTGAAGATTACATTATAGAATATTTGGAAAGGGGAAGAAGGAGCATTGCCCCTGTCACACAGCACTGTGAGTGGGCTTCTGATTCGTGTTGTTTCACACCTCATTCAGGTGTTATCTTCTGCAGCTGGTGGTTAAAATATCATTTGCTTGGAAATGCAGTCAATGAAACAAAAAAAGTAAGGTGTGAAAGTGCAATTGACTAATTGATTACTTAAAATGGTTCCTTTGTCAGAGTGACCAAGAATGCTCAGTGCCCAACAGCGTTAGATATTAGCAATATTTTCCATTTTTGCCATCTCATGGGGAATAATGATAATGTTGGTTAAGTGTGTGTTTTTTGTACTACCTCTGAGGATGAACATTTCATAAGTTAATTGGCTGTTTATAGTTCTTTATCAATTCTTATTCCTATCTTTTGCCCATTTTTCTACTAGCTTTTTTTTTTTTTTTAAGATTTTATTTTTTTAAGGAATCTCTACACCCAACGTGGGGCTTGAACTTACAACCCTGAGATCAAGAGTTGCATGCTCTACTGCATAAGCCAGCCAGGAACCCCTCTATTAGCTTTTTATAGATTTCTTTCTTACTAATTTGAAGGAGTTGTTTATATATTAGTGGTATCACTTTGTCATATCTTGCAAGTTTCTCTCTCACTCTATTCATTTCTCTTTTGGCTTTGTTTATGTATTTAAATGTTTATGTGGTTGAATACATCAATTTTCTCTTTATAGCGTCTCAGTTTCCAGTCTTTTTTAAAAGTCCAAACTTATCTTGAAGTTAAACAAATGTTATCTTTTATTTTTTCCTATTTTAATAGGAAATAGTTCTATTTTTTGTGTTAGTGTATTAATCTCTGTGAAATTTATTGTTGTTTATAGTGTGAGACAAGGTTCTAACTTTATTTTCTTCCGGACAGAGAGCCACTCCATCCCCCACCTTTTTCAGAGAGTGTATAAATTACCACAACCTTTTTGGCAAGTAATCTGGTCATAGCTACTTAAATTTAAAATGCACATACCCTTTTAGAAAAAAAATCAATGAAACTAAGAGGTTGTTTTTTTTAAAAAGTAGACAAATTGACACACTTAGCTAGACTAACAAGACTCAAATAAATAAGAAATGAAAGAAGAGATATTACAACAGATGCTACAGAAATAAAAAAGGAGAGGGGTGCCTGGGTGGCTCAGTCGTTTAAGCATCTGACTTTTTTTTTTTTAAGATTTTATTTATTTATTTGACAGAGAGAGACACGGCGAGAGAGGGAACACAAGCAGGGGGAGAGGGAGAGGGAGAAGCAGGCTTCCTGCCGAGCAGGGAGCCTGATGCGGGGCTTGATCCCAGGACCCTGGGATCATGACCTGAGCTGAAGGCAGACGCTTAACCATCTGAGCCACCCAGGTGCCCCAAGATTTCATTTTTTTTTATGCCTGCATAATATTCGATTGTATATTATACCATATCTTCTTTATCCATTCATCTGTTGATGGACATTTGGGCTCTTTCCATAGTTTGGCTATTGTGGACATTGCTGCAATAAACATTGGGGTGCAGGTGCCCCTTCAGATCACTGCATTTGTATCTTTGGGGTAAATACCCAGTAGTGCAATTGCTGGGTCGTAGGGTAGCTCTATTTTCAACTTTTTGAGGAACCTCCATACTGTTTTCCAGAGGGACTGCACCAGCTTCCATTCCCACCAACAGTGTAGGAAGGTTCCTCCCCAGCCCGCCTTCTCCCGCCGCCGCCTTCCGCAGGCCGTTTTCACCGAGGAAAAGGAATCATATCATATGTCTGCTATCCAGAACCTCCACTCTTTCGACCCCTTTGCTGATGCAAGTAAGGGTGATGATCTGCTTCCTGCTGGCACTGAGGATTATAACCATATAAGAATTCAACAGAGAAACGGCAGGAAGACGCTTACTACTGTCCAAGGGATTGCTGATAATTATGATAAAAAGAAACTAGTGAAGGCGTTTAAGAAGAAATTAGCCTGCAATGGTACTGTAATTGAGCATCCAGAATATGGAGAAGTAATTCAGCTACAGAGTGACCAGTGCAAGAACATATGCCAATTCCTGGTAGAGATTGGACTGGCTAAGGACGACCAGCTGAAGGTTCATGGGTTTTAAGTGCTTTTGGCTCACCGAAGCTTAAGTGAGGATTTCCTTGCGATGAGTAGAATTTCCCTTCTGTCCCTTGTCACAAGTTTAAAAACCGCACAGCTTGTATAATGTAACTTTTTGGGGTCTGCTTTTAACTTGGACTAGTGTAACTCCTTCATGCAATAAACTGAAAAGAGCCATGCTGGGACGCCTGGGTGGCTCAGTCGGTTAAGCGTCTGCCTTCGGCTCAGGTCGTGATCCCAGGGTCCTGGGATCGAGTCCCGCATTGGGCTCCCTGCTCCGCGGGGAGCCTGCTTCTCCCTCTGCCTCTGTCTCTCTCTCTCTCTGTCTCTCATGAATAAATAAATAAAATCTTAAAAAAAAAAAAAAAAAAGAAAAGAGCCATGCTGTCTAGTCTTGAAGTCCCTCATTTAAACAGAGAGCAAGCAGTAAGCGCCCGCAGTGTCCGGGCTGAAACCAAGCAGTAATGTGATGTTTCCGTCCAGCCCAGAGCCCCAAGATCACAGATGGCCATGTCTGGCCAGAAGCTCCTCGGCTCTCCCTCTTCAGAGTTCCCTGCCCTAAGAGAATGTCACCACCTGAACAGCCCACGGTGAAGCTGAGAGGACAGGATGGGGTAAGACAGCAGCCACAGCTGTGCTGCTACAAGGAGTCATTGGTAGTCCAAGAAAGATCCCTGGTGTCTCCAACCTGACCAGGTGGGCGGAGCTTCAAGCGGCCACCTTCCCTCTAGTGAGGCGTGATAGGACATCTGACTTGCCACCACGGTCTTTTTGACCACTCCTATCCTAGCTAATCGATGTCCAAACACCAGAATGTGAGGCCAACTTTCATAGGAGTTAAACTTTTGACAAGGGAACAAACTTCAAACTGATGTATCAGTCACGCAGCTAGCTGTAGAGCTTGCAGCTTCCTAGCAACAGCTGCCCAATGCCATGTGAAGTAACAGACTGGTTCTGGTTTATTTTTTCCTTCAGTTTTAATATTATGTAATGTATTTAAACCCTTGTTTAAATTAAAACTTCCTTTCAGGAAAAAAAAAAAACCCAAACATTCCTCTGGCTATTCAGGGTCTTTTCTGGTTCCATACAAATTTTAGGATTATTGGTTCCATTTCTGTGAAAAAAGTGGATGGTATTTTGATGGGGATTGCATTGAATGTGTAGATTGCTCTAGGTAGCATTGACGTCTTCACAATATTTGTTCTTCCAATCCACGACCATGGAACGTTTTTCCATTTCTTTGTGTCTTCCTCAATTTCTTTCATGAATATTTTATTGTTTTCTGAGTACAGATCCTTTGCCTCTTTGGTTAGATTTATTCCTAGGTATCTTATGGTTTTGGGTGCAACTGTAAATGGGATTGATTCCTTAATCACTCTTTCTTCTGTTTCGTTGTTGGTGTATAGAAATGCAACTGATTTCTATGTATTGATTTTATATCCTGCCACTTTACTGAATTCCTGTATGAGTTCTAGCAATTTTGGGGTGGAATCTTTTGGGTTTTCCACATAAAGTATCACATCATCTGCAAAGAGTGAGAGTTTGACTTCTTTGCCGATTCGGATGCCTTTTATTTCTTTTTGTTTGATTGCTGAGGCTAGGACTTCTAGTACTATGTTGAATAGCAGTGGTAATAGTGGATATCACTACCATGTTCCTGACCTTAGGGGGAAAGCTCTCAGTTTTTCCCCATTGAGAATGATATTTGCTGTGGGTTTTTCATAGATGGCTTTTATGGTATTGAGGTATGTACCCTCTATCCCTACACTGTGAAGAGTTTTAATCAGGAAAGGATGCTGTACTTTGTCAAATGCTTTTTCTGCATCTATTGAGAGCATCATATGGTTCTCATCCTTTCTTTTATTAATGTACTGTGTCATATTAATTGATTTGCGGATGTTGAACCAACCTTGCAGCCCAGGAATAAATCCCACTTGGTCATGGTGAATAATCCTTTTAATGTTCTGTTGGATCCTATTGGCTAGTATCTTGGTGAGAATTTTTGCATCCATGTTCATTAGGGATATTAGTCTGTAATTCTCCTTTTTGGTGGGGTCTTTGTCTGGTTTGGGGATCAAGGTAATGCTGGCCTCATAAAATGAGTTTGGAAGTTTTCCTTCCATTTCTATTTTTTTGGAACAGTTTCAGAAGGCTAGGTATTAATTCTTCTTTAAATGTTTGGTAGACTTCCCCTGGGAAGCCATCTGGCCCTGGGCTCTTGTTTGTTGGGAGATTTTTGATTACTGCTTCAATTTCCTTACTGGTTATGGGTCTGTTCAGGTTTTCTATTTCTTCCTGGTTCAGTTTTGGTAGTTGATACATCTCTAGGAATGCATCCATTTCTTCCAGATTGTCTAATTTGTTGACATATAGTTGCTCATAATATGTCCTTGTAGTTGTTTGTGTTTCTTCAGTGTTGGTTGTGATCTCTCCTCTTTCATTCATGATTTTATTTATTTGGGTCCTTTCTCTTTTCTTTTTGGTAAGTCTGGCCAGGGGTTTATCAATCTTATTAATTCTTTCAAAGAATCAGCTCCTAGTTTCATTGATCTGTTCTACTGTTCTTTTGGTTTCTGTTTCATTGATTTCTGCTCTAATCTTTAATAATTTCTCTTCTCCTGCTGGGTTTAGGCTTTATTTGCTGTTCTTTCTCCAACTCCTTTAGGTGTAGGATTATGTTGTGTATTTGAGAACTTTCTTGTTTCTTTTTTTTTTTTTTTTAAGATTTTATTTATTTATTTGAGAGAGAGAGAATGAGAGACAGAGAGCATGAGAGGGAGGAGGGTCAGAGGGAGAAGCAGACTCCCTGCCGAGCAGGGAGCCCGATGCGGGACTCGATCCCGGGACTCCAGGATCATGACCTGAGCTGAAGGCAGTCGCTTAACCAACTGAGCCACCCAGGCGCCCACAACTTTCTTGTTTCTTGAGAAAGGCTTGTAGTGCTATACACTTTCCTCTTAGGACTGCCTTTGCTGCATCCCAAAGATTTTGAACAGTTGTGTTTTCATTTTCATTTGTTTCTATGAATTTAATATTCTTCTTTAATTTTCTGGTTGACCCATTTGTTCTTTAGTAGGATGCTCTTTAGCCACCACAATTTGAGTTCTTTCCAACTTTCCTCTTGTGATTGAGTTCGAGTTTCAAAGCATTGTGGTCCAAAAACACACAGGGAATGATCCCAATCTTTTGGTACCAGTTGAGACCTGATTTGTGACCCAGGATGTGATCTATTCTGGAGAATGTTCCATGTGCACTAAAGAAGAATGTGTATTCTGTAGCTTGGAATGAATGTTCTGAATATATCTGTGAAGTCCATCTGGTCCAGTTTGTCATTTAAAGCCCTTATTTCCTTGTTGATCTTTTGCTTAGATGATCTGTCCATTTCAGTGAGGGGGGTGTTAAAGTCCCCTACTATTATTGTATTATCTTCAATGTGTTTCTTTGATTTTGTTATTAATTGGCTTATATAATTGGCTGCTCCCATGTTAGGGGCATAAATATTTAAAATTGTTAGATCTTCTTGTTGGATAGACCCTTTAAGTAGGATATAGTGTCCTTCCTCATCTCTTATTACAGTCTTTGGTTTAAAATCTAATTTGTGTGATATGAGGATTGCCACCTCAGCTTTCTTTTGATGTACATTAGCATGATAAATGGTTTTTCACCCCCTCACTTTAAATCTGGAGGTGTCTTTGGGTCTAAAATGAGTCTCTTGCAGACAGCATATTGGTGGGTCTTGTTTTTTTTTATCCAGTCTGATACCCTGTGTCTTTTGTTTAGGGCATTTAGCCCATTTACATTCAGGGTAACTATTGAAAGATATGAACTTAGTGCCATTGTATTGCCTGTAAGGTGACTCTTACTGTATATTGTCTCTGTTCCTTTCTGGTCTATGTTACTCTTGGGTTCTGTCCTTTCTTAGATATCCCTTTCAATATTTTTTTGTAGGGCTGGTTTGGTGATTGCAAATTCTTTTAGTCTCTGTTTGTCCTGGAAGCTTTTTCTCTCTCCTTCTATTTTCAATGACAGCCTAGCTGGATAAAGAATTCTTGGCTGCATATTTTTCTCCTTTAGTACCCTGAATATATCATGCCAGTCCTTTCTGGCCTGCCAGGTCTCTGTGGATAGGTCTGCTGCCAATCTATTGTTTCTACCACTGTAGTTTACAGACCTCTTGTCCTGAGCTGCTTTCAGGGTTTTCTCTTTGTCTCTGAGATTTCTAAGTTTTACTATTAGATGTTGGGACGTTGACCTATTTTTATTGATTTTGAAGGGGGTTCTCTGTGCCTCCTGGATTTTGATGCCTGTTTCCTTCCCCCAGTTAGGGAAGTTATCCACTATAATTTGCTCCAAAATACCTTCTGCCCCTCTCTTTCTTCTTCTTCTATTTCCCAATTATTCTAATATTGTTTTGTTTTATGGGATCACTTACCTCTCAGATTCTCCCCTTGTGATCCAATAGTTGTTTATCTCTTTTTCTCAGCTTCTTTATTCTCCATTATTTGGTCTTCTATGTTGCTAATTCTTTCTTCTGCCTCATTTATCCTAGCAGTTAGAGCCTCCATTTTTGGTTGCACCTCATTAATAGCCTTTTTTGATTTTGACTTGGTTAGAGTTTGTTTCTCCAGAAAGGGATTCTCTAGTGTCTTCTGTGCTTTTTTCAAGCCCAGCTAGTATCTTTTTTTTACTTTTGTCTTTAAAGATGTTATTTATTTATTTGACAGAAAGAGACACAGCACGAGAGAGGGAACACAAGCAGGGGGAGTGGGAGAGGGAGAAGCAGGCCTCCCACAGAGCAGGGAGCCCGATGCAGGGCTCGATCCCAGGACCCTGGTATCATGACCTGAGCCAAAGGCAGAAGCTTAATGCCTGAGCTACCTAGGCGCCCCCCAGCTAGTATCTTTATAATCGTTATTCTGAACTCTAGTTCTGACATCTTACTAATGTCCATATTGATTAGATCCCTGGCAGTTGGTACTGCCTCTTGTTCTATTTTTTGATGTGAGTTTTTCCGTTTTGTCATTCTGTCAAGAGAAGAATAGATGAATGAGAGAACAAAATGCTAAAAGGGTAACAACAACCCCAGAGAAATATACACTAAACAAATCAGAAGAGACCCGAAACTGGGGGGAAAAGAAAAAAAAAATGATCAGGCTGGTGAATAGAACAGAGCCATACACTAGATTTTGGGTGTATTTTGGTCTGTTAGAAGAAACTGCATCCCAAAATTTTAAAGAAAGAAAAACATATATACAAAAATAAGGTTAAATACAGTGAAGGGATGGAATATGACTGTAAAAATGAAAATCAAAAAAAGATTTTAGGGGCGCCTGGGTGGCTCAGTCGTTAAGTGTCTGCCTTTGGCTCAGGTCATGGTCCCAAGATCCTGGGATCAAGCCCCACATTGGGCTCCCTGCTCCACAGGAGGCCTGCTTCTCCCTCCCCCACTCCCCCTGCTTGTGTTCCTGCTCTCGCTATCTCTCTCTCTGTCAAATAAATAACAAATAAAATCTTTAAAAAAAGATTTTAAGAAAGGAATTGATAATGGTTGAAAAAAGAAAGAAGAAAAATTTTTAAAAAAAGAAAGAATGTGATCAGGCAGGTGAATAGAACAGAGCCATACACTAGATTTTGGGCATATTTTGGTCTGTTAGAAGAAACTGCATCCCAAAATTTTAAAGAAAGAAAAACTTATATATATACAACAAATAAGGTTATATACAATGAAGGGATAGACTATGACTGTGAAAATGAAAAATAAAAAAGATTTTTAAAAAGGAATTGATATAATAAGTTGGTTGAAAAAGGAAAGAAGAAAAATTTAAAAAAAGAAAAGAAAAAGAAAAAGAAAGAAAATTAAAAAAATTAACTTTGCAAGACTAAGGAATCATGGGGAAAAAGCCATGAATTCTATGTGCAGTATTCCCCTAGCGCTCATTGATTGGTAAACTTGGCCTTGGCAGGCTGTTCTTGCTGATCTTCTGGGGGAGGGGCCTGTTGCCGTGGTTCCCAAATGTCTTTGCCGGAGGCGGAATTGCCCCACCCTTGCCGGGTCCAGACTAAGTAATCTGCTCGGGTTTGCTCTCGGGAGCTTTTGTTCCCTGCAAGCTTTCCGTACAGCTTTGGAGGCGGAGACTGAAAATGGTGGCCTCCTAATCTCCGCGGAGGAGCTGAGAACTCGGGGCCCTGCTCCTCAGCGAGCCCCCAGAGAAAAGCAGTCAGTCACTCCCGTCTCCCCGGTCTCCGGTGCACTCTGTGCTCACCCGGCCTGTGACCGCGCGTTTCCATCTCAGGTACAGACCCTGTTTCGAGTCTCCAAACCCAGCAGATTCCTGCAGCGTGCTCCCGGGCCACTCCTTCCAGAGGAGGAAGGGGGGGGTGGTTCTGGCAGGTTCTGCCACTTGCTGGGCCCGGCTCAGAGAGCAGTGGCCCAACTGTGCCACAGATCATGGTTTATGGCAACCCCGAGCTGAGAGCCCGCGCCTCGGCTCTGTCTTTGCAGCCGGCTTCCCCGCTTTGATAACCGGGAGCTCTGCTGCACTTGGGCACCCCCGGTCTGGTCCCAGCGAGGGTTCCACCCCCCGCTGAGCCACTGGAGCGACGTCCCTCAGCGGAGCCGACTTCTAAAAGTTCCAATTTTGTGCTCCGCTGCTCTATCACTTGCCAGAAGCGGCTGAAGGAGGTCCCCTCCTCCCACGGTCTACCTTCCCAACTATCGCCTCAGATTCACTTCTCCGCACGTCCTACCTTCCAGAAAGTGGTCGCTTTTCTGTTCAGAGAGTTGCTATTTTTTTCCTCGTTCTCCAGTTGAGTTCATAGGTGTTCAGAATGGTTTAATAGCTATCTAGCTGAATTCCTGGGACCAGATGAAATCTGGTCTCCTACTCCTCTGCTCTCTTGGACTCTCCCCATCTTTCTCTATTGGAAGAGCAATGCTGTATTACTCATCTCACTCTAACCGGGCCAGCCCCGAGCTCCAGATAGCTACGACCACGAGGGCCTAGAAAGTGTGTGGCAAAGCAAAGACAGCTCACTTTCTGAGGATTTCTGCCTCCAGCTTTTTAAAGCAACAATTTTCTCTCCCTCCTCCCTGGGGGTAGTTCTCAGAGTTGTGATCACAGCTTATGTACACACCAATTTGCGTTCTACTTAACTTTGATGTTAGTTCATCAAATGTACACACATATCAATTTGATGTTTTATAAGTCGTTTTCTCATCATGAGTCTTTAAATCTTTAAAAACTGTAGAATTCCATCATGTAGAGATGACATAATTGACAATAATTTCTCTAGTTTTGAACATTTACATTTCCACATTTTTGTTGGGGGAATATTTGTCATAAAATACTTTTAAATAATTAAATCTCTCTCTCTGTCAAATCACTTTCTATAAGTAAACCCCTGGGAATATGCAGAATGGGGAAAGACTAGTTTACGTTTTTATTACCCTTGATATAACCCTGGTTTGTTTGTTTTATCGGCTGGGGAAAAACTGTTATAAAATGTTTTAAGATAAAGTTCTTAAAGTTCTTTTTCTTTCAAATTATTTTCCTAAAAATAAGTTCCCCAATATGTGCAGAAGAGGGGAAGAAGAGGAATTTACTTTCTTTATTTTTATTGCCCTTAATATATATTATCACATTTTATACAATATGACTCTGGTAACATTATCTGATTTCAAGACTTACTACAAAGTTACAGTAACAAAGGCAATGTGACATTGGCTTAAAGACAGACAAATCAATGAACAGAATAGAGAGTCCAGACTTCCACATATATGGACAATTGATTTTTGACAAAGGTGCAAGAACAATTCATTGGGAAAAGGATAGTCTTTTCAATAAATGTTGCTAGGACAACTTGAATATCTTCATAAAAAAAATGAACTTCAAATTGTATTTGACATCATATACAAAAATTAACTCCAAATGTATCATAGATCAAGATGTAAAACCTATAGTTATTAAACTTCTAGAGGAAAACATAGAAAAAATACTTGTAACCTTGGGGTTAGGCAAAGATTTATTAGAAATGTCACCAAAAGCACAGCCATAAAAGAACAAATAGATAAATGTGGACTTCATCAAAGTGTAAAATCTCTGCTCTTGGTAAGAGATAGTTAAGAGAATGAAAACATAAGTCACATATTAGGAGGAAATGCCCTTTTAAAAAGATTTTTATTTATTTATTTTACTTATTTATTTTTTTAAGTAAGTTCTACTCCCAGCGTGGTGCTCAAACTCACAACCTTGAGATCAAGAGTTGCATGCCTTACCAACTGAGCCACACAGGCTGAGCTACCCAGGCACCCCTAGGAGGAAATACTTTTAAATCAAATATCTGATAAGGGACACGTGCCCAGAATATATAAAGAACTCTCAAAACTTGAACCCACAATTATATGTTCAATTAATCTTTGACCAAAGAGGCAAGAAAATGCAACGGGAAAAGACAGTTGATTCAACAAATAGTGTTGGGAAAACTGGACAGCTACAGGCAAAAGAATGAAACTGGACCACTTTCTTAAACCATACACAAAAATAGACTCAAAATGGATTAAGGACCTAAATGTGAGACCTGAAACCATAAAAATCCTAGAAGAGAACACAGCAGTAATTTTTTTGCCATCGGCTGTAGCAACATTTTTCTAGATATGTCTCTCTCTCTCTCTCTCTTTTTTTTAAGATTTTATTTATTCATTTGAGAGAGAGAGAGAGAGAGTGCAAGCAGGGAGAGAGGCATAGGGAGAGGGGGAAGCAGGCTCCCAGCTGAGTAGGGAGCCAGACACAGGGCTCGATCCCAGGACCTGGAGATCATGACCCGAGCTGAAGGCAAATGCCCAACCATCTGAGCCACCCAGGAGCCTCTCTAGATATGTCTCTTGAGGCGAGGGAAATAAAAGCAAAAATAAACTATTGGGACTACATCAAAATAGAAATCTGCACAGAAAAGAAAACAATCAACAAAACTAAAAGACAAGCTACAGAATGGGAGAAGATATTTGCAGATGACATATCCAATAAAAGGTTAGTATCCAAAATATATAAAGAACTTAACACCAAAACCCACAAATCATCCAATTAAAAATGGGCAGAGGACATGAACAGACATTTCCCCAAAACATACAGATGGCCAACAGACACATGAAGAGATGCCCAACATCACTAATCATCAGGGAAATGCAAATCAAAACCACAATGAGATATCACGTCACACTTGTCAGAAGGGCTAAATTCAAAAACATAAGAGTGTTGGCAAGGATGTGGAGAAAAGGAACCCTCTTGCACTGTTAGTGGGAATGCAAACTGGTGCAGCCACTATGGAAAACAGTATGGAAGACCCTCAAACAATTAAAAATAGAACTACCATATGGTCCAGTAAATCCACTACTGGGAATTTACCCAAAGAATATGAAAACACTAATTCAAAAAGATATATGCATCCCCATGTTTATTACAGCGTTATTTACAGTAGCTGAATTATGGAAGCAACCCAAGTGTCCATTGATAGATGGGTGAAGAAGAGGTGGTGTGTGGTGTGCGTGTGTGTGTGTGTATATATATATATATATATACACATATATATATGATGGAATATTACTCAGCCATAAAAAAGAATGAAATCTTGTCATTTGCAAGAACATGGATGAATCTAGGTAGTATAATGCTAAGTGAAGTCAGTCAGAGAAAGACAAATACCATATGATTTCACTCATATGTGGAATTTAAGAAATAAAACAAATGAACAAAGAAAAAAAAGAGACAATCAAGAAACAGACTCTTAACTATAGAGAACAAACTGATGGTTATCAGAGGAGAGGTGGGTGGAGGGAAGGGTGAAATAGGTGAAGGGGCAAAAAGAAACTCTGAGGGTTCATTATCTTGGTCGTGGTGATGATTTCACAGTTATAGCTATGTGGCAAAACTTATCAAACTATTTCCTTTAAAGTTATTTCTTTAAATGGATGGGATGCTCTCCTTATATTTTTATACTATCTCCTAAATAAAAAGAAGTATTATACATATTTAAACATTACTAATTATTTCTAATATGTTTGAGAAATAGCATCAACAAGGACAACAAACTTCTCTCTTAGTTTCAATAGTTTTGGAAATTTACATCTCTAGAAAGTTTAAACATTTATGTATGGATGGATGTATTTGGCTCCATGCCAGCGTGAAGCCCAATGTGGGCCTTGAGCTCATGACCCTGAGATCGAGACCTGGGCTGAGATCCAGAGTTGGCTGCTTAATCAACTGAACCACCCAGGCGCCCCAACAGTTTAAACTTTTAGTAGTCTTTCAAAGCCTGAATCTGAGCACTGGCACTTCTCCTTGTTAGCTCTAATGTTGAGCAAGTCATTTATCTTTTGTGTGACTCAATTCCGTCATTGGTATAAAGAGGCAGTGAGGTCCACCTCCTTGGATTGGTTTGAGGATCAAAGATAATGATATATACGAATGTTCTTTACACCCTGTTAATGGCCAATCACGTGTAAAGCTTTTGTAAGTTTCATCGCCAGATGACCTAGTTCACACTTTAGGCCTTGAGAGATTAGATCAGAATGAAGATAATTCCTTTTTCATTTTTTTTTTTAAGATTTTATTTATTTATTTGACAGAGGCACAGTGAGACAGGGTACACAAGCAGGGGGAGTGGGAGAGGGAGGAGCAGGGAGCCCGATGTGGGGCTCGATCCCAGGACCCTGGTATCATGACCTGAGCCAAAGGCAGACGTTTAACGACTGAGCCACCCCGGCGCCCCTCCTTTTTCATTTTTTAATGGGGGGGAGTTGCAGAGAAGTCGGGGTCGGATGCTACAATGAGGTGAGATTTTAATGCCGGTGACACCCACCACATTCATAAACTGGTGGTTCCAGCAACCTAGTTTCACATCTTTAAATATGACATCCTCTCAACTTCTGTTGGACTCTACCCCAAAACCCCAGCATCCTTGACAACCACGAGCCCCAAAGAAAAACTCTATAGAGAACCTTGGTTTGTTTTCCAGGCCAGAGATAAAATTTGAGCCCCTTTTGTCCCTGGATAAAACAGAACTTATGTCTATTTTATAGTTTAGTGTGATAGCCAGTGTTTCTACATCTCTGTAATACAGTCAGTGTGTGGTTCCCCCAGTCTCAGCATCAGCTGGGGACTTGTTAGAAATGCAGATTCTCGTATCCCATCTTAGACCTATGAATTAACAACTCTGAGGATAGGACCTGTCAGTTTGTGGTTTAATGATCTCTCCAGGTGATTCTGATGCAGAATAAAGTTTAAGGACCACTGCTGTAATATATACAGTTAAATCCTACACACTGACTGCCAGTTTACTAGTTAGTGGTAAATTAACTAGCTTTTAACTGATGACCTTTTCTGGAAACATTTCCAAAGATATTTTTTAGTTTGCAACAAGATTGAATTACATTTAAATTCTACCTGTGGAGTGGGTTATGAGTTATTGGATACATCTGTCATCAAATTTTGCCATTGGAATTTGGGAAAGTTACTTTGACTTCAGTATTGTGGAATGTCATTTGGACAATCAATTTTTAAAAACAGCATCCTATTCTTAAAAACTTGAAGAATTCAAAAAAGCTTTCAGAGTCACCTTCCTTAAACTTAGAAAGGACTTGTACATTGGGGGACTGGGTTGCTCTAATTTTGCACAATAAACTTGGAGTACAAACTGGTCATTGTATTAAGGCAAGTAAGATAATCTCCATGTGAATTAAAACTATGCACAAATTTTCAAGTTCAATGATGCCCTTTTTACCTGTTTACTATTACCTAGGGCATCATTTGTTCATTTACCAAACAGAATAAGCCAGACTCCTTTGGGTAAGGGAGAGAAGGGGAGGAAGGCTGATAAAGAGCCTACAAAGACTTCGATGCCCCTTCGATGCCACGTGTCTTGCCAGGCCCTCCATGGTGCTGGTCACGGGGCTCACCTCGCCTGTCCCTGGGTGCTCAGGATAAAGGCTGCAGGAATGCTAATGCTGGTTACCACTTGAAGTGGGATGACGGTCCCCAAGGGTCTCAGATGTCAATCTCATTCCACTCAGGGTTTCTGTTTGAGACAAGCTGCTTGTTAAAGAGGTTACAAAATGTGAAGCCAATTTACCTTGTACAGGGGGACATTTCCAGTTTGAAACTACGGTTCCCACTGTGCACAACATGGTACCTCCTCACGTGAATGTTTGACGAGGATCTGGCACTGCAACATCGCCAAGACAGATGAAGTATGTCTGAGTTTACTGGGAGACCATTCAACTGACAGTACTGGCCGGACTTCCCCTGGAACATTCAAGGATGTTGTTTGGGGATTAAGTAAACTATTTGCTGTCCTTTTGAATTGTGATGATCCATTGAATATTAAAGCCACGAAACACATTTGCAGAACCAAGAGGACTTCCAGAATAATGTTGAAGACTTCATTAAGCCTTATGGCAGAAGATAGAGAAGATTGTAGAACCAGGGATTGTGTTATAAATTTCTCTAATGCGAAACGAATTATGACAGCTTTACAGTTTTAAAAATATGTGCTTAATATACTGTGCTGTGAGGGGCGCCTGGGTGGCTCAGTCGTTAAGCGTCTGCCTTCGGCTCAGGTCGTGATCCCAGGGTCCTGGGATCGAGCCCCGCATCGGGCTCCATGCTCGGCGGGAGGCCTGCTTCTCCCTCTCCTGCTCCCCCTGCTTGTGTTCCCTCTCTCGCTGTGTCTCTCTCTGTCAAATAAATAAATAAAATCTTAAAAAATATATATATATACTGTGCTGTGAAATCCCAAAGTCTGAGAATCAATGACCTAGATTTTAGGATACAAAGAATGCAAAGAACATGAGGATAAAATTGGGCCTACGTGCAAACACACCCCCCCCCCAAGTGTCAGAGTCTAAGAAGGAAGTGCCCCAGGGGAAAGAATGGGTCTTAGTAATGGTCTCATTTCCTCCCCTCTGAGTTCATCTTGAATGTGACAAGGAGGGCAAAGCCCGGACTTATAAACCCCGTGTTCACCCTTTTGGCTGCAGATAGTTTTTCTGAATCCTGGTGTGCAACTGGAGTTGGGGATGTGAGAGTCTATTCCTATTTGGGGATTCAGACTAGCCCTCGACACAGAAGAGCCACTTCTGTTCAGTCTAGACACTGGGACAGACACTGAAAACTTGGCTTCTTCTATCCAAACCAAACAGAAGATTCCAGATGGAGGCTGTAAGTGGGGCATCATAAGGAGGTGCAGGGGATCCTGGGGACGAGATGATGAAGGCCCTTGGAAGGATTTGGGCAATGACTGTTGCCCAACAGCAGGGAGAGGTGTTCTGACTTTAATGCAGCCCACGGGACCTTAGTTCCCCAGAAAGAAAAGCCCGAGACAAGGTGACTTCCTGGGGAAGAGGGTGGGCCTAGGGAGTCTGGCCAGGGAAGGAGGGTGAGCCAAGCCAGTTGTAATGGTCCCTGCTGTGGACAACTGGGCTTTGATGTCAATGGCAACTTCTGAGGAACCGTACAGAATATGCCTCAAACTGACCATCTAAGAGGTTGAAAGGGAGAAGCATTTGTAAGTCTTCATCCACTGACTCCCATCCAGCATTAGCAGAGGGTTGCCTCAAGGGCTTGTAACACCCTTGCCCCTCTGTGTTGCACGCGATCCAGTGCTGACTGTTCCTGCAGGCACTCCCCACCCACCACATCAGAGGAGCCCTGCGGGGGTCCGGGGCTGAAGCGTGGCCACAGAAGGCAGGCCAAAGCCTGTGTGGAATTGTGCCCCCAAACAAGGCCAGGATCAAAGGTATGAACAGGGGAGTGTGAGGTTGTATGTACTGCGCCCACCACTTACCCAATCCTGAAAAATCTTACGTTCTGCAAAATCAAGCAGTACAAATAAAAGGGTTGTTGGGAAAATAGGGTTAGAGGCAGATCACTCCCAATCTATGCACATCTGTAACTGGAATGCTCCTGCAAATAGTAGTTTGCACATCAGGAGGATACTTGGATCACCCAGGCATCTCGGTGTGGCTGGAGGCCATCACAGATGATATTTCAAACGTGCAACATGATGGAGTGGGAAAGACCTGGCAGGGCTTTGCTTAGAGCTGGCCTGGCGGGTGCAGACACAGGACAGAGGGCAAGGGCTCTGAGCTCTCCTCGGTGGGCGCGGGAGGCAGTGCAGCCTGGCCTGGAGCTGGGGAAAGGGGCTCTGGCTGTGAGTGCTCACTTTTAATTTTCCTAAACTATAGCTGAAAGGGCTCATGCAGTCAGGGTAGCAGCTGAACTGAGGGCTTCTTGCTTTCCTGATGATGGTTATGATTTTCCTCCTGCAATGAGTGCCTCCCTTACAGAAATGGACATTCTAGCAGAATGAATGTGTTTCAGAGTCTCGCTGTATGGCCATTGTGGTGCATCTCGGCTAAATATTGGCCCATTTCACTGCACCTGTGGGGGTCTGGCATTTTATGTCCTATGTCATTTATTCCTCCTCAGACCCTGTGCACTCTGTGCCATTGCCCGTGATGTCAGGCCCTTACAGGATGGAAGAGGGCTTAGGGAGCTGTGAGATCTGCTCAGTCACCCAGAGTAGCAGAGCAAGACTAGGAAGGGTGGAATACCAATTCTTAGAGTCCTAACTATCTTCTATTACCTTCTTTTTCTTTTTTAAAGATTTTATTTATTTGTCAGAAAGAGAGGGAGAGCACATAAGGGGGGTGGGGGGGGGTGGCGGGCAGAGGGAGAAGCAAGCTCCCCGCTGAGCAGGGAGCCCGATGTGAGGCTTGATCCTAGGACTCTGGGATCATGATCTGAGCCAAAGGCAGACGCTTAACCAACTGAGCCACCCAGGTGCCCCTTAAAAATATCTCATAACAAATTTTCCCCAGCAAAAAAAAAGTGGAAATGTTTTAAGTGTTCAAAGCTAGCGAAATTATTGTCAATTATGTCATCTCTACATGATGGAATTATACAGTTTTTAAAGATAAGACTCATGATGGGAAAATGACTTACAAAACATCAAATTGATATGTGTGTACATTTGATGAGCTAACATCAAAAGAAAGTAGAACACAAATTGGTGTGTACATAAGCTGTGATCACAACTCTGAGAACTTCGCGGAGGGAGGAGGGAGAGAAAGTTGGGTGCTTTAAAAAGCTGGAGGCAGAAATCCTCAGAATGTGAGGTGTCTTTGCTTTGCCACACACTTTCTAGACCCTCGTGGTTGTAGCAATCTAGAGCTCAGGGTTAGTGTGAGATGAGTAATACAGCATTGCTCTTCCAATAAAGAAAGACAAAGTTTTATGTTGTAGGGCAAGTGAAGGGGGAAGAGAGAGCAATGGGCAGGAGCTGGTGGAGATGAGCAGTGAGGTCAGCGAGGGAAAGGTGGGCAAAAGGGTGGGAGGCTGGAGACTTCCAGAGAAGAAATGGCCCATGAAAATGTTCTAGGAACAACCATGAGGCAGAAGTGCAGAGGCGAGGGAGTTAAGGAGAAGCAAAAAACAAAGCAAAACAAAAATGTCCCAGGTAACCGGTGAATTTATGATATTCAGGGGGCTGACCTTGGTTATACAGATAAAGGATGGAAGGTAACGTAAAATACTAAAAACAGCTACTATATTAGAAACTGTAAGTTTCCAAATTTAGTTTGTATTTATTCATCTGTTCTTGGGATAATATCATACTTTAAAAAAAAAGATTTATTTGTTTATTTGAGAGAGAGAGAGAGTGAGAGAGCCTGGGGCATGGGGCAGAAGAAGAGGGAGAGAGAGTCCCAAGCAGACTCTGTGCTGAGTGGGGAGCCTGATATGAGGCCCGATCTCACAACCCTGAGATCATGACCGGAACCGAAACCAAGAGTTGGGCACTCAAACACCCAGGCACCCCCAAACTTTTTTTTTTTAATTAGGTCAGCATTATAGAAATTTTTAGCATCTAGTATATCAAGGCTACTGAAGTAGAGTAGCCAGATCATATTGTGAAGTTTATAAAGCACAGTATCGTATAAAGTAAAAGTCATTTATAATGCTCCCTAACATCTGCCACCTCAATTGAGCCAAGTACTTTAATATTGTGGAGCATGTTCTCCTTTTTCCTAAGCTTGTCTGTACATACCCCGTTTTCTTCTTTTCTGCTTTCTGTCACTATAGATTAAATTGACTTTCTTAGAGTTTCACGTAAATGGAATCATACAGTATGTACTCTTGTGTCTGCCTTCTTCCATTCAGCATGCTTTTTGAGGTTCATTCATATTTTGTGTATATCAGTTCCTTTTTACTGAGGATAAGTATTCTATTGCAAGAATATATATCACAATTTTTTATCTGATGGACACTTGGGTTGTCTCCAGCGTGAGCAGTTATAGATAAAGCTTCTATGAACATTCCTGTACAAGTCATTGTGTGAATATGGGTTTTCATTGATATAGGAGTGGAATGGTTAGCTCTTGTGGTGTTTGTTTAACTTTATAAGAAACTGCCATATTGTTTTTCAAAATGATTGTACCATTTTACATTCTCTCCAGATAAATATATATATATAATTCCTTCCAGATATAAATATATATAAATATAAAATATATATTATATATTATTAAATATATTTGATTTTTTATTTAGAATATTTTGAATATTTTAAATATTTATATATAAGTAAGCTCTAGGCCAAATGTGGGGCTTGAACTCATGACTCTGAGATTAAGAGTCACATACTCTACCGACTGAGCCAGGTAGGTACCCTCTGGTAATACTGATTAAAGCCAAATTCTTACTTTCAAACAGGTCTCCATCCCCAGGATGGAGCCCAGTCTACCCCTTCCCAACCTTTGCTTCCCTGTGGATGAGTGGTTGTCTAAGTTTCAGGGAGGAGGTGGGAGGAAAGGGCAGGGAGAGTGTGGGGCCACCATGGAGGATGCTGAGCTACATGCAGCCCCCCTTGAGGGCATAGCTTGGGTGAGACAACAGCACCTGTCTTCTCAGACCATGGGGCAGTGGCCCCAAAGTCTTAGCTTGGGAGTTGATTCAGCAAGTGCTGAACAAAGGAAAACATTAAAATAACATCAAAAAGGAAGTAGATAGGGAGGGCTCTTGTCCCATGTGTGAATGACCCTTTATGCTTGTCTTTTTTTTTTTTTAAAGATTTTATTTATTTATTTGACAGAGAGAGACACAGCGAGAGAGGGAACACAAGCAGGGGGAGAGGGAGAGGGAGAAGCAGGCTTCCCATGGAGCAGGGAGCCGGATGCAGGGCTCGATCCCAGGACCCTGGGATCATGACCTGAGCCGAAGGCAGACGCCTAACGACTGAGCCACCCAGGCGCCCCTATGCTTGTCTTTTATAGGGTGGGAATCCTCAGCTACTTTTTGGTTTCATTACTTGTTAGAGAAATGTATGTTGAAACTTAATTGCTTCCTCCCCCAGCCCTTTGCCATACATCCCAGCCAAAGAGAAACCAGAAGCTCTGCTGTCAGAAGGGGAAGACAAAATGATGGTGACTGTCCCTGGACTATAAAAATTCCCATAAAACTAGTTTAAATTTGGCACAGCCCCATGCATCCGGACTCAGGTCTCCAGGGTTTGGGTCTTCCAGCTGTTAGGCAAGAGGGCCGAGGGGTTGGATATCCGTATTCCCTCAGTTTTCCTGTCTTCCTAAGTCATCCTGACATTGCTGAGGTGGACACCAGGTGCTGCTAGAGCCCCCTTCAGAAGGACTTGCTGCGGTCAGCTATAGGGAGTACACAGCCCTCTGCCGTCCCCCCTTTCAGAGATGGCCTCAGCTGCAGAGAGCTGCCTTCCCAGGCTGGTGTGGACTGGTGCGAGTGTTATTCCGGAACTCTGGGGTCGACCGAGGCTGTGTAAGACCTCTCCCTCTCCCCACTCCTGCTCCCTCTCTCCCTTCCACAGATGTTAGTCCCACCAGCACCACCTCATAAGCATTCTGCACCCTGAGAGTCTGCTTCCTAGAGAACACACCTGGACAATGATTCAGTAAAAAAGAAGCTGTGACCTTGTATGAGACTATTTGTGTCACAAATGGATATATACTTCCAAACGCATGGAATATTTGCGGAAGCTTACAGAAGAGACTGTTAGCAACAGTTACCTCCAAGAAGTAGGACTGGGTTCTTTTAGAGCGGAGAGGTGTTACTTTATACTCTTTACCATAAGCATGAATTACTTTTTCTTTTATAATTAAAAAACCCTCTAATTTTATAGAAACATCAGATTGCATTATACATAGTTGTCATAGCTACCATTTGGGGAACACCTTCGTACCATGTACGTTAGCACGCATTCTCTGTTGCTCGAAACAATGCAGAGAGGTTGGTGTCATTATCATCCCATTTTACAGATAAGGGAGCTGAGCTTCAGAGGTGCCAAATGATTGGTCCAGAAGCAGCCATCACCGAGCAGTGAAGCTGGAATAGACTCAGACTCCAACTCCAACGTTCAGGCTATTTCTGAACTCAGTCAGTGTGTGTTCCTTTCTGTCAGTTCAAAGGATGCCCTTTGTTCTGAATGGAGAGTGTGGTGTGGGGGAAAGAGCAATGAACTGGCGGCA
This sequence comes from Phoca vitulina, assembly GCF_004348235.1. Lineage (NCBI taxonomy): Eukaryota > Metazoa > Chordata > Mammalia > Carnivora > Phocidae > Phoca > Phoca vitulina. The sequence goes on along the minus strand of NW_022589751.1, from coordinate 9,421,395 downwards.
GTCGAGACCAAGCTTCTGGTCTTGTTGCTATTATTAGTGACCTCTGAGTTATTCATTGTTTATGTGCCGCACTTACCTATAAAAATCCAAAAGTCATTTTGGTGTAGAGGCAAGATCTAAAGGCTATTAGCTTTGACAGAGCTGGGTCCTGCTAGGTACTGTGTGATTTTAAACAAGTTACTTAACCTCTCTGAGCCTCAATTTTCTATTCTTTACAGAAAATGGACTCTAAGACTCAGAGTTGTTCTGAGAGTTAAATGACATAATAGAACAGCACTTACTATATTCTAGGCACTCAAGAAATCACTCCTTCCCCCTTGGGATTTAACCTTTGGTTTTTGAGATAAAGAAAGCTGTGCCTCATTTTAGCCTAAGTAAAAATACTCAGTTTGCTAAAGAAGATATATTTAATGTATGTGAAAGGACTGTTTGGGATTCTTTTATGGATCAGCAGAAGAAAGGAACCATTTTCCTCATGACCATTGTTTTGTCCCTGTGAGCTCCACGTGACTGAAAGATCTCCAAGGCATAAGGACTCTCCTGGGTAGGAATTGGAAAAGTAAGAGACCCTCCTTGGAAAGTGTGAAGGGGAAAAAAATCAATCCCTAGACGTGGGAAGAGTAGTGCTGTGGTGGATTTGGTGGCAGCCTCCCGAAAGGTATGTCCATGTGCTGACCCCTGGAAGCTGTGAATGTGACCGAATTTGGAGAAAGGATCTTAGCAGATGTAATGTCAAGATGAGATCATCCTGGATTATCTGGGTGGACCCTAAATCCAATGACAAGTGTCCTCATAAGAGACACAGAGGAGAGGCACGGGAGGAAGAGGAGAAATCCAAGATGAAGACTGCAATTTGGGTAATGCAGCCAGATGCTGGAGGGGGAGGGGAGGATTCTCTACCAGGCCTTCAGATGGAGCGTGGCTCTGCCAAAACCTCCATTGTCGACTCAACCCACTCCTAGATTTTGGACTCTTGGCCCTCTGACCTGTGAAAGAATAAATTTCTTTTGTTTTAAGCCACCAAGTTTGTGGTCATTTGTCACAGGAGCCACAGGAAACCAATAGAGGTGCCACGAGACAATTTTAGTGGCAACTGTGGGAAAAGAATCAAGATTAAATGACATCAGAGAAGGACCCATTTGACTAAATGCTTAGCAATCAAGCAGTAGAAATATAGACCCAAGAGATGTCATCACGGAGCTGACACGCTAGCCTTCTGAAACAAGGGCGCACAGAGAGGAAGTGGGTCAGTTAAGGGCCGGAAGCAAGAGGGGGCAGCTGACGACGTGAGAGATATCTGCCATTTCAGATTCTGCCCCAGTCATGGTGAAATGGATTTCTCAAATGCTGGGGAATTGGGAAGAGATCTACAGAGGATGAGAATGTTTATGTTAGAATAACAAAAAATAAAAAATATAAACGGAGATGGTCAAGAGGCAGGATGGGCTTCCTTCTAAGGAGCCAGTAAGCAAGTACTAGGATGTACTGGCCTCTCAGAACCAAAGGTTTGAGAGGGACAACTGACAGGCCTCTACTGAAGGATCTCCAAGAGAAATGCATCAAAAGGAAGGGTGTGAACACAGCCTGTGCCCAACAACAGGGGACTGGCTACCAACACCGTCCCACAATAAGACAATGCAATCACTAGAGGTAAGGCTGTAGATTCATAGTCACTGAAATGAAAGATGTTCAAGACATATTATCCAGCGCAGAAAGCAAGCAGTAAAACAGTAAGTACAATGGCATCCCTTTCCTTGTGTGTAAAATGGAGATGAAGATGATAGTACCTACTTTGTGGGGCTGTATAAGGATTTAATTAATTAATACATACAAAGCACTGAGCAGTACCTGGAGCACGTAAATGCCACGTGGCATCATTATTATCATTACTTCTTTGAAGTCTTCATTTCCCCAATTCTGACCCTTGAGAGTCAGATATGTTTTGGGATGCGGAATTTCTCTGATTTTACAAAGGTGCATGATTACAGAACAGCCTCAGTGTGTGAGGCAGCAACTGCCAATCAAACCCACGAAGATTTCTGCAGTGGAACCTCAATATTCACTCTAAGTGGGATGAACACTATGAATAGTGTCACATCAGTTTGGGCCAGGTCGTGTAGACAAATAAGTTTGCTGCAAACTTAGAAAACAAAAACAAAAGCAAAACAACCTAGGTGTTTCCCTAGGTTTTCACTTCCCGGAATTGTAGATGAGGGTCCCTGGGCCTGTGTCCTGTCCAGGTATCAGGAAAGCCTGCAAGCATTGCAACAATGCTATTGTGGACTGATGAGATTGCAGCTTGTTTTTATCTTTGCCTTTTGACTTTGTTATATTTTAAAATTTTCTGCAGTGAATATTCATTCCCCCCCCCCTTTTTTTTGGTCTATAACTTCCTGAATTTTAATCTATCCAGATATATTTAACATGGCGGAATATTGCATCGCTCCATGGACCTCAAAAGGTTCTTAGTCAGCATCAAATTTGTAAGTTTCATTTTTGCCCCTAAGAAAATATTTCTCTGGAAGACAGGAACAATGAAAGAGATGGAGTAGGATTTTCAGGGCTTTTTCTTGTGTCTTTTTTTTTTTTTTTTTTAAGATTTTATTTATTTATTTGACAGAGAGAGACATAGCGAGAGAGGGAACAAGCAGGGGGAGTGGGAGAGGGAGAAGCAGGCTTCCCGCTGAGCAGGGAGCCCGATGCGGGGCTCGATCCCAGGACCCTGGGATCACGACCTGAGCCGAAGGCAGACGCTTAACGACTGAGCCACCCAGGTGCCCCTTTTCTTGTGTCTTTAAGCCAGTCCCAACAGTCAATATCCAGGAAGATCAAGCCCCCTAGAACCTTAACTGCCATTTATGTATCTACTCTTTCCTCACATTCATGTATGTATTCGTTTTATGTTAAGAGGCAAAGTCACAACAGTAACAACAAACTGGAAAAAGAAATAGTGAGAATGTGGGGAAAAGTGAGGGATGTCCGTGTGGACAGCGTCAATGCAAGGAAGGAAGAAGGAGCAGGTGAGGCAGACTTTTCTGACCTCGGGGCTGGCCTGGTGACCAAGGGAGTGGTGGGGGGAGGGTATGGGAGAAAAGAAGCAGGTAGACAGACAGCCAGTAAGAAGCAGAGAAGAGTGAACGGTTTCAAGAACTAGGAAGGAGAAGTCGTTGAGCAAAGCTGTGGTCAAGTGAAGGCGGGAGAGGCGGCTGCTGGAGGCTGACTTTGCAGCCCAGGAGAAGTGCAGGCCCCAAAGGGGAAGTGTCCCTGTCGAGTTCCACAGGCAGCCAAACAAGGGGCCCTTTTCTGCTCAGTGCCTCGGGTGCTTGAACAATTTGAGGGCGGAAATTACACTTTTGGGAGGAAATTTTAATGTGGGTATGTATGGTTTTTAGTGACTTAGAATTTCTTAGAATGATGAAAAACCAAGAATATTAAAAGGATATATGTACATATGATTTTAAAATATATGTTATTTCTATATATTATAAATATAATATTGTCATATTGGATTGGCTGATAGCTGAGAGACTTCTGCCAGTTGGCGAGACTTGGAAAGGGAAGTGGCTCTAAGCCAGTGGAAGTCACAGAAGAAGAGGGGTGGTAGGGACTTGAAGAAAACCTAAATAGAAATGGAGGTTTTGATTAGGCAAGTCATAGTGTGGACCTTAATGACATTGAAAGGTAGAAAGTATCAGGTGAGGAGGATATCATGTACCCACAAAACTCATAGCCCCAAGCTATGTGACCTGAGCCCTGCTCTCAGGACCCAAGTCCAACTGCTAATGGAGGGAGGCAGAGGAGAGAGAGTCCCAGAGGAGGAAGATCCTCCCTCCAGAGAAGGTTCTAGGAGCAACAGGCCCGTCACAACTCATAGAGGGCTCCCCCACATGCAGCCCTCCCAACAAAGTCAGCAGACTACCCAGGAGAGGAGGTTCAGATTTCTTACCTAGTTACCAAGGTTAGCATGGCCACATGGGAATCTGGGCCTGCCTACATGGCCACCCCTTTGAAGCCTTGGACTGCCTGACTGGCAAGGCTGAGTAAAGGGGGCCAGATCAGCCCCTCAAAAAGGGCTGTTGAGCATGTGTGTGACATGTGACAGGGCAGGGATTCTTAAACTAGGTCATGTGGGACCCTGGGCCAAGGTGCTTTACATCTAAATCAGAAGTCTTTTCTGCATTTGCAGATAGAATAAGCTCCCTTTTTAAAAAATATTGTTTAGGGGTGCCTGGCTCAGTTGTGAAACGTCTGCCTTCGGCTCAGGTCGTGATCCCAGGGTCCTGGGATTGAGCCCCGCATCGGGGTCCCTGCTCCACGGGAAGCCTGCTTCTTCCTCTCCCACTCCCCCTGCTTGTGTTCCCTCTCTCGCTGTGTCTCTCTCTGTCAAATAAATAAATAAAATCTTTAAAAATAATAATAATAAAATAAAAATATTGTTTATTTCTTACTAAAAATTAATATATTTTTTTATCAGAAGAATTAAAAGAGTCATCCATAATCTTACCTCCACATATTTATGTATATTTCCTTTCAGGCTCTTTTTTTGTGAGTATATTGATCAATCATGTATATATATAGTGAGCTCTATGCCCAATGGGAGGCTTAGACTCATAACCCCAAGATCGAGAGTTGCATTCTTGCCAGCCAAGCACCCCTACTACAAATATATTTAGATATATTTATGAATAATAGTTAACTTTCATTATTATTTAATTAATATTTCTTGAATGCTTACCAAGACAAAGCACTGTTCTTAACCCTTTTTAGATTTTGAAGTGTATGATTTTTGTAATAACCTTATGAGGTAGAAACATTGTTATTCCTATTTAACAATAAAAGAAACTGAGGAACAGAGGTAAAAAATTTGTCCAAAGTCACGCAGTAGTAAGTAGGGAACTGGAATTCAAACCTAGATCTGACTGTGGAGCCTACAGTTTTAGACAATATGTACACTGTATTATATATGGTTTTGAGTGAAGGTTTTTCATTAAATATTATATTGTATTTCCCACATGATAAAAAGGAATTTACTTAACATGAAGTTTATGTCTCATAACTTTTCATAATTTTTTGGGTTCCTGTCACCATTTGTTTACCCTAGAATCAAATAGAAGAAAATATCTGATTTAGTTTAAACCTATATGTTTATTTGGTATGTCTATATATAAATTATATATTTATTTAATATATCAATATTTCAAAGTTCAAAAAAGAAACTGTGCTGCCCAGAGCTCCACCCCATGACTAAAAGCAAACAAACATATCTTAACAAATTTAAAAGAATAGAAGTCATATAAAGTATGCTGTCAGACCACAATGGAATTAAACTAGAACCAATAACAGAAAGATAGTTGGAAATTCCAAAATATTTGGAGATTAAACAACACACTTCCAAATAAGAAATCAAAAAAGAAGTCTCAAGAGAAATTTAAAAAAATATTTTGAACTAAATGAAAATAAAAATATAACTTATCAAAATTTGTGGGATGCAGTGGAACAGTGCCTAGAGAGAAATATATAGCATTATATATATATTAGAAAAGAAAGATCTAAAATCATTAATGTAAGCTTCCACTTTAGGAAACTAAAGAAAGAAGAGGAATATAAGCCTAAGTCAAGAGGAAGGAAATAAATAATAATTGGAGCAGAAATAAATAAAATAGAAAACAGGAAAACAATAAAGAAAAGTCAATGAAACCAAAAGCTAGTTCTTTGAAAAGCAATAAAAATGATAAGCTTCTTGCCAGGCTAAATGAGAAAAAAAAGAAAGAAGACACAACTAATATCAGAAATGAAAGAAGAATCATTTCTACTGCACATCAAAAGGATAATAAAAAAGTATTATGAACAAACTCTATGCCCACAAAATTGATAACTTAGATGAAATGGACTAATTTCTTGAAAGATAAAAACTACTAAAACTCACAAAAGGAGAAACAGATAACCTGAATAGGCCTCTATCTAGCAATGAAATTGAATCAATAATCAGTAACATTCCAAAACAGAAGGCACCAGGCCCAGATGGGCTTACTGGTGAATTCTACTAAACATTTCAAGAAGAAATGATATCAATTCTCTAGAATCTCTTCCAGAAAATAGAAGCAGAGGAAACACTTCTTAACTCATTCTGTGAGGCCAGCTTTACCTTATTACCAAGACCAGATAAATACATTACAAGAAAGGAAAGCCCAGGACCGATTATCTCTCATGAATATAGATGCAAAAATCCTCAAGAAAATAGCAAATCAAATCCAACAGTATATAAAAAGAATTATACACCACAACTAAAAGGGATTTATTCCAGGTATTACAAGGCTATTTCAATACTCAAAAACAATTAATGCAATCCATTCCATGAACAGGCTAAAGAAGAAAAACCATATGATCATATCAATAGATGTAGAAAGAACATTTGACAAAATCCAATACCTATTCAGTATAAAAATTCTCAGCAAATCAAGACCGGAGGGGAACTTCCTCAGCTTGATAAAGAACACCTACAGAAACTTACAGCTGGGATCATTCTTAATGAGAGAAAATAGATGCTTTCCTCCTATGATTGGGAACAAGGCAAGGATGTCCACTCTCACCACTGCTATTCAAAATTGTACTGGAGGAGCATCTGGCTGGCTCAGTCAGTAGAGCATGAGACTCTTGATATGTGGTTGGTGTAGAGATTACTTAAAAATAAAATCTTAAAACAAAAACAAAACTGTACTGGAAGTCCTAGCTAATACAAAAAGACAAGAAAATTAAATAGGATTGGCAAGGAAGAAATAAAACTGTCTTTGCTCACAGATGACAAGATTGTGTAGAAAACCCCAAAGAATTGACAAAACAAACAAACAAATAAACGAACAAAACTTCCTGGAACTAGTAAGCTATGATGGCAAGATTTCAAGATGACAAGATTAATATACAAAAGTTAATCACTTTCCCAAATAGCAGCAATGAACAATTGGGATTTGAAATAAAAAAATAATACCATTTACATTAGGACTAGAAAAAAAGAGAAATACTTAGGTATTTATAACAAAATATACACAGAATCTATATGAGGAAAACTACAAAACTCTAATGAAGGAAATCAAAGATCTAAATAAATGGAGGAATAGTCCATGTTCATGGATAGAAAGTCTCAATATTGTTAAACGTCAATTCTTCCCAACTTGATATAAGAATTGATTTAATCCCAATCAAAATCCCAGGAAATTATTTTGTCTAATCAACGAACTGATCCTAAAGTTTATATAAAAAGCCCAAAGGCCCAAAACAGCCAACTTGATGCTGAAGAAGAACAAAGTTAGATGTCTGATACTACACAACTTTAAGACTTATGATAAAGCTATAGTAATCAAGACAGTGTGGTATGGACAAAAAATAGACAAATAGATCAATGAAACAGAATAGAGAGCCCAGACATACACCCACACAAATAGAGTTATCTGATATTTCTGACGAAGGAGAAAAGGTAAGTCAATGGAGAAAGATAGTCTTTTCAACAAATGGTGCTGGAAAATTGGACATACATATGCAAAGAGAAAGAAAGAAGAAAGAAAGAAAGGAAGGGAGGAAGAAAGGAAGAAAGGAATTTAGATACAGATCTTATAGCTTTCACAGAAATTAACTCAAAATGAATCATAGACCTAACTGTAAAACACAAAACTATAAAATTTCTTGAAGATAATACAGGAGAAAATCTAGGTCACCACAGGTTTGGCTATCATTTTTCAGATACAATACCAAAAACACAACCCATGAAACAAAAAATTGATCAATGGGCTTTATTAAAATAAGATATTTCATTTCTGTGAAAGACAATGTTCAGAGAATGAAAATACAAGCCATAGAATGGGAGAAAATATTTGCCAACCATATGTCTGATAAAGACCTTGAATACAAAATATACAAAGAACTCTTAAAACCCAACAATAAGGAAAGAAACAATCTGGTTAAAAATTGGGCAAAATATCTTAACAGACACCTCACTAAAGAAGATATACAGATGGCAAATAAGTATATGAAAAGATATTCAACATCATATTAATGCATCATAACTAATGCAAGAAGTTAATGATGGAGGATATTGTGTAGGAATGAATATAGGAAGGGGGTATATGCAAACTCTCTGTACTGTCTGCTTGATTTTTTCTGTAAATCTAAAACTGTCCTAAAAAATAAAGCCTATTAACTAAAAAACATAAAAGTCTGAGAGTAACAAAAACAAATAAAAAAAGAATATAGGGGGAGGGAGGGCTTACCTTACTAAACGTGGCTGAGACAAACTAGGTTCACACTCAATATCCAGCAACTAAAAGGCTTCATTTCTCTGCTTCCCTTATAGATACAGGTATAAATAAACTTTTTAGTTGGGACTTCCAGAAAAGCCCCTAAAAATGAAATCAAACAGCTGGCATGTACCCTTGTGGCCCCTTCTCACTCTGTTTCCTGCCCGGAAAAAAGGGATATATGGCTGGAGCTTCAGCAGCTATCCTGGAGAACAAGGAGATCCTGAGATTGAAAGCCACTGCTGAGAATGGCTGAGCAGAATAATGGAAGAAGTCTGGGTTCTTGATGAGCATAGCGCTACTATGAGAACCCTGGCCTTATTATACCAGACTTCTTTTAAGTGATAGAAGTAAACTTATTTCTTGTTTAAGCTTCTATTATTTGCTATCCATGTTACTAGCTAAACACAATTTCTACCAGATAATAAAACTTACTGTAATGCTATTATGATAAAACCATATATATAGCATAAGAATAAATGATACAAGTGGAATAATAATAATAATAAAGAGCCAAGAAACAAATTCAAACAAGGACTTAATATAAACAAAGATAACATTTCATTTAGAGGGAGAAAGATGGCTTACTTAATATATGGTGTTGGCAGAACTGACTATCCATCTGGAAGAAAATATGATGATAATTCTACCCCACATCATATGCAAAAATAAACTCCAGATGGACTAAAAGTCTAAATGTGAAAAATAAAAATATTAGATACAAATGTAAGGAATTATTTTTAAAATTATAAAGGAAAGAAGACTTTCTGATGCAAAAGATAAAACTTAGAAACCCTAAGGGTCACCACCTAAAAGGGAGAGAAAGAGAGAATCTTAAGCAGGCTCCACACTCAGCGCAGAGCCTGAAGCAGGGCTCGATTTCACAACCCTGAGATCAGGACCTGAGAGGAAATCAAGAGTCGGGTGCTTAACCTACTGAGCTACCCAGGTGCCCCGTCATACGTCATCTCTTAAAAATGAACATGTTTTTGTATAGCAAAAGAAACTATAAACAAAATCAAAAGACTAAATACTTAAAAATATACATGACAAAGGATGAATGTTGTTAATATACCTTAACTCCGGGCGCCTGGGTGGCTCAGTCCATTGGGCGTCTGCCTTCGGCTCAGGTCATGATCCCAGGGTCCTGGGATCGAGCCCTGCATCGGGCTCCCTGCTCCATGGGAAGCCTGCTTCTCCCTCTCCTGCTCCCCCTGCTTGTGTTCCCTCTCTCGCTGTGTCTCTCTCTGTCAAATAAATAAAAAAATCTTAAAAAAAAATATATATACCTTAACTCCTACAAACCAAAAAAAAAAAAGACAATTAAAACTTGACAAAGCATATTAACAGGTACTTCCTGAAAAAAGGTGTAAATCATCAGTGATATGAAAAAATTCTTAACCTCACTGGTATTCAAGGAAATGCAAATTAGCACAATAAAAGTATGGCATTTTCATCCATCATATTAGCAAAAATAAAAAAATATTGGTGAGACTACCCATATGAGTATGGAATGTGAATTTCTACAGCATCTCCAGAAAGTATTATAATAATATGTATTAACAATCCACATATTCCTTAATCCAGAAATACTACTTCTTATATTCTACAGAAAAAATAATACCAGTACATAAAGAAATACGTTTTTTATGTAAAAATGTTCAAGAAAATTTACTGTGGCATGACTTTGTAGGGGCAAAAAGATGTACCCAAAGAAAAAGAACTTAAAGTGAACCTCCATCAGTAGAGGAGAGTTGATATAGTATGGTGCTATTGGATATTATGCAACTTTAAAAAAATGAATACATATATATGCATTGACCTAGACATATGTCTGGACCAATGGACTTTTTTATTTCTTTTTTTTTTGTAAAGATTTTATTTATTTATTTGTCAGAGAGAGAGAGAGCACAAGCAGGGGGAGCGGCAGGCAGAGGGAGAAGCAGGCTCCCCGCTGAGCAAGGAGCCCGATGCAGGACTCGATCCCAGGACCCTGAGATCATGACCCAAGCCGAAGGCAGTCGCTTAACTGACTGAGCCACCCAGGCATCCCAGGATTTTTTATTTCTTATATGTCCACTTGAGGACTGTGTTTACCTAAGCAACGGAGGAAACAATTTTTATTTTTATTATTTATTTATTTATTTATTTATTTTGGATATGCAACATTATGATTTATTACCTATATCGATTTGACATGAAGTAATGGAGGGAACAGGGTTCAGCAGAATTCAGATGTTCTTTCAACATTCTGGCTCACTTGACCCTCTTTTCTATAACCTGTGTTTCTCCTTGTACTTGTCTGGATCATGCTCTGGCACAAATGTCTCCCTAAATTTTCCCTACCTGCCTGTAGGCTGGATCCAGTCAGACCATGTGTGGCCTCTGAGGTAGTTTCTATTTTTCAAATTTGGGGCTTTCCCCCCTCATTAAAACATCTTAACAAAAAAATGGAAGTCTCATTGCCAAAATATCATGAGAGGGTTACACCCTTTAGAGCACGTTGGTCTCAGTTGTGTGGTAACGTTCCTTTTGTTCAACCTCCAACTACGGTCTTGGTGCCCTGCATTTTTGTGCTTATAGAAGTAGAAACATTCTTAATTTCTCCTTCCTGATGTTGTCTTGCCGTAAATTCTTGATTTGTACACATTCTCCTGATTTCTAGTTTTACTTGTGATATTTTCCTTCTTAGGAAATATTACTTTCTTGACATTCAAAACCAATACTATTGTTATCACAATAATATTTTTAATCAGATGGCAAAATCTATGGAAGTCAAGACTTCTTTTTTTCTTTTCAGGGACATTGCCAAATCTGTGGAATACACTGTGCAACTTTTTACCGTGGAATAATCTTCTGGGGTTTCAAAAAGTTGAGAGCTTCAGACAAATATGTAGATTACCTTCAGTGGAAGTGATCCTGGGTTTCAGCACCAAAATGATTCGGGAGAGCGAGGAGTTGAAGAATGAATCCCGTGGACAACGGAGAGTGAGTAAAGCAATGAAATTTATTAAGTGAAGATAGAGAAAAAGCTCTCAGGAGGGAGAGGGGTCTCGACAGGGTTGCAGAAACAATTTTTATTTTTATCTATTATATAAGAAGTAACCCATGGAAAATTGAGCTAATTGGCACATATTTCTGATTTTTTTAAAAAGATTTTATTTATTATTTATTTGACAGAGGGAGACACAGCAAGAGAAGGAACACAAGCAGGGAGAGTGGGAGAGGGAGAAGCAGACTTCCTGCGGAGCAGGGAGCCCGATGCGGGACTCGATCCCAGGACCCTGGGATCATGACCTGAGCCACCCAGGCGCCCACCATATTTCTGATTTATCTCTGTGATGTTTTAGCATTCCTTACAGAATGACACTTCAAGCAACTGTCTAGCTGATCTATCTTTTTATCAGGCTTGAAATGTAGTGGATTTAGCTTCCAACTATAGAGGAGCAGCTCCTATGAGACCAACCTTCCCACAGGTGACACAATACACTCTGGACATAACAAATAGAAACAACAAGTACCTAAAGGCACAAGAGAGCAACAAGAAGCAGGCAGACACTGGAAGGGAGTCAACCTTTAGACGGGAACAGCTCTGAGTTTCTCAGTTTTATACCTTTTTGCCAGAGGGCAGACTCCACTTTTGCTCTGTGAGGCAGCTAAAATTCAGATAGATCATGTACACTCCAACTGTCTTGAAGAATCAAAGGATACAGCAGCCGGAAAGTGAGGGGTTTATCTCAGAAAGGAAAGAGAGGGGAGCTCCAAACTCTGCCTAAACCTCTGCTAACTCTTGAACTATAACTGTGCAGGGCAGACTCCAATTGAAAGGCAGAGATGGTCAGAATTGATAAAAAAGAAAAATTTAACTATGTGCGGTTTACCTTGGAGATATAAGTGAAGTATCAAGATGTGGGTAGGTTGAAAGTAAATGGATGGAAAATTATGCTATGTAAACAGTAAGCACAGAATGATAAGATGGCTGTATTAGTATCAGATAAAGTAGATGTCAAGCAGAGAGAATTACCATAAATAGATAAAAGTATTTACAGAGTATTGGGGCGCCTGGGTGGCTCAGTCCATTAAGCGACTGACTCTATTGATCTCAGTTTCCTGAGTTCAGCCCCACACTGGGCTCCCCACTGGGCACGGAGCCTACTTAAGAAAAAAAAGTATTTAGGGGCGTGTAGGTGGCTCAGTTGGTTGGGCATCTGCCTTTGGCTCAGGTCATAATCCCAGTATCCTGGGATTGAGCCCCAGGTCAGGCTCCCCGCTCAGCGGGAAGCCTACTTCTTCCTCTCCCACTCCCTCTGCTTGTGTTCCTTCTCTCGCTGTGTCTCTCTCTGTCCCTCTCCCTCTACCCCTCCCCCTGCTCATGCTCTCTATCCCAAATAAATAAATAAAATCTTTTTAAAAGTATTTGAAGAGTATTTACTAGAGATAAAAGATTTACATCAGAAAGATGTAACAGTCTAAATGTGTATGTGCCTAATAATGCCTAAAAATGGAGGTTCAGGAACATGAAAGAAAAATTGACAGAATTAAGAGAATAATTAGAAAAAATTTCCCAGCCACAGTTGGACATTTGAACATATGTCTCTCTGCAGTTGATAGAATTAGACAAAAATTAGTAAAGATGTAGAAGGTCAGAATAACACTATCAGTCATCTTGAACTAATTGACAATATACCCAACTGTAGAATACCTATTCTTTTCAAATGCATATTGTACACTCACCAAGATAGTTTATAAGCTGGGTCATAAAACGAATCTCAATAAATTAAAACAGGTGAAGTCATACAGAGTCTGCTTTCTGACCATAATGGAATTAAATTAGAAATCAGTAACAATAAGATATATATATATTTTAAAAAAACCAAATATTTGGAGATTGACTCACTTTTAAATAACCCATGGCTCAAACAAGAAACTACAGGGAACATTAGAAAATATTTTGAACTAAATTATAATGAAAATACAACATATCAAAACTTGGGAGATGCAACTAAAGCATTGAATTGGGGGAAATTTATAGCTTTATGTTTTTATATTAGAAAAGATAAAAGGAATAAAATTAATCACCAAAGTTTCAACCTTAGGAAGCTAGATAAGAGCAAAGTGAACCCAAAGTATATAGAAGGAAGGAAATAATGAGCAGAAAGCAACAAAGTAAAAAAACAAACAATAGAAAAATTAACCAAAAGCTGGTTCTTTGGAAAAATCAATGAAATTTAACAAACATCTATCTAGACTGAGAGAGAAAGAGAGAGAGAGAAGACACAAATTTACAGTATCAGGAATAAAAGAGGGACTATCATTCCATATCCTCCAGACTTTAAAAGGATAATAAGGAAATATTATGAATTATTTCATATCCATAAAATTTTAAAACTTAGATTAACTGGACAAATTACTTGAAAAGTACACCTTACCAATACCAGCACAGATAAAGTGCAAAATCTAAACAGCCCTATATCTATTGAGGAAACTGATATGGCAAAACCTTCTCACAAAGAAAAATTTAGGCCTGGATAGTTTTAATGGTGATTCTATCAAACACTTAAGAAAGAAATAATACCAATTTTTCTCTATTAGAAAATAAAAAAGTGAATACTCCCAAACATGTTTTATGAGGCCAGATTAACCCTGATACCAAAAACTAACAAAAGATATTACAAAAAAGAAAATTACAGGCCAATACCTACTTTTAACACAGATGCAAAAATCCTTAACCAAATATTAGTAAATTGGCAACATATAAGAAGGATGATACATCATGGTCAAATGGGGCTTATCCTAGGCACTCAAGATTGGTTTAACCTTTTAGGAACTTGTGGTAGATTTATGGGAAAGAACTACAAAGTTAAAGCATCAGATCGAGGAAAGAATTTCTACATTTGCTTTTTTTTTTTTTTAACTGGTATTTAAAAACATAAGTGGACAGATATAGCTTCAAAAAAACCCCAAGAAACGAAAACCCCACCAGATTAGGAATTAAGACCAGAATTCTAGTCCTGGTATCGCGTCCAACTCAATGGATAATGTTAGAAAGATCACTTTGCCTGTCTTGGCTTTAGTTTACACATGTGTCCAATAATGACCTTTTAGGGTCTTTCCCAACTGTAATACTCTGAGAGTCTATAAGGCCAAGTCCTAAAATTTTTATCACAGCTGCCTAGACTTTCTGCTTCAGCACCTCAGAAGGCAGAAGTAGAAAATGTGCAAGATATGCTTTCATGCACAGATGAAGAACCATCTGCATGTGGCTTGAAGTGCTGAGGCTTCAAGGGCGAACCCTCCCCACCTTGAAAGCACCCATGTGTCCTCAGGAGGTACTTTTAATGAACTCTCTGCAAGCATCCAGTATGTCATGATGCTATGTATGGAAAGACCATGGAATCTAAACTCAGACTGAGTTGGGTTTGAACTCCAGTTCTGCTGCCTGCTGAATGATCCTGGAAAAATTATCCAACATCTCTGAATCTCAGTTTCTTCATCTGCAAAGTGGAGATAATATGTGTGATGCAGAATTATTGTGAGGCTAAATTGCAAGAGCATTAGAAAGTTTGTGGATTATGGCCCGTGCTCAGTAAATGCTAGCTTCCATTCACATATCGGTCAAGAATTAGGTTTGGCTATATATGGCAGGACATGTAAATAACCATGTCTCAGATAAGACAGAGTTGTATGTTTCTCTTTCATGTAAAAGAACTGCCAGGGGAGGGGGAACCTGGGGCTTGTTTGGGTGCTCCATGGTCAGCAGGGAACCAGACTCTGCTCATCTTTCTGCTCAACTGTCCTTAGTGTGTGGCTTCTGTTCACACAGTCACCTCAGAATCTAAGAGGGCTGTTGGATCTCCAGTCATCCCGTGCACATTCCTGGCAGAAACTAAAAGAGGGGGAGAAAGGCAAAAGGGAAAACTAAAAAGGGAGGATGAAACAGTTAAGCATCCTCTAAAGAACTTCTCTGGATAGTCAATGACTTCCATTTACAACTTACTGGATTCTTCTAGGCTCCAAGAAAGGCTGGGGTATGAAATCCTGCTGCCCCAAACGGAATTGGGATTCTGTTACTAAGAAACATGGGGAGAATGGATATTGGATGGGCAACCAGCAATCTTTGCAACACTCCTTTGTCTTGTTACTAAGGTTAATTTGGGGTTGGGGATCATAGAACCAGCATGGAATGGCTGACATGGCCTTTGAATCATAACGCATTGCAAGGGAGGCAACTTTTGTGTAACCAATGGATTTGAATTCAAAATCTAGTTTTGAGACTTATTAACCAAGTGACGGTGGGTCAGGCAAATTACCTTATTGGAGCCTCAGTATCTTCACCTGTAAAATGGGCTGACAATAATATGGCTCCCTCACTTGTTTGAGGTAAAGATTCATGAAAGCTGAGTAAGTGACAATACTCTGAACAGGGTTAGCCACATAGCGTTTCCAAGAACATTTTGTTCCTCAGAACTTGAGATTCAGGGCCATTGCTCAAAGTGGCCCAACGAGGCATTCTTGGGTTATGGCATAGGGAGTGGCCATTTTGGTGATCAGGGAAGGAGGCCTCCCTCTTGCAAGTGGGTAGGCCTCTAGGTTTTGTCTGCAAAGCTACCTGTTCCTAAAAAGCTATAAATGTCCCCAGATAGTCTGCATTGGGTCCAGTGGGTTGGGCTGAAACTTTCTTGAGCAGGTAGAAAGGAAAGCAGTTTTTATAACTCCAGGGTATTCACAAGGCTAAACCAGGATCTCGGTACTCTGGAACTCTTTCTACCTGCCCCCACCTGTGATGGCCTCCTGGCCTATCCCTTATAATTCGGTCTTTACACACTCTACCCTGTGTGTATGAACGTGTGGGGTCTCTCTGAACTCCTGAGCAAAGCAAGGAATGAGTCCCTCAGATGAAGGTTGTGGGGCCTTGGGCAGGTCACTTAACCTGTGTGATTAGTCTTTACCTGAAAAATGAGCAGGTTGGCTTCGATGATTTAAAAGCAAATAATGCTTGTTGAACACCTGCTGTGGGCTGGAGCCAGTGCTTGGCACTGGGGATGCAGTGGAATAAGAGAAATAGCCTGCCCCCGAGGGGCTGAAGGTCTGGTGGGACACACACAGGGAGGTGAGCTGGGAGGTGGGGTATGCCATCATCAATGTCCCATCATTTCCTGATGTTCGTGGTTCATGAGCATAAGGTACTCCTGGCAGAGCAGGGGGAACTCGCAGGTGACAGAGCTGTTGCCTGCCCACCTGCAGTGGGAGGTGATGCCAGTACAGGCCAGTGACCTGTGTGGCTCTTCAGATCAGAGCAGGACCTGCTTCAAGTATTCACCGAATAATCTAGTGGGCAGAAGCATGGACTCCAGAGCCAGGCTGTTGGGGTTCAAAACTCAGCTCTCTGCAATGTACTAGCTATATGCCCTTGGGTAAAGATATTTAACTTTCTTATCTATAAAATGTGTGTACTATTTGCATCTTCCTCATAGGATAGTTAAGAGAATTGAGATGAATTAAGAGTATCCCACTACAGCATACTCTCCATCTCTACCCTTTGTGCTAGTAAGTGAGGTCTTGATGACCAAGGAAAAAGGCTCTGTCTGGTCCTTAGGCTTGAGCGATTATGAAAGAACATCTTGAAGATGTAAGAAACAGGTGTAAGAAATTTCTTCCCCACTCCTCATCCCTCTGTTCTTTAGATGACCTATATTCATCTTTCCGGCCTTTCCTGTCTACCAAGCCAACAAGAGGGTAGGAGGCAGTCACGTTCAGGTTCTTCATTCGGCCTAGAACCCATCTGCGGGCCATCCTGTGCTGGAGGGATCGACTGCAGAGCTTGCCCCTAGAGCCAATGCGCAGGGGCAGAGCAGGGCCTTTCGGAGGGGCAGCTACCCTGCCCTCCACCTTCTGCAAAATCTGTCAAATGGAGATGGAAAAACAGACACCACTTCCCCAACTCAACCCTACCAGCTGTGTAATGAAGCTGGGTGGAATTGGCAGTATTAGGGGCTGGCTGGCACCTTATCAAGGGAATGTTGGCTTCTGAGTCCCCTCCCCAGCCAAATCCCAGAGGTCAGTGCTTGGAGCAGTGGGAGCGTTCAGAATTTGGACTACTAACCCAGCACCAGAGACCTTACCCACAACTGACGGTTGCCCTCTAAGAGTTGTAAGGACTCTTTGAAGGAAATATTCCTTCAGTTCAGAGTTGTCCAGATTCTCTTGGTTAAGAAGCAGGAAAGGGCCTTCACTCCCTAACATCCAGAGCTGGAAGGACCATGCGTTTGGATAGCAGTGGCGTCAGGGGAAATGACCTCAAACAGATGAGTACGGCCTTAGTAGAAATGACTCCAAAGAGGAATATAGAATGGCCAGGTGCCCAGGCTTGTGAAGAGTGAGGGAAGGTACAGGAGAGGTAGACAGTGTTCTGGCAAAGTTCTCCGAAGACGAGGGTATTCCACAGAGCCCTAACATTTTCTGAGTTGGGATGCCCTCATTGTGCATGTGAGGAAACTGAGGACTTTTGGAGTCCTTTATATTAGATCTCATTCTCCCAGACCCCCCACAGTGATCCACATTATTGACAACCTTCTCCTCAAAATCTTCTTCCTTGGCCTCCTGGTTATTGTAGGCCTGCCTCTTATCTTGCCTCTCCAGTTACTCCAGTCTCCTGTGGCCCCTGAGCATGGTCCTTCTCCCAGGTTCTGCCCTTGGGGCTAGGCTCTTGCTCTTTATCTCCTCAAGCACTCATGCAGCTTCAACTCCAAGAGTGACATCCTGGCCAGTCCTAGGCCCTCATCTCTCCTGCGAGGACAGAGGTCCTAAGACATCCCACGGGCACCTCAAACTCAGCATTTCCAAATTTCAGCTCTCCATTTTCCTTACTCTGATGGCTTTTATTATGTATGGCCTATTTTTGACATCTTATATTCCCCTCCTTCAAGTTCAGTGATTTTCAGTGCCTGAAAATTCCCTATCCTTCAGTCTCAAATTGAAGGCTTTCCAGGCCATATTCATTAATTCACACATTCAAATACTTTCTGAGCATATTAATATTCTCTGTGCCAGAGTTGGCTCCAAGTGCTAGAGGTTCCATGGTGAAAAAGACAAACCTGGATCCTGCCTCTTAGGGGCTTATAATTGAATGGAGGAGACAGAAACTAACATAAGTAATTGCAGAAAAATAGCTATATAATTTCTACTAAAAAACAGTACAGGGCTGTGATAGTGCATGATGGCAGGGGCGGGGGTGGGGGGTAGCGGGCAGGGGATGTGGAGCAGGAGGGAGGAGATGTAACTAAACTGATCTGGAGGCCAGAGAAGGCCTGAACATGGGGAATAGGTGTGAAGTATAGCAGGATCGAGCTCAACTCCTCTTTCAGAATTCCAAACCTGTAGTAGGCTGAGTAATGGCTCATCAAAGATGTCCACGTCCTTACCCTATAGCCCATCAACATGTTATGTTACATGGCAAAGGAGATTAAGGTTGTCGGTGGTATTAGGGTTGTTGGTCTCCCTTATAAAAGGGAGACTTCCCTGGATTATCTGGGTGGGATCAATATCCTTAAAGTGTAAGAGGGAGGAAATAAAAGAGTCAGAGAGAGATGTGACATCCTAAGCTGGGTCAAAGAGATGTTACGTTGCTGGCTTTGAGGATGGAGGAAGGGAGGCATAAACCAAAGAATGTGGGTAGTCTCTTGAAGCTGAAAAAGGCAAGAAAATGGATTCTCTTTTAGAACCTCTAGAACGGAACCCAGCCCTGCTGACACCTTGATTTTAGCCCAATGTGACTCCTGTTGGACTTCTGAAATCCAGAACAGTGAGAGGATAAATTTTGTTATTTTAATCCACTAAGTTTGTGGTAATTTGTTATGGCAGTTGTAGAAAATTATAATTATGGGCCCGAGCCCTGATATTTCCATTCCTAAATCCACTTCATTTATTTCCACCTCCGCTTGAACTCTATCTTTCCCTCATCTCTGCTCTCTGGATCCATCTTCTGGACCCTGCATTTTTGAGGACTCCAAGGGCACAGAGCTGTTCAGATCAATTATAGGAGCAGGCAAAGGCAGAAGAGCAAAGAGCAGGCCGGTGAGTACAAGGGCCCATGGAGAGCTCTAGCTCTGGACTCAGGCCTGCTGGAACCATTTACTTCCTGTGGGCATCTGAGCAAGGGAGCAAGGCGTTGGCTTGTTTCTTCAGCACACACATGAAGACACGATAGGTCCCACCTCAAAGGCATAAAAGGCAATAACTGTATCATGCGTTTATCATAGGAGATTATCTTTAGTGCTTATGTGCCATCAGGAGACCAGGTCCAAGGAATTATAGAAAAGTCACTGGAGGGTAATCAAGGGCAACGCCAAGCACCCAAGGCCAGGTGCCAGGGAAGGTGCTTCTTCCCCTTCCTGCCCCCTCCTCTTTCCTGCCCGGGTGGCGGCTCAGGGAGAAAGCCCCAGGGGAGGGGGAGATGGCTTGGCCAGCTGTGCTCAGATACACCCCCGCCCCAGGTCATAGAGGTCGGGCAGCTCCACCTTCTCCCTCCTTCCCCATCCCCTCCGCCTAGGGCTGCCCTTTGGTGGCCAGTCAGGCTGGTTTCGCCGGGGGTGGGGCGCACGTGGCGCGACGCCCCCTGCCTCCCGGCGACAGAGCAGCGGGGGCCGTGCGGGGAGCCGGCCGGCGGCTCGGCCGCGGTGGGGGTTCTCACTTCCCCTCCCCAACGGCCGCGGGTGCAGGTGCCGCGGGCCGTGCCCCGCAGGCGGGGCGGGTCCTGTGGACACGCCCCCGCGGCCAGTCCTCGCAGCCCGTCGGGAGGAAGCGCCAGAGCAGCGGCTGGTGCTGCGCGGAGCCCGGCGCCGCTGCCGCCCCGCGCCCCGGGACGCCGCCGGGCCCGGCCCCGCGCACGCAGCGAGCGGGCAGGTGAGCTGCGCCCCGCGCCATGGCAGCCTCAGGTGCGTAGGCGGGCCCGGGCCCCTCTCCCGAGCCTCCCCGCTGGCTCGCCCTCTCGCCCACTGCAGCCGTCCGAGCGCTCGCCCGCTCCCGGCTCTGCGTCTTCCGCGCGGGATCTGTGCGCTTTCTGCTCTTTCCCGCTTTCCCGCTTCCCCGGCGCAAACCTCCCGCCCCAGCTTTCCCACGCCCCCCTTCCCAGCCTGTCGCGCGATTCTCTTCTGCCCCCGCCTGCACCTCCCCTGTCCCTCGTCTTCTAAGTCTCCTTTCCTCTCTCCGACTGGCTCTAGTTGCTTCTGAGGGTCCTTTCCCCTGTTCTTCCAACTCTGTGAACCGGGGTCCCGTGGAAACAAGGCGGAGCGCCGACTTGTCGGCTTCTGGGAAGTGCTTCTCTTAGGGCCCCATTGGACCAATAGGGGGCGCTCAGGCAGTCCCTGGTGGGCGCCGGGTGATCGCGGGCGGCCCTTGGGCCACCTTCGCAAGCCCCCTTCCTCTACCCATCCTAGGCTTTGTTTTTCATCTAGAATTTCGATAGAAATCTAGGAACACCATTCCGTTAGCTTTAGTTTTCTTACGTCTTTTGCAGAACTTTGGGGTGGGGAAAAGTGAAGGCCACTGGGTAATCTACCCATCGAAAGGTACCAGGAGTCCTGGGTTCTTGATTTGTCTTGGGTTCTTCTCTGGTTCATGGGTGTGTACACTTGCCAAAGTTACTCACTCTCTGAGATCCAGGACAAACCACGTAATAATGATGGTAATAGAGACAACTAAGGAGCACTTACTATGCACTATGATAGTTATTGTGCACATACATGTGTTCTCAGTGGTGACCAGGACAACCTGGTCTCTGCTCTCAGGGAGTTTACAGTCTTGCGCAAGAAAGTGATAAGTAGGGGCGCCTGGGTGGCTCAGTCGTTAAGTGTCTGCCTTCAGCTCAGGTCATGATCCCAGGGTCCTGGGATCTAGCCCCGCATCGGGCTCCCTGCTCCTCAGGAAGCCTGCTTCTCCCTCTCCCACTCCCTCTGCTTGTGTTCCCTCTCTTGCTGTGTCTCTCTCTGTCAAATAAATAAAATCTTAAAAAAAGGAAAAAAAAAGCGATAAGTAAACAGGGAATTACTAGGTGAGAAAATTAGAGTTACTGTATTTGCAAGTGGGTTTACTTGTATTTTCCTCACCCATTTTCTGATGTTTTAGTAGAGATAACATGTATAAACAGGATGTAAACGTCTGTTGAAAACTAAAATCTAGTCAGCCAGTAGAAGATACTGTTCTTGAAGGATGTGGGCAGATCCTAGAATGAAGAGCCAACTGTCCCCATATCCCCTGAGGTCTAGCCTCCTAATGGTGCCTTGGAAGCTGGGGCGGTGTGTGGGGGTTGGGGGGTTGTTGGGGGTGAGGGGGTTGTTGGGGGTGAGGGGTGGGGGGTGGAGAAGGTCAATGGTAAGAGTTCTATTAGATTTGGTAATACAGGCTCATTCTTTAAAGGGAATGGGAAAGTAGCTAGTTTTAGCCTTGGGGCTCTCAAGTGGGGCTCTGGAGGTTAGAAGAAGCTGTATTGTGGTAAGAGTAGGCTTATAGTCCACAAGTTCCGTTCAAAAGCTGAAGCAGAGTTATGTAGAGGAAATTCATTCAGCAAATATTTATTGCATGCCTACTGTTTCTAGGCACTGTTCTAGGTGTCAGGTGTATATTCAGCAATCAAAACAGACATAAGCTACTTACCCATGGAGTTTATGGAATATGGGGGAGGGCAGGCAATATGCTTGATAAGGAAATTCACGATATGATAAGTGCATTGGGAAAGCAGTAGAGGGGGTAGAGGGGGTTGGGTTTACAATTTTATTTTTTTATTTTATTTTTTAAAGATTTTATTTGTTTATTTTTACGAGAGAGAGAGAGAGAGAGAGAGAGAGCAAGCACGAGTCGAGGGGAGGGGCAGAGGGAGAAGCAGACGCCCCGCTGAGCAGGGAGCCCCATGCAAGACTCGATCCCAGGACCCTGGGATCATGACCTGAGCTGAAGGCAGACGCTTAACCAACTGAGCCACCCAGGCGCCCTGGGTTTATAAATTTAAAGAAGGTGGCCAGATTAGGCCTCATGGAGAAAGGAACATTTGAGTGAAGATCTGAAAGGTCATGTGGGGGGAACAGTGCTCCATTCAGAGGAACAGTAAATGGGTATATATGGTATATTTAAGGATCAGGGAGCAGGTGGTGGAGTAGGTGGGTGATTGGGGGGAAGTAGGAGATGAGGTTGGTGAAGCTCCCACCTCTTTCCATGGCTGAGAACAGGCTCTGGGCTGTTAAGTGCAAGAAACAGCAAACTGGGAGAGCCTTTGGACAGAGGAGACAGAGAAAACCACCCTCGTCTAGTGTCCTGTGTGTATGACTCCAGTAGGGCATGGCGGAAGGGGCTAGAAGAGTGTGCTCCCATTCAGATGGGGACTCGAGCACAGTGGCCAAACTGGGGCTATTTATGGGCTCTGTAGTGGCTTCTGCCGACGTCTATAATGGTTAGGGCTGTCACACCCTCCTGCTGTCAGCATGCGCTGTGGCGAGACACCGCTTTAGGTCCTGCAAGTGGGAGCTGGGCCTCTGAGGTCCCTGAGGCTCTCTGAGGTCTGGAGGTGCAAGGACCCATGGTGGCAGTGAGAATACCTCTTGACAAGATATGAGAGGGTATGGAGTCACCTAGGTCATCCTTCCATGTGATCTTCTGCTTCTCGACTTTGTCCTCCCTCTTCCTCCCTTCCCCCTCCTCCTCCTTTTTCTTATTTTAAACAGTTTTATTCAGATATAATTCACATACCATACACTTAGCCCACTTAAAGTATACAGTTAAAAACAAAACAAAAACAAAAAGTATACATTCATTGTTTTTTTAGTATCTTCACAGATAGGTGCAGACCCCACCATGGTCCATTTTAGAACATTTTCATTACCTCAAAAAGAAACTCATTTTGAGAAATGAGTGAAGGGGGTATACATTTATGAAATAGAAATTTCTTTTAAAGAAAGAGAAAGAAACTGTATGCTTTGGCTATCACCCTCTTATTCCCTCCTCCTGCCCAGTCCTAAATTTTACATCTGTGTCTGTAGATTTCCCTACTCAGGACTTCCATGTGAATGGGATCATATAGTATGTGGTCTTCGGTGTTTTCTTTCATATAACATAGCATTTTCAAAGTTTACCCAAGTTGTAGTATATGTCAGCACTTCATTCCTTTTTAAGGCTGAATTATGTGGTCTTTTAAAATTTCCTTTTGCTGAAGGATAAGCATTCAGATTTTATTTTTTTGAAAGACATCTTTTCTTATTGAAATCAAGGAGAATCTTGGCTCCCTGTTTTTGAAAGAGCGTGGCAAGCAAGATAAAATGAAATGGAATCAGCCTACCCTGGAATATTCTCTAGGTTCCTGATGGTATCTCTTGCATTTACACATGAGAGAGAGGAGACAAAGAAACCATAAGTGACTTCCCCAAGTGATTGCGTCTGGGGCTGGGTGAACCACCACAATCCTTTCCTCCATGTGTCAGCCTTCAGATCTTTGAAGAAAGCTTGCATACCTTTTCTTGCCCTTTTTCTCCAAGGTTTCTCTTATCTCCAGATTTTTCTACCCATCCCTAGACTTAGAGGATAATAGGGTTTGAAGGTACATTTAATGTTTTGTGATCTGAACTCATATCTGATTCTTGAGGTCCCTCAATACTCCTGTCAAGTTTCTAAACTTGAAACCTTCAGGGTCTGGAAGTCCTTATGTGAGTCATTACTAGACCCCTCCCTATCCTAGTCACCTTCCCCTAGTGCACATCCCTCTTCAGTAGGGTGCTCAGGGCAGATGGATGGGGAACCAGAGTCACCTGCAGACTAAAGAAATGATCTGGGCTGGGGGTGGTTTGAAAAGCTGCCTGCCACTTCCTCCCTATTCTTTTCTCAGATGGATTCTGAATCTTTCTAAGGAAGCTTTTTTTCAGTCACTGTCTTTCTTAACCACCACTGTCACTCCCTGTTGCCACCAGCGCCCCCCCCCCCCGCCCCGCTGTTACCCATTGCTTTCACCTATAGACCAGTCTGTTCTTTAAGCTCTACAAGGACAAAGGCCCATTCTCATTTCTGTTTAGGATTTATGGATGCCTGTTGGTTCATGGATTTCATTTTTTTCTTTTTTAAAAGATTTCATTTATTTATTTATTTGAGAGAGAGAACGAGAGAGAGCCTGAGCAGGGGGTAGGGGCAGAGGGAGAGGGAGAAGCAGACTCTCCGTTGAGCAGGGAGCCAGACTCAGGGCTCCATCTCAGGACCCTGGGATCATGACCTGAGCAGAAGGCAGATGCTTAATGGACTGAGCCACCCAGGTGCCCGCATGGATTTCATTTTTCTTTTTTTTTTTTTTAATTTTTAAAATTTAAATTCAATTAATTAACATATAATGTATTATTGGTTTCAGAGGTACAGATCTGTGATTCATCAGTCTTATATATACCCAGTGCTCATTACATCACGTGTCCTCCTTAATGTCCATCACCCACATACCCCCTCCGCCACCCCCCTCCCCTCCAGCAACCCTCAGTTTGTTTCCTATAGTTAAGAGTATCTTATGGTTTGTCTTTCTCTCTGGTTTTGTCTTGTTTTATTTTTTCCTCTTTTCCCCTATGATCCTCTGTTTTGTTTCTTAAATTCCACATATCAGTGAGATCATAGATTTCATTTTTCTTAATAAACAAACTGGGAGAATTAATTTGGCACATGTGAGGAAATGACCTACAGTTACAGGCAGGGATTTATCGTTAACAAAAGGGATGTCCCCACACAAGAGAGGGTTGCTGACAAAGTGTTTGGTCCTGTGTTATTCAGCATATCATGGAGGAACTTTAACTTCCACTTTGGAACTTTTTTTAGAATTTCCCCAGCTTTCAGTTTCAGCAGTGGAGCAAAATTCAAGAAGGTGATAGATTTCATTGTCCTCATTTACATTGAGGCAAAATTTGCTTAGACTTAGTATACTGGTCTCAAGTCACACCACAAGTGGGTGACCAAGTAGGTTGTCATATTAATGAGTCTTGAGGCACTAACAAGTACTTTCGCTCAAAGGAGTTGGGGGGCGGGTGTCAAATTTAACACCAGAACCCCAGGAATGAGACGTTTTCAATGTTTTCCATAAAGAAGAGGCTAACCCTTTAAGTGTTTTTTTTTTTTTTTAAAGATTTTATTTATTTATTTGAGAGAGAGCACATGAGAGGGGGGAGGGTCAGAGGGAGAAGCAGACTCCCTGCAGAGCAGGGAGCCCGATGCGGGACTTGATCCAGGGACTCCAGGATCATGACCTGAGCCGAAGGCAGTCGCTTAACCAACTGAGCCACCCAGGCGCCCTTTTTTTGTTTGTTTGTTTGTTTTGTTTTTTTAATTTAAATTGTATTTTAAAGTTTTTATTTTAGAAGTTTTAGATTTATTGAAAAACTGAAGATATTAGAGTTCTCATATATTCCACACCCAGTTTCCCTCATTATTAATAATTTGCACTCTCTTTGATGGCTAGAGATCTTTAATGCCCAGCGGATGTTGTATGGTGCTGTTAACAGAGGAACAGGTCGTGTTGAGGCAGGATCCAGGGTGAAATGAATACTCACTCCCTCAGTGACCCCGGAACTTGTCATTTGAAATTGTTGGTTTGCTTTGCTTTGGGTCACTGTCTCCTCATAAAAGTGGCATACATCGCTCACGGCCACATGTCAGGGCATTCTAAAGTTGCTGCCTTCCTGCTAAGTCAGTCATTGTTCCAAGATCTGAGCTGCTTTCTTAAGAGTACTTACTATGCTCTTGGAAATACTCTTCTCTCTTCCTTATTTCTTTACCATCTATTGAAAACATCCCCAATGGCTTCATCACTAATGTGTGGGACCACAGCCAGCCTTCTCTGAGATCTTATTCTCCTTCCAGCCCATTTGTAAAAATTGTTGACATGATATTTGCTAGTATATTTGTTGGTATAGGTAGGGAGTGTTGGTGGCTACTGCTTTTTACTTTTGCACTTTTAACTGAATTCTAAGCCCAGATTGCTAACATTACACCCTTACTATTATAATGCACTATAAAGTCTTGTACATTGCCTACCTGGTGGGCCAAGCTCATGCACACTCATGTGCATTAACACTTTACATTTAGAAGAACATTCACCTCTGAGGATAAACCAACTATGTGGAAAAGAGGGGCAGAAAGAAGGTAAACATATTCTGATGCCTTAACTCTACTTTTCTCAGTATGAGCTCCATAGCTGTGTTGCTTGGCCAATCTTATTCATTCCATAGTCCTGAAATTATTTGTCCATTGAAGTACAAAGAACTGTTAACATGGGGGGGGGGGCGGAGATCAGCAAAGATTTTATTTTATGGAAGGCTGCAACATTGCCTTCCATACATTAAAATTTTGCCTTTAATCTGCTTAAACTTTGGGACCAGTGTAAGCAGCCTAAAATGGACTGTTTTAGTCACAGTTGAACTAGACCATGCTCAGAATTGAGTTTTCTGCAGAGCCACGAAGGCCGTGGTGTCATCAGAATTGCTGATTGCCTCCCCCTCCCGCCCCATATTACCTTCTAAAACTGTTTTCTTTTAAAATTTGCACACCTCCCCTTCTAAAGTACTCCCTGGCTGTTCAATGTGCTCCTACTGAGAGCCTGTTGGGTTTTATATTAGCCCTGGATTAGGGCTCCAGCAAAACAGAGACTCCAAAAAGAAACTCCAAACTTTTTTTTATTTGCTATTTTTAAAAATTTGGTAATATTATCCCTGGGGAAATCAGAACTGTTGGGTTTACATATTATATGTCATTGTTTTTACTTTGAATATGGTGGAAGATGGGATAGGAAGGGGGAGTCCTCCCATGATGTTTTCAGAGTTTACAGCCTCAGGTCTTGACCCCCAGTCCTGCCTCCAACCTTTTTGCTAGGAACTACTCAGTGAAATGTGGTCCAGGGGTGGTGTTTAATTGTGACAATCCACAACTTTCATGATTCCCAAGCTTCACCAGACTTGAGCAGCTTCCTTCTTTGAGTGGGAGGAAGGATCCCTATTGTATTGTGCTGACGTGTGGAGACTCCTCTGCGCTCACCCCTTCCAAGGCACGAAGGACAGTTTGTTGAGCTGGTGGGAGATGAAGCCTCCTCTAACAGTAGTAACAGGTGTGTTAAGAGCCAAGCTTCTTTGAACTTTGATAATTGGAAGATATGTTTTATTACTCGTAAGATTCTCGACCGAATCCCTGATGGGAGGCAGCAGGTGGACTGGTGGGGGGACTGCACAGGGGACCAGGGGACAAGCCTGAGGTTCAGTCCCGGCTTAGTGACTAGTTTGCTGAGTGTGAATTTGAGTCCCTTCATCTTCCCAGATGAAATGTTTCTTTTATCTGTAAATGAGGAGTTTGGGCCAAGTGATCCCCCAAAGCTCTTTTTACCTCACTGCTTCTCTGAGGCTTTGGACTGTTTCTGGCACTTATGCTTTATGAGAAGAAGAAGAAAGCCTATGTCCCAGCACAGGTGAGGTGAGGGACACCCTCCCAATGGTATTATGGAGATCAAAGCATTAAGTCACCCACAGCTGCTGCTAACATTCATGCATTGTTTCTCTTACTGTGCGGATGAGGACTCCAGCTACCAATTACTGAGAGCTTACCACATGCCAAGCGCTGTGCTTAGCACGTTATATGAAATATCTAATTTTTTTTTTAAAGACTTTATTTATTTATTTGACAGAGAAAGACAGCGAGAGAGGGAACACAAGCAGGAGGAGTGGGAGAGGGAGAAGCAGGCCTCCCACCGAGCAGGGAGCCCGATGTGGGGCTCGATCCCAGGACCCTGGGATCATGACCTGAGCCGAAGGCAGACGCTTAACGACTGAGCCACCCAGGCGCCCCTGAAATATCTAATTTAATGCTCACAAAACACTGATAAATATTGCCATTATATTTCCATTTCCTGATGAGTAAACTGAGGTTTAGAATATTTAAGTAACTTGCGTAAGGTTACACAGCTAATAATTCACAGAGCCAAGATGCTAACTCTGGCCACCTGATTCAGTACCTGTGCTTATAATCACTGTATTTGGGAAAGAGCCAGGTTCTGGGGCCAAAGTGTCTGAGTTCAAATTCTGACTCTGTCACCACGGGTAAATTATGTACCCTGCCACACCTCCGTTTTCTCGTCTTTCAAACGGGGCTAATAGTATTCTCTACCTTATCAGGTTGCTGCGACGATTAAATGGGCTTACTAGGCAGTGTGCTTGGAAGAGCATCTGGAACATAGTAAGCTCTATATAAGGTGCTTGCTGTTGCTGTCATCATCATCATCATCTTATCTGGCGTCAGCTGTGGGTGGAAGAGCGTGCCCGCAGCAGTGACAGCTTATGTAAAGTTCTGAAATGGCATGGCATCTTGGGGCAGAGGCAGGGAGCCAGGGATGGCTGGAGCAGAGCCTGGAAGCAGGGGAAGGGTTTGCCAGCTCTGTCAGGATGGTGGGGGCCAGGACCCCCGTCTGGAGGGTTTGTTGTGCAGGTCGTTGAGCCCCAGAAGGAGCAGGTGTGTTAACATGCCTCTTCTCTGCCTCGCTCTTGCTCAGGGGCGGTTAGAAGATGCGACATCCTCATCGTCTACGGCCCGGATGCCACGGAGTGGTGCCAGTATCTCCAGGACCTCTTTCTGTCCAGTCGGCAGGTGCGGAGCCAGAAGACGCTGACGTACAGGCTGAGCCCTGACGCCTCCTTCTCGGCCAAGGACCTGAGCTTCTTCCTGGGCTCCCGCTGCGTCATCGTGCTGCTGTCTGCCGAGCTGGTGCGGTGCTTCTGCCAGCCGGCCCTGCTGCCCCTGCTGCAGAGAGCCTTCCACCCTCCCCAGCGCGTGGTGCGGCTGCTCTGCGGGGTGCAGGACGGCCCGGAGTTCCTGGACTACTTTCCGGACTGGGCGCACTGGCAGGAGCTCACCTGTGACGACGAGCCCGAGACTTACGTGGCAGCGGTGAAGAAGGCCATTTCCGAAGGTAAGGGTGTCTTCTCAAGGAAAGATAAGCAAGCCCTAAAAAAAAAAAAAAAAAAAAGACTCATCCAGGCCGCAAGCGTTTCAGGTGAGGCGGCTTTCAAACCTGTGAGCCGCTTCCATTTTATCATCAGGGCCCTTAAGATTTTTGTGGAAAAATGTGTCACTTTGGACAACATGTTTATAGAGAAATACCCTTCTTCTCTATTTCCCACTAGCCGAGCTTCTGTCTTTTGCCCTGTTTCTCCTTTTAAAGTGGGAAGATTCTGGTCCCCTCTGCCAGGGCTCCTGACTTCAGTGGCCCCAGGAAGTGTGACATACACTCTGATGAACAGTAGCGGAAGATGCGTTCTGGGATGGAGGCATGTCACAGCTCTTCTTCCTCTTTTGCTTTCTATTTTTGCCTCACTGTGGGCTATGAGTGGGCTCTGTGTTTATCACTGTTCTCTCGCCATTTGAGATCTTACATACCTGATGCCAGCCAACAAGCCTGGACAGTTATGGGTTGATTTAACGGTGCTCAATTATCCCTGCTGGGACTCGGGCCTTAATTGGGCTCATCCACCCCATCTCATCTGACGAACTGAATCAAGAATTCACTAATTCCCACTGAGCTTAAAAAGCTGATGTAGCTTCCTCGATTCTTTTATCCAGCAATAGGCTGCTCTAAACCAATAAATATGACCAGATTTCTTAACATAGTGGGATCCTGGCTAATTTGTGATATAAATGACTAGTGTTAATATAAAAGATGTGTCACCTGGATAAGAGATTCTTCTAGGGTTTGCTTTTCTTTACTTCAGAAGAACACAGTGATAGAAAAAGCACATAATCCGATCCTGCATGATTGCTCTTCATTGCTTTGAGGGAGTTTTGATCTGCCTAAACTTACAAAGAACTGAAACACAAGTAGTTATTTCTGCGGATGGGCTTATGTCCCTGCTGTGGTCCATTATGATCTCATGGGCAGGCCCCTGTGACCCACCAGCCCGTCATTCAGGGCTCCATGCATATATTGTCACTGTGCTGGCATCTTATGCTGCATGATCTGACAGATTGTTCTTTAAAATATTCCAGTGGTGTTATTTTTTTTAAATTTTTTTAAATTAACATATAATGTATTATTTGTTTCAGGGGAACAGGTCTGTGATTCCAGTGGTGTTATTAAAAAAAAAATACATGATAGAATGGATTCTTTTAGTATTGTTTCAATGAGCCCAGTGTTTAGATGCCTGGGTAAATCGATCAATAATCATTTACTTTTTACTAAGGACTCTGGCTCCATATGCTATGAGCCTTTAGCTTGAAGGGTTTCCAAAAGAATGAAGTGTTTCATGGTGGTGTTTCTGTTCTGAGAACAAATAACCTGTCATCAGAAAGAGATTATTTTAATGGGAGATTAAAATAAGCTTCTTAGTGGAAACTCTGCAGTTCAGAATCAATGGGTTGGTAGGGACAAATGGAGTTCTAGAAAAGAGAAGGAAGAAGGATGGCTTACGGCGCCAATATAACTTTCTTATCTGGTGTTAGACTTAGGACTTTGGGACTTGAGGGGTCTGTGTGAGCCAGGATGTCTTAGGTTTGCTTTTCAGGTACCCATAGCCATTGCCCTTGGTTGGCCCAGTAATGTGGTGCTGTATCTCCGGTTTGTATGCTGGGCAAGCTTCCTTAACAAACTCCAGACTCAGAGTCTGGCAGTATGCCAAACAGAGCATTGACCAGGGGTAGGTACACTCCATGGTGCTAACTAGGTGCCCGGGATTGCGCAAGTCACTTATCCTCTTTGGGTTTCCGTTTCCTTCTCTGTAAGAGACCAGAATAAGACTTGATCTAAGACACTTTCCAGGGTTGATAACCTATGATTCCCCAAGGCCAGAGAGTCTCAAACATTTCCGAAGCATCACCTTCTTTTCACCATTTCGTACCTGCTTTGACTCCCAGGAAGCTTAGGGTTAAAACAATGTTTAAGAACAGTACTATCCCAAACTAGGTTTTTGATATGATTATACCCTTAGTTATATTCTCTATAACTTGTGATAATTTATCTTAGTACTTCCCTTGTACACATGAGGTTTTCCTAAGGTGCCTCAAATAAAAGCAAAAAATAAAATTTTCATACACCCCACTAATACAACATGCCCTACTCTCATTGAAATAAATACATAAATACATGAGACTTGTATCTTTGACTTTCTGTGTTAAGAAAGAAGATCCCAGTGGGAAATGTAATGGAAAATTGATAACAGGGTTGAATTAATGGTAGGGACAATAATTATGGGGTTACTGATTGTAGGGTTGTTGAAAGTTATAGGGAGACAAATTTCAGGAAACCTTTCTAACAGAGCGTGCAAAGATGGAACAGATTGCCTTTGGAGGTGGTGAGTTCCACAACCCTGGAAATATGTGAGTGGAGACTGTTGATGTGGCCTAAAGGGATTCAGCTTTGGAGCTGTGGCTGGACCATGTGACCTTCACAGCCTCTTGACCATAAAATTCCCTTACATTAAATTCCTCTTTTTCACCAGGAACACATTTCTTCTTTCTTTTTTTTTTTTTTTAAGATTTTATTTATTTATTTGGTGGGGGGTGTGGCGCAGAGAGAGAAGGAGAGAGAGAATCCCAAGCAGACTCCGCACCGAGCGCAGAGCCTGACACGGGGCTCGATCCCACGACCCTGAGATCATGACCTGAGCTGAAATCAAGAGTCAAACACTTAACAGACTAAGCCACCCAGCCAGGCGCCCCAGGAACACATTTCTATTGTGAATCTAGTCTTCCTCCTTCACCAGGTCTCCCTGGGGTTTCTAACTTTTCCCTGAAGAAATATTGGTCATGTTCCTACTATGACCTCAGCAGAAAGTAGCAGGAAAAAAAGACCTCAAGTTGTAATCTATGTAATCTTTAAAAATGGTTAAGTTCCCAGCATATTTGTATATATGTATTTTTTCTTAACATTGAGGTACCTTTTGGAAAAACATGACTACTCGATAAGATATTCACTGAGACCATTTGAAATTTAGGCTAAATTTTAGAACATTTAAAACTTAAAATAAAGCTTAAAGATCAAAAGCTTTAGAGAGCAGAGCTGGTAATAAGGTAATTATTCCAGAAAGTTAAAGTAAATGGGGTTATAGGTAGTCAATTATACTTCTTTTGCTGCTACATTATCTAAACAAGCGATTCTCAAACTTTCCTATGTTCAGGAGGACGTGGGGATCTTGTCAGTATGCACATTCTGACTCCATAGATCTGGGTGGGGCCCAAGATTCAGCATTTCTTTTTTTTTTTTTAATTTTATTTATTTATTTGAGAGAGGGAGAGAGTGTGAGAGAGAGATCATGAGCAGGGGGGAGGGGCAGAGGGAGAAGCAGACTTCCCGCTGAACAGGGAGCCCGATGCGGGACTCGATCCCAGGACCCTGGGATCATGACCTGAGCTGAAGACAGACGCTTAACCGACTGAGTCACCCAGGCGCCCAAGATTCCACATTTCTAACAAGTTCCCAGGTGATGCTGATGCTGCTGATCAAGGGTCCATTGAGTATGTGAGCAAGGGTCTCAGCCCCCCTTCCTTTGCCAGGTCAGTGGTCATGTCCCTCTGTAGTGTGTGGACCATTTTCTCCAGTCTCCACTTTTCTGGAAGTAGAGGCACCATCACATCAGAGTGACTCCTGGATACCTGTCAGTTTAGGTATAAAATTAGGCCAGTGTTTGGTGCTTAGGCCAACAGACTTCAGGGCTGGGTTCCTGAGTTCTCTTCCCTGCCTCTACTCACAGATTCGATGTGTGAGCTCTGGCAACTTTTAATCTCAGTTTTCCAGAAGTAAATGGTCCTGACATTAGAGTAGGGTTATATTTCCATCACAATCCTTACTGCTGCTTCATTTGATAATGAATTACTCTTCCACTAAAAAGTGTTTTGGAGGTTTTATTTTATTTCACACCCCCTCTCCAAATTTGTCAGCTACCTTAAAATTGAGCAGATGTTTTAATTAGAGTCTTTAGTGTGTTGTAGCAGGCAGCTTGCTTCCCAAGATCTTCATCTGTAAAATGATGGGGTTGGACCACATGATTTGGAAGGTTTCTTCCAACCCCCAGCACTGTAATATATCATTATAAGTTTTCCAAGAAGATGGCAAATTACTCCGAACACTTGAATTGATTCTGTTTAGTTCCAAAATGTCTACAGTGATATATACTCAGTGCATAGAACACTGTACTATTGTTCTGGATTTTTTTTTTTAATTTGTTGGGTGATTATTTTAAAATAAGGAAGTGAGAAAAACCCAGGTACAGCATAGAAATTATTTCCTCTTTTTACTGGAGCTGCATTCTTTGCTGCAAATCTCCCTGGAATACAAAAATAGATTGTTAGTGTGTGTGGGAAAGGACTTGTTAGGTGATGCTGAGTTTTATTTCCAAAGTTCTCATCATTTTGTGTGTGTGTGTGTGTGTGTGTGTGTAGGGGGAAGTGAAGCATTAAACCTAATTCTTCTACTATTATTCAGTATTACACTGGAGAGCTCACCTGCTTTTTTTTTTTTTTTTTTAAGATTTTTTATTTATTTATTTGACAGAGACACAGTGAGAGAGGGAATACAAGCAGGGGGAGTGGGAGAGGGAGAAGCAGGCTTCCCGCGGAGCAGGGAGCCCAATGCGGGGCTTGATCCCAGGACCCTGGGATCATGACCTGAGCCGAAGGCAGACGCCCAACCGACTGAGCTACCCAGGCGCCCCTCACCTGCTTCTTTATATGCATTGTTTTCCCTTTGCCTCCCCCATCCTTCCCCATGCTCCTTGTACTTCAGAAGTTCCGATGGTACCCAAAATTATAGTGTATTTTGCCTTTTGTTCCCATGGGGAACATTTAGAGGGATATGCCCATGTCTGGCCTTCCTTTGTTGATGTGAATGTTCTAATCTGAATATTATACTGGAGTTTAGAAGAAAGAGAGTTAGATATTTAAAAATGCTTTCAACTCATCAAATGGATTCCAAAATCTTTTCCTAAATTTAAAAAGGAACATTTTTTTTTCTGAAATGAAGTAACATATGTTCATCATAATGTTTAAAAAAATACCTATAGGTTATTGCCAATTTTCCCTTTTTATAAATAATGTTGCAGTATATCTTTCTGCAGCTTTGTGCCTAAGTCTTTGTGAATCTGTGGATTTCCCCAATCTTATCTCTGCAGAGCTCCTGAGATAGGGTGGCATCATGGCTCTGTGCATCTTTCTACCATCTCCCTATAACCTGAATCCAGCCATGGCCCCTCTTACTAGAGTTTTTTGTTGTCGTAATTTAATTTTTTTCTTTCCCTTTATGCCTGACTAAGCCAATTATTTACATGTACAGTTTTTCTTGCAGACATATTCATGTGGAGAACTGCCCTCACAGAAAGAGCTAAAAATAACATGAATGCTTTTTGGCCATTAAGAGTAATGCAGTGGGCATTTTATGTGTGTTTATTCCCCCCACGACCCTACGTGGGTAGATGGCTTTATTGCCATTCCTCAGACAAGAAAACTAAGTTTCAGAGAGTGTAAATGACTTGCACAAAGACGGGAGCAGCTCTCTTTGGAACTGAGGGCCTTCAGACTCTAGAATGATCTCCACGTTGCCTTGCTTTCTCCTAAGTCTCCACTCACTGCCCTTGTATTGCACGTGGAGACAAGAGGGATGAAGAAAGTTCGTGGAAGAAACAGGATCAGGGACGAGGAAGCTTCCCTGAGTTCTCTAGACCACTTTGTTTCAAGGGTAGGTGCGTGGGCTCCCGCCCCAGGCCCACTGAACCAGAATCTCAGGGGGGTTAGTCCCAGGAAGGTGAATTTCCACAAGGCTTGCTGTTGATTCTGCTGCACAGCTGTGTTCTGGGGGCTCTGCTCCTTGCCTGGTGCCCGGTCCCTCGGCTTTCTGCTTTGAGGAGCAGGCAGCAGCTCAGGCCCTGTGGGCTGTGATGAGGCGGGTCACGGGGCAGAGGTCCCAGGGGCTTGGAGCTTGGCCACAGCATGACTCGCTTCCACGTCACAGGGAGCAGCCCTCAGAGAAGGGGGGAGGGTCAGGCCCTTGTAGCAAAGGGGAAGTCACTGCGCCCTCCTTGCTCTCCTTCGTGTGGTGGCCTAACTGATGGTAAGTCAGTCACTTCTGGGGCTTCTGTGGTTCCCTGCAGAGGCTGAGGGGAGAATCTGACCTTTGGCCTCTTGAAATGGACTAGTTTTGCTCTGCTGCTGTCCTCCCTCAAGGCCGTGGGCGTTTGGATCTGCGCTTTCTCTGCTGTGGGTTGACCACTCTGCATTTGGCTCCTGAAGGCTCCCTAAATGCCCCCTGCTGAAGGAGGCTTTCTTCAGTACATTTTTATTCCCTTTTTGCAATAATCTTTGATTTGGAGAAGAAGGTGCCCAGCTCGGATAGCTGAAATCCATCCTGCTGTTCATTAAAAAGCCACAGCCTCTCCCAGGGTCCTTTGGATTTCCCTTGCCAGGTGCCTTGACCGCCTTGTATGTAGCGTAAGGTAAGTTCACCCTCCTAGCTGCGCCTGAAACAATTAACAAGGGCAAATAGATTTTTGGGCCTGTGGAACTTTCCCCCTGAGGCCTCTGAGGCCCCCAGGATTATGAATTTTCCCACAGAGCTGTGAGCCCCAGGTGGCGCGGTGCAATTGGCCGCCCCTGCTGCTTCGTCAGCCACCCAGAGATGGCCGCCTCCTCCCAGTTCATTAGCTTTTCTGTGGCCGCTCGAGGAAGGTATCTGCAAGTCCCTTTCTCACCGTGGTTGGTTGGTGAGATGCAGTGAAGAGGCAGTGATGAATGTTCAAGTTTCCATTCCTGGGAGAATCTCCTTTACACCAGTCTTTGTCTCAATTTTCTATCACGCGCTGGGATGGAAATACTAGATACAGGAATTTCACTTGTTAGTTTCTTACCCGGTTCTTTCGGTATTTTTTTGCATCTTGCTTCTCCTGGAACTGTTGGTAGTAGAGAATACTAGAACTCAGGAGGAACCTGACAAATGTTTTACCCTTTTCTGTAGATATTCTTTCATTTGGTCCATGCAGTTTTCCTGTAAGGAAGACCTTATTTTTATGCCCATTTTAAAGATGAGGAAAACAAGGCCTAGGCAGTTTCCGTGACTTGTCCAAGGTCACACAGCTGTTTGTCCATAAAAGGAGCAGGACAAGGGCCTCCTGCTATGCAGTCTAAGGCCTACTCATGGCCTTATCTATATACCAGAACCAGCTTTTCATCTGGTAGGTATTCATTGGGCATCTACTGTTTCCAATGCCCTGTGCTGGGATAGAGCAGGGAAAGGACAGACATAGTCATTGCTGTAGTGGTGCCTGCCTACGTTCTGGAGCAGAGCTGTCCAAAAAAGGTCTGATGTGAGCCAGATGTGGAATTTAAGGTTTTCTTGTAGCTGCAGAAAAAAAAAAAAAAGTAAAAGGAAACAAGTGAGTTAATTTTCATAATATGGTTTACTTAAGCCAATATATCTAAAATATTGTCACTTCAACATATAATCAATATAAATATTATCAATGAGATATTTTACATCTTTTTTAATACCAAGTCTTTGAAACCTGGTGCATAGTTTACACTTAGAGAACACACTGCAGTTGTTCAATAGCCACCTGTGGCCAGTGGCTACCATATTGGACAGTGTAGATCAAGAAGGGTGCTCACTTTTTTTGAGAATTGGGTCCCTATCAATTAATATTTAATACATTGACTGTCACATGTGTTAACAATATGCCTATCCTGGTTTCTCCATTCATTCATATATTTGGTCAGTAAGTCATTCAGAAAGTATTGAGTGAGCATCTGTCTGACAGGTGCTGGCCTGGATATAATACCTCTTTATCTTTTTATTTCCTTTCTTCCCTTTCTATATTTTGTTAGCTATTTAGCTGTATTCCCAGGCTCCAGAAGTTCAGTGTCAGTTAAGACAAGATTAGCTTTGATTAACAATAGGATTTCTGTCCTTGAAATGACCAGTTTCTCATCTGGACCAGTGAGACTGAGCTCCTGGCTACCTAAGTGAAGACAATCAAACCAGGGTGCTTATAGATATATAATTTTAAAAAGTTATGTTTATACCAATATATGCATAGAGAGGTTTTTTTTCCTGGAAGGATACACAAGACGTTTTTGATAGTAGTTGCTTTTGGGTGGATGGAGGACTTTTTGTCTTAGACATTTCTCTGGTGTTTCTCTTTTTCTACTATGTTCACATTTTACTTTCAGTTAGGAATCTTAAAAGGGAAAAATGATGGAGTTGTGGGGATTTCAAGGATCTAGAGGAAGGAGTTGGGCTTTTACCCAGCTAATCCAAGTAGGTTGAATTCAGGTTAAATTCCCTTATATGAATTCCTTGGTGTTTTTCTTTTTTTTTTTTTCCTTGGCGTTTTTCTCAGCCTCATGGCACTGATCTTCTGGGTGAGGGGGAGCGATAGAGTATTGGTTTGTTTATTGCTCTGATGTCTGCACCTTCAGTCACTCCGTCCAGGCTAATGCCTGCTACTTATCATTGAGTCATATTTTTACTCTTGTCAAATCAAATTTGGATTGATGTCTTCTTAGGGTGCCACAATCTTTATGACAAGAAATAAGAGAATATGGGTGTATATTTCACGGACTCTAACACTAACTGCTCTTGCCACCTTGGGCAAGTCACTCTGTATCCATTCTTGTCCTTTTTAAAAAGCTAGGAGGAATATAAGTTGACTCATCTGAGACTTTTACAGCCAATGAAATTCCATGTGGTTCTACTGTGTGTGGTTTAACATGGCTTACATCGCATTGCTGGGTCTTAATCTGATAGTTTTCAAAATTTCATCAAGGTATAGTGTTTTATTTCAGCTAACAAGTCTCCTTCACAATAGAATTTTAAATAGAACCTTAAATGCCATCATAATAGCTTTCGGTTTATGGACATTACCCCAAGTTTAGTCTTAGGAGAATATAACATGATGCCATTATCTGGGTGGGAATGAAAGAATGCACGGATTTAACATTTTACACGTACTGTTTTTTATGGTCTGCGTGTAGACTTATGAATGTGAGTCTATAGGAAGATAATGGGGCAGGGGAAATGGGGGGCAAATATGCATGACAAAATGGGTCTGTTAATTTCCCTATTTTTACAGGATGTTTTGACAGCTTTTCAATTTAGTTTCCACTGCCATTCACATGACTGAGAGTGTGTCTGAGACGACCAAGGAAATAGGATGATTTATGCTTTATATGACTCGTCATCTGCCCGTTGGAGAAATTACGGAAACCACAGTAGGCTTGTCATATGGACTTTTGAGAGGAAGACTTCCTAATTTAGCCATTTTGGTAAAATTTAGGCAAACAGTGGTTGATTGGTTTTCAAAGATACCGAGAAATGAACAAAATCAGTAATTGATAAAATTGCCTTTTCTGTGGGGGATAAACACTTGGAGGCTATTTTATTTTCACTGTGTTTATGTTTTTTAAGAAACATAGACTATGTGTTACACTAAAGTGTAAACTATGCTGATGTTTTATGCATGACAAATAGAATACAAATTCCCTATCACTCACAAGGTGCCCGGTAGATGGTGGTTGGATGGATGTCCACATGTGTGGGTGCATTCATGGATTGTTGTCCATTTTCCTTATTCTTGGTCCCGTTTTGAATGCTTCCATTGGAGGAGAGGAAGATATCCCTCTTATGAGTATCCTTCTTAGGGGGCCTATGCTGCTGGTGTCATTTGGGTCATCAACCATTTCCATGGAGCAGGTTTGTCTTGTGTCATGTAGTCAGGATGTATCTAAAGAGAAACTTTAAGCTGATTCAGAGCAAGACAGGGTTGAATAGAGTACATCTTTTTTACTGTGTCCATACTTAAAAACGTACCAGGTATGACATCCTGTCCCCACAAAAGAATCAGTATGCTGTTATAAAAACTAACAGTCGGAATTGTTTGCTCCATGGGGGGTATGGGTAGGTCTGTTCGTAGCAGAGATTAACTTGGGTGTGTCTTCTTTAAAGGAGATCATTAAAGTGAAGACATCTGTAGAGTTCAAAAGAGACCTCTAGAATTGGCTTAGTCATTTTGGAAATTCCTTGGTACTTTTTCTTCTGGGTTTATGCCTTCTGCATATGTGTATCTTCCCTATCACTCTTACAAGTCTAGACTCATACCAGGTTCTGATTTAAAAGAATGCTGGTTGAACATACATATTTTGTCTGCCAAGTTGCCAGTTTCACAAACAGCCTGCTGGCTCTCTCTTGAACATCTGATAACACAGGAAATAGAGGGGAGGCTGATGATGAAATGAAAGTGCTCTAATTTTAAAATTGGACTAAGTAAGTTTCCTTTTACATGTACAGTTAATGTTTGAGGCCATAGTTGTAGTTAAGGCTTACAGAAAG
Source organism: Phoca vitulina (assembly GCF_004348235.1). Taxonomy (NCBI): domain Eukaryota; kingdom Metazoa; phylum Chordata; class Mammalia; order Carnivora; family Phocidae; genus Phoca; species Phoca vitulina. Next base: position 9,381,762 of record NW_022589751.1, on the reverse strand, counting down.
ATAGACGCCCATCAAAGCTAGCAGATAGAAAAATATTCATGTTCGCTGCTGACCCATTTTTTTTGAGCATGTAAAACGTGGGGAAACATTTCTGTTGCAGGATACGGATTTAGCATTCCTGATGGAGTCAACCTGTTTGTTCTGAAACAGATTACCCCTTTCATTTTCTAGGACTTTCTGAATATCATTTCTCAAAGCCTTGGTGTGTAGCCAGAGGTCTCCGGTTATAATTGTGAAGTGTTTTTGTGTTAGAAGTTTTTTGGGAAAAATGTTAATACCGAAAGAATTGTACACTCATTTGGCTGCCTAAGTGTTTATTTTTATTTTGTATTCACTTGGAAATCGGTGTCCCAGAGGTTGTAGAAACCCTTCATTAAACATTGTTTCCCCCCAGTCCCTTCCATGGTCTAGGATGTTCATGTGGTTATAACTTGTCCATACTCTGGAAGCAACAGAGTCTCTGATGGGAGAATAGGGACAGGGGAGCCACTGAATCCACAGGATGGAGATATGGAATATTAACATTAGAAAAGGAAACTGGGATGATCTGGCCCTACCCCTGTACTTTAAAATGAACAAAGTGGGACCCAGAGGAATTTGAGGACTTACCAATGTCACACAGTTAGTGGCAGAGATGAAACTTAATTTATGTTTATATTCAACAAATATTTATTGAGCTTATGGAGTGCTTGCCATGGGGGTGGCTCTCTGCAAGGTCCTGAGAAGACATGATGAAAAAGTCAACTTAATTCCTGCCCTTGCAAAGTTTATGTGTCTAGAAGGAGAAGGCCATTGAATCACCATTTGTCCCATTAATTACTTAATGCCAGGTATGTCCAGTGTTATGAGGCAGAAGTCTGAGAGCTCCTTCTGAATAATAAGGGGACCTGGGATATCCTAAGGTCCCCTTTGATAGTTCCTCATAGCATCAATTAAGGAAAGAGTGAGTTTCCTGAGCATCCACCTTGAAAAAGAGAAGAAAAGGTGTATCTTCCAGTGGTGGCAGAAGTTATGCATATGGTGGGGCGCTTGGGTGGCTCTGTCGGTTAAGTTTTTTGATTTCGGTTCAGATCATGATCTCAGGGTTGTGAGAATGAGCCTTTCGCTGGGTGTGGGGCATGCTTAAGATTCTCTCTCCCTCTCCCTCTGCTCCTCCCCGCTCTTCTCTCTCTTTCCCTGTCTCTAAAAAAAAAAAAAGTTATGCATATGGTTACCTAATGATAACACAGCCCAGTTAACCATGGCTTTCAGGCACATGAGTCATTTTTCTCAGAGTAATGGTTAGACTGTCTAAAATTTTAGAGTAGCTTTATTCAAGCACTCTGTTTTAAAATGAGCATTTTGCTTCTTTCCTTAAATTTGAAGACAACAGTGATGTTAGGTGTATATGTTAGTATGTTCCCACAATTTGAAAGTTTCACCTTCTACTTCATCTAAAGGTTTGTTGGTTAGAAGGGTGGGTGGGCTAAAGATAAGTTGGAAATTAATAAGGATCAATATAAAATTCAGCACAGGGTCCAAGAAAATAATTGAACAGTTGTACAAAACAGAGTGAAGGAATAAACATTTTAAGAGTAGCATTTGTAAGAAGATCTGGTGGTTTTAGTTGGAGGTGAGCTAAACATGGTCAACAGAGCAATGTCCCCTTCAAAAACAGTAAATGTCACATGAAGATTTATGAACAGAAGTATTGGGGTCAGAGAAGAGGCTCCTCTTCTATCCTGCATTAGTCAAGCTTACCTGGACCCATGTTTACTCTTTCATTGGGAGGCACATACAGATATTCAGCCGTCTGTCCATCCATCCATCCATCCATCCATCCAATCATTTTGTTTACTGTCCCTTCAATAGAATGTAGGCCTCAGGAGAGTGGGGATTCCATTCACTGCTGTATACCCAATGTCTCCAGCAATGCTTCTCACGTAGTAGGCCCTCAGGAAACTGTTGAATGACTGAATGGAGTGAATGAGAGAATTTCAAATTCTGTCAGATGATAAACGTTTAAAGGAAATATGTTTGTGGAGAAAAGAAGTTTTACTGGAACCACGGAAACTGTCTTCCGAGTTTTGAAGGCCTGTCATGCGGGAAGGCAGAGGGGTGAAACTTTTCTGTTTCTGTGGTGGGGAGGGGCAAGGAGCCACGGCTGAAAGTTGCAGTGATGGCAATGTGACATGAGTTTAGTTCCAAAGACAGGTGATCCTGGGAAAGGGTCAGGTCAAGTGATAAAGTGGATATTCTTAAGCAGAGGTCAAAATTTTGTAGTAAATACTGAAAAAAAAATTGGCTTTATTTTGAAAAGCAAAACTAAACATTAAGAAAGTAAGTTAATTTGATCATATAACAGTTTTGATTATAATTTCAGCTATATGCTAATTATTAAGCCACACAAAGACTGAATCAGCTGTTGCTGGGTTTTATGCAAGAGGGGTTGAATACAATTTTCTGACAGTTTTATGCTAGCACAAGATGACATTCCTTAGTTCACATTTGACTTTTTAAAAACAGTTGTATTGAAATGTAATTGACTTTTACAGTTTTCAAAGTCTCCTCTCAATCATTATGTATTCTTATAATTCACTTTTTTTTTTTAAGATTTTATTTATTTATTTGATAGAGAGATAGAGAGAGAGCACAAGTAGGCAGAGTGGCAGGCAGAGGGAGAAGCAGGCTCTCCACTGAGCAGGGAGCCAGACGTGGGGCTCGATCCCAGGACCCCAGGATCATGACCTGAGCCGAAGGCAGCCGCTTAACCTACTGAGCCACCCAGGTGCCTAATTCACTTTTGATTATTAGGCAGCATTCCTGTAGACTTTTTCTTGTCGGTTTGTACCCTTGCCAATGGACAGTGGCTTTGCGTGTAATTCAGTTTTCCAACATTACTTTCAACAACCTCATAAATTTCTGCATCTTTTGCAAAATCTAGAATAACCCGATATAACCAAATCACACTGCATTTATAGTTTGTTGTAGAGAAATCCTAAATCTGAATGAGAACAAGCAATAAAAATGTGACCTAATGGATGAGAATATACACCATGATTAAGCAAGCAGAGATGTTTAAGAGACCAATTTTGTAAATGATCATTTTGTTAGTAAATACTTTTATGTTATGAAAAACTGAATTTCCTATGTTACCATAACTATGGAGACTTAAAATAGGAATACTCAGAAGATGATAAGGCTATCAGAGTTGGAAGCCCCTAACGTGGGTTCAGAGCCCTAACCTTTGTTCCACCAAGCAAATAACTGAGGGAATGAATATTCTGGCACATTTGTAACCCATTCCATTTGGTAGACTAGTTGGGAAGCTTTGCTATTGATGATGGAATCTTGAGTCACAACAGTCTCAATTGGTGTGAACACTGGCCCCAAGCCAATGCATGATATTTAACAAGGCTAAGTGTTTATTTGCAATTAGGTCCCAAACTTCATCCCCCTCCCCACTCCCACCCCCACAAAAAAACAAACTGAATTCTTCAATTGTAGCATTGGAGAGAGAAAGTCCTGGCTTCCTTGGTCTACATGAAAAAGAGCTGGGGGTTTGAGGCGGCCATATGCTTGGTGCGAATCAGCAAGGTGTCATGACTGCTTTAAGATGCAGTCTTGAGGGGCGCCTGGGTGACTCAGATGGTTAAGCGTCTGCCTTCGGCTCAGGTCATGATCCCAGCATCCTGGGATCGAGCCCCTCATCAGGCTCCTTGCTTGGCAGGAAGCCTGCTTCTCCCTCTCCCACTCCCCCTGCTTGTGTTCCCTCTCTCACTGTGTCTCTCTCTGTCAAATAAATAAATTTTAAAAATCTTAAAAAAAAAAAAAAGATGTAGTTTTGAGCTGCCCTTCTGAACAGTGGCCAGACTGGACGAAGTGACAGCCCTCCTTGTATTATACACAGAGTCTGGTTACCCATCTGAAGTAGCTGTTGGCAGAAGGTGGGGGAGTGGAGAGTTAGGTTGGGGGGGGTGTATAGGGAGAACAGATAAGCCAGAGCTATCTTCATTTAAGGCCAACTTAGAAAGGTGAGGGTATTACTCTGGACTTGTTTGTTTGTAAGGAGAGAACTCCCAAGTTGGACAAAAGAGGAATTAACAAAGAGGAAGGGAAGGAGTGCAGTTGGTCCTCAGAGATAATCTAGAACCAAGGGCTCGAACTCTGCATTACCTCTTCACCTCTCCTTCCTGTGTCTCTCTGCATATTGGTGTCATTTTCTCTTTCTTTTTTTTCTCTTAGAGCAAGAGCACAGGTGTATGCACAGGGGTGGGGGGAGGGGCAGAGGGAGAGAGAATCTTAAGCAGGTTCCACCCCCAGCATGGAGCCCGATGCGGGGCTCGATCTGACAGCCCTGAGATCAGGACCCGAGCCGAAATCAAGAGTTGGACGCTTAACGACTGAGCCACTCAGGTGCCCCTAGGGCATCATTTTCTGATGAGTCCTCTCCAAGGAGAATTCCACCCCCTAGGAGCTGTCCTACCTCACTCCTTCCAATCCCAGCTCCAGAGAGGAACTGATACTTGTCCTCTCTGGTCCAGAATTTAAAAATCCCACAGTAGGGTCTAATTCGTTGAATTTGAGTCACGTGCCTAACTCTAGGCCAATTAACTGTGGCCAGAGGATTGGAGGACTGTGAATGGTCCATATTGATAGCCTCAGGTATGGGGTTTCTAAAGGCTTGGCAGCTTCCATTCAGATCGGTGCTCTGTTCTTGTGGAGCAGTGTGAAAGATGCCGGCACCCTGAGGCAGCTGGGATCATGCCTGGGCCTGAGAAGTAGGACTAAGCGGCGGATGTGTAGTCCCAGAATTACAGAATCGGGGGTGTAGTGAGACGGAGGCTCAGCACTGTCAAGTGACTCGCCCAGGGGTACCCAGTCAGTTAGAGATGAAAGCCCAGGCCTCTAACACTGAACTCGGAGTTCTATCCACTCTACTTTATTGTCTCCCCAAAGAAGAAAATGCCAAGCCGTGATGACTACCTTCAAACACCTGAAAGATGGTTATGTGGATATAAGAAGGGTGTTTGATGATGGTCCAAAGGCAGATAAGGATTCATGGACAGTAGTGACTGACTAGGTCAAATTCTACTAGATTTAAGGAAGAAGGTTAATGCCCGCACTGGCGTAACGATGGAGCAGGCTGCCCCAGGAGGTGGTGGCCAGAGGCCCTGTCCTTGGAAGCCTTTGGGCTGATGTTGGATAAACATCTGCCAAGGATGCTGAGGAAGGAATCCCTGAAGTCCCTTCCAAACCAGAGGCACTGTAGATGACACCCTGGGCCCTGGACTATGCTGCTTTTTACTGTTTTCCTCCAGCGTCCACCAGCTGTAGAATGCTTATGGTGCTAAATGCTGTGCTAACCATTTTCCAGTGATCATCTCATCTAACCTTCACCCATAAGAGAGACACTATTGTTATTTCATTCTGCAGATGAGACACAGAGTCATTGTTATTTTCCCAGTGGCACACGGGAACTTCAGGTTTGCTCCCCAACTTTGGGTCTTTTTTTTTTTTTAAAGATTTTATTTACATATTTGACAGAGACACAGTGAGAGAGGGAACACAAGCAGGGGGAGTGGGAGAGGGAGAAGCAGGCTTCCCATGGAGCAGGGAGCCCGATTCGGGGCTCGATCCCAGGACCCCGGGATCATGACCTGAGCCAAAGGCAGACGCTTAACGACTGAGCCACCCAGGTGCCCCCCCAGCTTCTAGTCTTAACCAGTTCAGTGGCTTCTCAAAAACGATTTGTTTCCAGTCTCGTGTGCACAGTGTCTCTTTCAAGTGGTCTTTAAAGTGTGATCCTCTGAATACCTACGTCAGAACCATATGTTTTTGGTTTTGATGCAGAACCAAATATTTTGAACCTCGTATTTTTGCTTTTTGCTCTTGGGGCAGCAATATGACCAAAATGACATTTGGAGAGATCGTTCAGCCCAGCTAAAGGACTGACCCTAGTTGTTTGTTTGTTTTTAATTAAAGCACAATTGACGCACAATGTAGCATTAGTTTCAGGTGGATGGCATAGTGATTGGACAAGTCTATGTCATGCCGTGCTCACACGTAGCTCTCATCTGTCACCATACAATGCTATTACAGTACCATTGATGCTGTTCCCTCTGCTGCACCCTTCCTCCCATGACTTATTCATTCCCTAACTGGAAGGCACTCCCCTTCACCCATTTTCTCCATCCCCCCAACCCCTTCCCTCTGGCAACCATCAGTTTGCTCTCTGTATTTATTATAGGTCTGTTTTTGCTTTTTGTTTGCTTATTCCTTCATTAAGGGCCGAGCCTAGTTTCTGAGGCAGCCTTTTCCCCAGTGTCAGTTGGATGTAGAGCTAAATGTAAATAGATTCTGCTTAAAGGAGAAATGGAACCCCTATTAAAACCTGATTTTCTGATGAAATATCAGTACATTTCCTTCTATAGGCTCATATGAGTATTGTATTGAGATGGAGTCAAGCCCTAATTTCCTCTGACATCTTATCCTCGTCCTCTGACTCTTATCACCAACCCCCCTTTATTATAGGTAGTTACGCCCCCTAGAGATCTCAGGTGGTATGTTTATAAAAGGCCCCATCTCTGGTGTGGGTGGGAATGATGGCGGGCTGGAATGAGCGAAGACCCAGATGTGCAGTGTTGCCTCTTGAACAAACAATGGAAATGCTAAGGGGTGTTGGGGTGGGGTGAGGTTGTTCCTAAATTTGCAATAGCTCCCTGGCACACAAACGTACAGAGAGGTGGTCAGGATATGAAATAGTCCTGGCCAGCAGCCACTTTGTGCTGGGGAGTGAATAGCTTGAAATCTATGGCTGCTCTTACGGATACCACAGAATGCCATTATGTTCCTAGGAGGCGGAGGGGGGACCCCTGTCTTTTTTGTCTCTCTTCTTTACCCCACGGCCCAAGTCGCTTTTCCTTAGATTCTAGTATCCTTTCCCCTTTCTCTGGACTCCTGTGGAACTCATTTGCAGGACATCCATAGGTAACGTTCATTTATCTAATCGCTTCTTGAATTTCCAGTTTGCTTCTGCCACTAGTAAATTCCTTAGGAGTAGGGCCCATGACTATCATTCCATGGGATTCTCCATTATGCCTAGCACCATGTGGGCACACAGATCTCAATAAGTACTGTTTGCTTCGTTGGCTGTTTGGTTGAAGTCTTGGAGCACAGATATTATAGTCTCTTTTTAGCTGAAGGAGCTTTACGACGATGATTAAATTACTCTCTCAGTGGGGTCACAATTATTAGTTGTCACAAATGTGCATTGACTGCCTACATCCTGAATTGTTGAGGGGAAAAAAAATGCTTTCAGAGCACTCACGATCTAAATAAGGACTCAGATGCAGTTTCACCATTTGCTTCAGGTGATCCTGCTGCCCTCCCATCAATATATAGTTATTGAACACTCAGTGAATTTGGTGAGGGCTTGTGCTCTACCGGAGGCTGGAGAGGCATTACAGAATCTGTAGAAAACGTAGGTCCTAGTCTCAAGAATCCTCCCAAGCTAAGCCGGCCAGTGGGCACTCATCTGTTCAAGGTTACCTTCGGTGTCTGGAACTTACTATTCCTTTTTTTTTTTTTTTAAGTAGGCTCTACACCCAGTGTGGGACTTGAACTCCTGACTCTGACATCAAGAGTCAGATGCTCTACTGACTGAGCCAGCCAGGTGCCCATGGGGCTTACTATTCAACAGGAATGGGCGCACGGTTCGGCCTTGCCAGTCTCCTCCTGACCCAGCCTATGTCGTCAGGCCTGGCTCCCTAGTGCCTTCCTACTGCATCAGATGAGGACTTGTGTGCAGAAAAGGCGGTTAAGAGGGCGGTGGGTATGAGGGAAATCAGTGTCAGCATCAGGTAGATGGGAGTTCCAGTCTCTCTGAGCTCTCGGAGGCTCTGCTTCGTTACCTGTAAAATGTGGTGGAAATGTGCACCTCTTGGGACTCTCAGGGAATGTAACTGAGAGGATGAATGGAAACGCATGGCTCCATGTGCCCCCACCCCCTAGCCTGCCTCACCCAGGCTCACGTCTGCTCTGCTGTCAGCATCTCTTTATTCTCATGGCTACTGCTTTGGTTTTACGTCCTGATCATTTCTTGTCACAGAAACTATATCTTTTATTTTATGATCATCTTTTATTTTTTAATTTTTGTTTATATTCCTTTTTAAAAATTATTTAAATTCCATTAGCCAACATATAGTACATATTTAGTTTCAGATGTGGTGTTCAGTAATTTATCAGTTGTGTATAACACCCAGTGCTCATCACATCGCATGCCCTCCTTAATGCCCATCACCCAATTTATTTTTTAAGTTTTAGAAATCTCTTAAAAATGATAAAGATCATACATGCTTGTTATAAAACATGTTTCTAACAATCAGAAGTCTATAGAGGAAAAACCAAAAATTTCTGTCTCCTTCCCCAAATCTTCATTTGCTTCTGTAGAGGTAACTGCCATAAGCAGCTTGGTGTGTATCTTTTTAGAACATTTGTATAAACTTATCAAACATACACAGGCCTTTTTTCTTTATAGATAGAACCATCGTATACATACTTTTCTCCAACTTGATTTTTCAACCAGTTGATCCTTTTCTGTGAATTTGCAACATATACATGCATGGAAGTTTTTTTATAAAGTAGATTATTGTGTACATTTTATTCTGCAGATAGCCTTTTATCTTAGTTCATATATTGATTGGGCTTCTTGTTTCCATCCCATACTCTCCACCAAAATGCCAGAATGGTTTTCCTAAAAACCCAAATGGGGGAACCTTTGATGATAAGATGAAGTCCCGACTCCTTAATATGACAATTCAGAGCTCTCTACCATCTCGCCCCAGCTGATTGGCAATTTGATTGGGGTATTCCTTCAATTTTTGTTGTTGTTAGTGGAAGATTTTTGTCCTTTGGAAAAAACCTTTGTACACCCCAATGTATTAAACAGGTAAACATGGGGCTTCTGAGGTTGATGTGTACCTATATGGGGGGTCTCCAGATCCCAGCCTGCTCAGGCACTGTTCCCTGTCTATCAAGCCCTGTTCTCTATCCTGCTCTGTAGTCTATCTCAAGGCATGTTAGTGTTTCTTGAGATCAGCCTCAAAAAGTCGGAGACGTATGCAAACCTTCTTAATTTCTCTTTATGCATTATGGGCCTGCAACCCAATACTTAAAAACAAAACAAAACAAAACTATTGGAAGCTTTTTGTTAACCTTCTTTCCTAGAGGAAATGAATTTCACAGTTTATTAACTCTTTGTTGACATGTCTTGAATGATTCCACTCAGATTCTAAGATGTCATCTACTTCAGACATCGAAATTTAGAGAGCCAGTTTTGAAGAGCTTAGTTTTGTCACTTTTCTGTTCTTTTGCCTGGTGAACATATTAGGTACTTTCCTATTGCTGACCATTCTCCTTTGTCATGGAGTTATTATTATGTTTAGATGAACATGATCCAAAGACTGTGAGGTCTTGAGGATTGAAACAAGCAGGCCAAGTTGATGATAATTGTATTCACGAGCTAAGATAGAAAACAAGCTGCAAAACAAAATATATCCAGGTGGGTTGTTTTCCGTATTTCGCTCAGTGCCTGGTGCACAGTGAATGCTTGATAAACTTTTCATCCCTCGAATGCGTGTTAGGTGTGACAATTCCGCCTGCAATTGGGGCAAGGAGGAGATAAGTTATCTCCATTGCAGGGGATATGGGGCCCATCATTTGCCATCAGTCTAACTTGGGAAGAGGCACCAGGGGTATGTGTGCAGGTGAAGATGGTCAGCATCCTTTCTTGCTGAACCACAGCCTGGGAGCCTCTGCTTCTCCTTGGTGCAAGGACCTGAACAGAATGGGGGAGACTGGGAGTATTTTTTCATTGCTTAATTCACACCAGTGAAAGGTTGTGCATCTCGAGTTTGATGACCATTGAATGACCACTTGATAACCACACTGGGATCATTTAGTTTCGGTCATCTAAGAAACTCTGAAAAAAAAATCAAGACATAAATAACTCAGAAGCTGAATTTGTGGCTTTTGTGGATATATTTATTTATACTTTTCAAAAGCAGTAAGTCTACAGCTCTAAGATACTCAAAATGACATTCTTGGCTTCCTTTGGCCACAGAAGCCACACGTCTACGTCATTACCAGGAGGTTGTGTTGAGGAGGTTGTGATCTTCCTACTGATCTTGCAAAAAAGCAAAAACAAATGAAAAGCCAAGAACTCTGGTGTTGGTTACAATGCATTTATCAGTTAGGTTCTTTAACTCTCACCAAAGGAATTTACATTATTCTCAGCTTATCTTGTCACTTGGCCACATGGTGGATCAATCAGAAGGTGTCATCTCAAATGCTCTGATCTCTGATTTCTGTAATCATATTTAGGTTTTCCTTTTTTTTTTTTTATGTTCCTTGGCACATTTTTTTCTAATATGGCGTGTATTTGGTTGGCTCTTTGCCAGCCATTTGGAAGGTATCCATTCTGTCTTAAATTATGCCAATTGTGCCTTTAAGTTTTTTTAAAAGATTGCTGACACAGGTTCGTTGGTCTTTGAATGCATTGGGATTTTAAAATTACTATTATTTCTTTATATTTTCCCAGGTAACTCAGTAGCATGTATCTCCTCACTCCCCCTCCAGCGCAGCCTAAGCTCCTCCTCCCATAGTCTTTCTATGTACCATGCAGACTGCCTGATCCCAGATTAGACTTTGTTAATGGATCAAGTAATTTTTCGCATTGGACTCAGCATTGGCCTTCCTCAGGGTTCTAGGCATCCACCCCCATTCACCTGGAGTTGACACTTGAGATGAAACCAGCATCCCATTCCTGCTCTAGCACTTTTCCTACACACCTTATCTTAATCTGTAATATTTTTCACTTCTAGGCATATAAAATATTTTAGTAACTATTTGAAAATTAACTCCCTATTTCCCTCTTGTTCAGGTTGCCTAACTAGCTATGCCATTGGTCTTGCATGAGGAAGAATGACTGAGAACCTTTAAGACCTGCCTTTCCTTGCCTTTCACACCTGACTATTCATTTGGGGGAGCCTTCTTTATCATTTGGGGTAGAATTCAGCCATATCTCCTAAGTGTCAAAGTTGCATCATTTTTAGATTCAGTAAAAGTCACAGAATCTTCAGAAATCTTAAAATGAATGTCCTCCAGTGAATTCTGCTAGCTCTTAGTAATAAAAAAAATCAACGATTAACCATCAGCCTAGTTTCTGGTATCCAGACTGGGGTCATTAAAATGAGTGGCACAGCCATGGGATGGACATCACCTCCTATATACAGATACAAACTTGAATGTTCATTTTGAGAAAATGTGTTAAGATTTCCTTGACATTTTGGCTTAAAACCTCTGCCATACAATGGAATTAGAAAAGTAAAGATCTTGAGGTCTTGGACAAAGTCTCACTCATCTTTATAAGATGCAGCTCTCAGCATATGGTGGCATCTAGTACTCAATAAATATTTGATGAATGAGTCAATGAATGATTGGAGTATCATACATTATGGTTTGGCTTTGAATAAACAAGATCAAATTATTTGGCTTATGGAAAATGACTTAATTTTATTGTCTCAATTGTCAGTACATCTGAGTTGCCCACTTTCTGGGACTTTAGTAAGAGAATAAGATGGATAGCACTGGTGGGATGGAAGCTCACTAATTTGTTAATGGGGCTACTGTCATAGGTAGACTTTTTTTTTTTTTTTTGGTCTTAATAAAATTTCAGAAAGATCTCTTTTCTTACCTTTTTCTAAATCTGAAATATATTTCTGATATCTGCAAATATTCAGGGCTCTTGTGGCATTGTACTCTAGAATAAGAAAAAAATAGGCCTCTTGGGTGGGGATGTATCTTGTTATCTCTAGCTTACTCTCCAGTACCTTTGCATTCTCCCACATGGCTTTGAACCACATTCGCAATTGAGTATCTCCTCTAGTCAACATGTGAATCCTAAAAACCTCAGATTTGCCAGTTGCACATTGAATAGTCAAACCAAACATTTTATTTAAACATGATACACATATCCCTTTGGAAATTAGCAGAATTTTCTGCTGAAGCTCCTGGTTGTTATCTTGGGACATCTTTCAAGGAATGGTTGCCACATGAGTGAAGCCTTATTTTGATTTTAACAATTCTCAGCTTAAGGCTGAATCCCTGAGACTTCAGGGTACAACCATCAGTTGAGGTAGAAAGCATATGGTTGCTTAGTGTCTAGAAACCATTTCAAAATGCCTGTTCTTAGAACCTTGTTGCAGTCTGTTTAAATGTACTTTTTCAAAATAGATTTTTAATGTTTATTTTCTGAATAGCTTGGATTTGCAACTGAAGAGAAAAGCAGCTCTTAAAAAAAAAAAAAAGATTATATCAGAGAGGAAAAAGTTACATCTAATGCTGTGTGATGGTTGCTATGGTAATGATTGAATGTAAATTTCAGTTTATGTAAAACCCTGCTAAGGTTTTGATTGGAGACCTGAGGTGAGGCTTGGTGTCAGTTGGTGAAGTGGCTAAAAAGCATCCATTAAGGCGGGGGGCGGGGGGGGGAGGGAAAGATGGGCTCACATAGCTCTTTCCCCACCCAGGTATCATATTGTCACAGACTAATCTCATAGTAGTGACTAAAGCAGTACACATTGGAGCATGAAACAAAAAATGGTGCTTCTCTTCTCCCATGACAGTTTCTTCCCAGAGGAGAGCTTCCTCGGAGAGAAGGCAGCTCTTGCAAAGTTGAGCTCCCATGTGCCCATTTCATTGGTTTTAAGTAGGTATTTGATTGTGGGAAAAGTGATTCAAACACCAGATAGAAGAGCTGGGCTGAGTGACTTTTGTAGACCTTCTAGCCTCAGTTTCCAGCATTTGAGTCTTGGACATAGCAAGAAGGAGGGGTGGGAACAGCAGAAAGGTTAATCACATCATGTTACCCTAAAGCTTTCAGGCATTAGACTTGTAAATCCACCTGGAAAGCAGGCTTTTTTGCCTCCTAAGTTAAGCAATTTAATCTAAGAAGGAACAGTTATGGATCCCTGAGTAACCAAGCTGATTACAAACTAGCATTTGTTTCTCTGAATCTTGCTCTTTAGTGCTGCCTACTTAACTCTTTGGTATTTAGGTGTAGTTGCGCTAAGAGTATCCCCCTCCATATATTTATTTATTATTTATAATTATGTACATATATTTTTTAAAGAGGATAAGATTGAGAAAGCCTACCAGTTGCTTTCCATTCATCACTTCTGTAGCAATAGGGCCTTCGGGTCCCTGGGCAAGATGCCAAGTTATCACTGCCCACCTGGCTAATTGCAGATGGAAATAATGAAGACAGACACGGTTTATCTATGCTGTGGGCATTCAGGATAATTTTCAGTGTACCAGCTGCAGTTGTTGCTGTGCATGTCCTAAGTAAAATTGGGAAATAACTGAATTTGCCTTTTGAGAACCTTCAACCTGCTCCACTATGACTCTGCTCAGCAGCCCCCATCAAATCCAAAGCCACCCATTCTGACTGTGGAAACACCCTTGTAGAGCCCTCTTTTTGCTCAACTAGATATGCTCCAGTTTCCAGAACAATCTTTCTCCTCAGCATTCTCTCAAACCTTGTCAGAATCCCCTCTCCAAAATGAGAAGGTAACTGAATGAATGGTTATTCTTTAATGGTTGTCATTGGAGGAGTGGCTATAGAAGATTTCCAGAGCCTCTGGTTTTAGATTTCCTGTCCAGTTTTTCTCTGACCTTGAGGCATATACAGACATCAGATTTATTAGGGGGTCAGTTATTTCTCCCCCCCAAATTCATTTGTTGAAATCCTAACTTCTAGTAGCTCAAAATACGATTGTATTTGGAGATAGGGTCTTCTGGGAGGTATTGAAGGTTAAAGTAAGGTCATTAAGATGAGCCCTAATCCAGTACGACTGGTATCCTTATAAGAAGAGGAGATTAGGACCCAGATATATGCATGCACAGAGTAAAGACCAAGTAAGGACACAGCGAGAAGGTGGTCATCTGCAGGCCAAGGAGGGAGACCGCAGAAGAAACCAAACCTGCTGACCCCCTGATCTTAAACTTCTAGCCTTCATCTTAAACTGGGAGGAAATAGATTTCTGTTCTTGAAGCCCTTTGGTCTGGTGTTTTGTTATAGCAGCCCTAGCAAAGTGTGGTGTAAACTCTGACAGTTTTTCAAGTGCCTGATTTAAGCTTTGATTGCCACATCCATTTCAAAGAGGCATCGACTTCAAAGATGGCTACATGAAATAAACACATTGTCAGCCACAGGACTAGATAAAAAGCCACCTCCGCACACTGAGGCTCCTTTGTTTTAAAGATCTTGGTTGATTTTGATAACTGACCCTTTGGGCCACTTGTCTTTTTTCTTCCTGCTTTAAATGACCGTTCTTAGGGTTTTTTTGTTTTTTAAGATTTTATTTATTTATTTGACAGAGAGAGACACAGCCAGAGAGGGAACACAAGCAGGGTGAGTGGGAGAGGGAGAAGCAGGCTTCCTGCAGAGCAGGGAGCCCAATGCGGGGCTTGATCCCAGGACCCTGGGTTCATGACCTGAGCTGAAGGCAGATGCTTAACGACTGAGCCACCCAGGTGCCCCAACCATTCTTAGGTTTTAAATTCACCATTAAAGAGTAAGTCTGCAAAACTCCAGGCCCCCCGCCCCCCAACCCCAGTAAAAACAGAACCGCAGGCCTGTGCTCTCTCTCTCTCGCTCTCTCTCTTCCCATGACCTCACTGTGTGGCCACAGGTGTGCTATGTAATTTCCAGGTCTTGTAAGTAATAAATGTTTATTTTTTCAAAGTTTCCTGATGGCCATTGCTGAAGGGCATCTAGCGATCATAATAAGAACCACAAACGTTCATCCATTTGTAACATTGGTTTGGAAAGGGAGAGGTCTGTGGGAAGCTCCTGGGGTGCAGGTGAGTGCCCCCAGGCATTTCTAGCAGATAGCATTGCTCTAGATAGGCTGAGACCAGCACAAAACACAACCTAATATAGATTTATACACAGATAACATGTATGGATGCCTGGGTAGTTATTACACTGAGTGGCAGAAGCATTATTCAAAATTATCTTGGTCTAGTTCAATAGGGATGATCCTAAGTTCTGCTCTTAGGTCCATAAAAGCAATTGAACTAGTGCAACATGGCAGAAATGCAACGTGGCAGTAACCTGTGAAAATAAACTGCTGGTTACAGTGGACTACTTGACTGATGAGGAAGCAACAGAACGATGTTGCCACTAAAAGAGATTACAGGATTAAGCCACAGTCATACAGCCCCCCAGTCTTAGAATATTGTGATTTCACTATATTCCACCAAGGATGGTGTTTCACTCCGGGTGCCACCCTTTTAGGGGGAAACTGGCCAACTAGAAAATGTCCAGCGAAGGACAAGCCTGGAGTTTGGAACCCTGGATGAGCCATTTCGTGAAAAGGGGTGTAGCTATGTTCTGAGTTGCCAGGGTAGCGGAGAACTTTGTTAGAGGTAGAAGTTGCTGGCAGGCAGGAGAGATGGACGTTATGGTGGAATTTCCAACATTCTTTCTGCCCTGGATGATTAGCGGAGCCCGTGAATGGATGGCATTCCCCCAGTGACAGGTATGGTGCGTGTGATAGCAGTCGGGATGGTCAGAGGGAAGGGAAGAGTTTATATTCCATGCTTGGGGCAATCTTTCTTTTTTCTCTGGACCTTGTTGTGGCTGAAGTGAAGCTGTGGACACCGCAGCTGTCGTGCTGCCAACCTGAGAATGAGGCTCATGCTGCAGGATGATGGGATAGAACCTGGGACCTTGATGATGTCGCTGAGCTCTTGTGCCAACCAACCCTCAAATCTGTCCCGACTGCCGGGCTTTCTACTCTGAGAGATAAATGTCCTTACCTGTTGAAGGCTTTTGAGTTGGGATTTCCTTTACTTGCAGCGAACCATCTTAACAGACTGTGCAGGGTTGGGCTGAAGAGAAGGATGAGCTTTCCCAGATAATGTGAAATTCCCATTAGTGAAATAGACAAGAATGGAGCCTTTGCCACTGTAAGTATTCAAGTAGAGGTTGACTATGATTTTTAAAAAAATCTTTTACTGAGTAGAATTTTGCTCTAAATGATTCTTTAGTGTGTTTCAAACGTGGATGATCTAAGATTCAAAAATAATTCTCACTAAGGTGTGAGTGACCATGAAGCTGAACCTTTCCTCAGGACATTTGCATTATCCCCAGTGTGAGAACTCAGATGAAGTTTTTATTAGTAGAATGTGGAGGTGGGGGAGGTTTTTGTGCATGAGAACCTTCCAGGTGCTCCTTGCCCACTTCAGATGAGTGAGCATTCTTCTCTGCCCCTCCAGGGGCCTATGTCTGCCACCCCCACGTTTGGAAGATTGCTGAACCCTGACCAAAGGGGAAATAAACCATATTGTGACTGCTGGATTTGCAAAACACAACATACAGAGGACCTACAGTATGGAGAGGAAAAGTGAAAAAGAGCAGGGGCTGGTGGCCCGAGAGCTTCTGGAGGGAGGGGCACAGGGACTGAGGGGCACGGCGGAGTGGTGGACACAAGGGTGCGTGGATTACAGGGAAGCATTTTTCTATCTGTTGAAACCCCTTTTGATGTCCACCTTCCATAGTTCATATTATAAAAATAACAGTTTCATTATTTTAAAATCTAAAATGGTAATAGAATGTTGACGGTGCTTTAAAAGCTCCACAGTTTCTCCATTTGAATTTATCACCCCGGCAGGACATTTGCAAACACTCCTGCCTCCCCTCCGAGAAGATGTGAATCACTTGGGTAGATTTTTCTTGATTCTGATCCCAATGTTAATTCGGTTTCTAGTGGTTCCTATAATTAAATAGAAAATAATGGTGAAAACTGTATTTTGCTCCCGTGCTTGTGATTCTAAAGCAGAAAGTGTGCTCTCATGCTATGTGTCTTGTACTGCACTTGCCCAGACTGGGGAGAAATGTTCCCAGAAGGTCATAGGGTCACATGGCAGGTGGGACGTCACCCAGAGCGTCAGGGCTGGACAGGGCCCCTGAAATGAAATTGTGTTGTCCGCTCTGTCTCGACACAGAGGCAGACAACAGGGAGTGGGAAGGTGACTCATCAGGGCCAGGTGGTTAATGGATCGTTGACCCGAGGGTTGAAGTGTGAGAATGCCCAGGTTTTACTTCAGGGTATCATTTTTCAAGCATTTCGATTTGCAAGGAAACCAAATCTGATTGATTTTTCAGTTGGTGAGAGGGATCAATGCAAAGGCAGTCAATGCTATGCAAGAGGCGAAGATGATGTGGAGAAGCTAATTACTAAGCTTGTAAATATGTTTACGTGTAATAGGGGCAGAAGATGGTCCAGCCAGCATTTCTCCCTGTTGGCGGGAATTCTCTGTCCTGGACATTGGCTGTGTCTGGTGTCAAGTTGGCCTAGCGCTTTCCAAGCTCTGGCTAGGGAACCAGAAGAGAGAAAGAAGCCGCATTCAGAGCTGGGATCCCTGAGCCTGTTGGAGGCCATGTGAGCAAGAGGCTGGCCTATTTACTGCTGGGAGGCTTTCTTTCCCTCCACTTCACAGAGTGACCTTCCCTTCCCTCAGATGGAAAGGTCCATTCCGGCTTGGTTGGGAAGATTCAACCAGTTCCTTTATTTTGTGCCCTTGGCTTTCCCACCTCTGACTGAAACAAGGTGGCTTGTGTTGGATTCCAGCTCCAACACAGAAAGTTAAAATTTCCTGAAAAAAGTCCCGGTAAAGTGGAAATTTACCATTCTGGAAGATACAGTTTGATCATCTCTGTCAAGCTGTTAATTATTAAACAAAAATCAATATTTTTTAGTTTAATTTTGACTTTTTTCAGTTAGAAAAACTGAAGGTCATTCCTTCAAAGACAACCTCCCCCCCCACCCCCCACCCCAAGAAAAAAAATCCCAGGGTGTGTTTTTGGTGCACTTCTGGGAAATGGGGATTTGGCAACAAGGTCTCTGAGGTGGTGGTGGAAGAAGTTAAGAGTGTGTTTTCCCGTTCGTCTGGGGGCTCTTTTCCTTGTTGGTTCTTAGTTGTTACTGCCACCAAGGCCTGAGGGCGGCGAGGCTGGGAGAGACCCAGGTAGCTGAACTGGGGCCTGAGCAGGTGTAAGTGCTCTGGGTCCTAGCAGTCCAACAAGTGGGCACCCTGGGACTCCAGGCAGATGTAGGAGCCAGAAGCCAGCGGTAGCCAGGCAATGACCGCTACCAGAAAGCTGGCCACGGTCTTAAGAAAACAATTAAGGTCCCAGAGACAAAGGCAAGCAGAGAGTCCCCCAACAGGTGCTCGGAATTATGTGGCGCTGCAGAGTCCTGTGTCTCCGAGCTCAGGGATGATCCTGTTCCTGTGGGGAAGGTGTGCTGAGCACACTTTCCTTAAGAGGCAGACAGCTGACAAGGGGACAGGCTGACAACACTGCAGGCAGGCCACAGCGAATGGAAGAGGAGAGGAGGTGTGTGTGGCCATAGGTGGGTTCTGGCACGCTACACCCACCTTGGCCTCCCCTCCAGGAAACAGCCAAATAGGGAAGTCCCTGGGACCTTTCATTTGTAGACAAACTGGTTTTGGTTGTTTAAATTGTGATACCGCCTAACCACGGTTCTATGCTTATGTCCCTTGTCCCTCAAATGCAAGTATGCAACCATGGGGGCTGTTTTCATTTCCTGATTGCTAATAGACGTAAATACAGAGAAATGGCAGCTGCCGCTTGTGAAGCACTTACTACGTGGCAGGCACAGTGTACAACAGTAACGATCCCGAGAGGTTGGAATTGTAACTTCCATTTGGCAAATAAAGAAAACGAGGCTTGGAGAAGTTGTACAACTTGCCTAAGGTAACCAGCTAGTAAGAGCTGGGATTCAACCTAGATTGTCTGGACCCAAAATCCAGTGCTCTTAAGGACTACCATATGTGTGGCTGCCATGAAGAAGCGCCTAGCGGACCTCCGGCTGACTGGGATTGACCAGGCGCCCCAGAGCTACACTTTGAGCCCAAACCGGCATTGGCCCAAGGCTCTGGCAGCACCCCCCCCCCCGCCCCCGCTCCCAGCCAATGACCGAGATGGCAGGGCTACTACAGCAGCCTGGCTCCTGGGAGACATGGGACTCATCCAGTGGCCACCTTCAGCTTGAGAGCTCCTTGAGAGGCTTGCGGAACTTCCCTTAGACTGCTCAGTGGTCTAGGACGCTTGCACCCATCCTTCCTTCCCCCTCTCCTTTATCTGGCCTCAGACCATGTGATGGTTTCCCTGGCTTTCCTCTCCATTTTCTGTCACAGGTACTTTCCCTATTGTAATATTTCCCTGGCTTTCCTCCCCATTTTCTGCCACAGGTACTTTCCCTGATGTAATCCTTGCTTGTTTAATTCCATTTCAGTGTTTGCTTTTCAGAAGACCTGGACTCACACAGTGTGTGTACCGTGTCAAATCTCCAGGGCAGCTTGGCTCAGCCTGCTAGCGTAGACTGGGGCGGGGGGGCGGGGGGGGGTGTCAGACAATTTCCTGTTTCTCTCCAGGTCCTGCACTAAAAGCCCCATGGCACAAAGCCCAGTGTTGGTCCTCCCCGTTGTATTTTCTCCCTAGTAGTTACTTAGGTGATCAGTCTTATCTTATTCATTGATTCATCCATTCATGTAAGAAGCATTTATTGATTTTCACTATGTTCTAGGCTCTGGGGATCAAAAGACAAATGTCAGGGAATCTGCCCTCAAAGGAATCACAGTCTAGTGGAAGAACAATTTGGTCAACAGATCAACAATACTAATTGCTAATGACTCTCCAGTGCTTACTCTCTGTCAGGCATCTTCGGGTGTTGTATATGAATCAACTCATGATATACTTACAGCTATTGTGGGAGATAGGTGGTATGATGATTTCCATTGGCACACGGGGCAGCCGAGGCACAGAGAGGGAAGTGGCAGAGCTGGGTCTGGATGCGGGCAGAGCTCTTGCACTTACTGCTCTTCTCCACCGCCCCTGACCGTGCTGCTTGTTCTAACCGAGTGTCACCATGCCTGGGGACACAGGCTTCCATTTGTAATAGAAAGTCACCATTGACTGCCACAGTGAGAACCATCTCACTGGATGACCTGGTGGGCCCAGGACGCCTCTTTTGTTGTGGAGAATCACGGCTTGCTGCCTGTGCCTGGGAGTAGCCTGATCTCTGTCGTTTCCTGTCTCCCTGGCTACCTGGAGCATCCCTGAGCCGTCGAACATTCACTTCCTGGGTCTGGCTCTGGACAGATGCAGAGATACGCTCCTGCCCATTTCTACATAAGCACTCATTTTGTAGAACTCTCATTCAGCAAATGAGTAATAACAAGAATAATAAATACTTAACTTCGTCTGGCACTTTTCAGTTTTCCAAGGGCTTCTGCGTTTGTCACTTAATCCCAACGAGCCTGTGTAGCAGACCAGGCAGGTATGAATATGCTCATTTTAAAGGAGAGGAAATTGAAGCTTAGAAAAGTCATGATTACCCAGTCAGTGGTAGCAGTGGGACTTGAATCTAGGCCCCTGTGGTTTTACTGACTGCATTCTTCCCGAACCCCACCAACATCTGCATTTATGTTGCTAGAAAATAGGATATAATATCTAAGAGCCTTGCCTTTAGTGGCACAGGTTTTAATTGCTAGGGTGGGAGGCAATCAGCAGCCCCTGGGTTAAAGGAGTTTCTATTTTGCCCCATAATTATTTAAGCAATTTGGAGTGCCATCTTATTGTTTTGTTTTTTTTTAAAGGCGATCACTGGGGAGAAGCATGCCCCCACCCCAACTTGACCATGCTGTGAGTCCAGATGCAGCGTTTCAGGTTGAGGAGGGAAAGTTGCGCTTCCTAAAAATGGAAAGTGAAACTGACCAGTCCAATTTTGTAGTTCTAGCTGGGTAGAATGCTAACGGGCAGCAGCAGTGGGAAAAGTAAACCTCACCTCAGCCTTTCTTGTAAGTGTGACAGCGAAGTGGTAGAGAGGAAAAGCAAAAGGAGTTTTCGTCACAATTTCCTAAGCTCATTTCTATTATCAAGGGGCGCCTGGGTGGCTCAGTCTGTTAAGCATCTGCCTTCAGCTCTGGTCATGGTCTCAGGGTCCTGGGATCTGGCCCGAAGTCCACTCCCTGCTCAGCGGGGAGCCTGCTTCTCCCTCTGCCTCGCCCCCCCCCCCCCCCCCCACTGCCCTGCTCATGCTCTCTCTCTCCCTCTCTTTCTCAAATTTAAAAAAAAAAAAAGAGTTACCTTTGGTCTCTCAGCTCTTGGCTGGGTGAAAATAAACTGCATTTTTGTGGCCTGCCCCAGACAGAACCCATTTGTCTATCCTCACACCAGTAAATCCAGACATCAATGTCTGTTTAGATTAGAATTGATTCCTGAACCAGGAAACTCAGAAGAGGCTGTTTAAAGAGTAGTTATTAATGGCCTCATTACAAGCCTGTGTCCTGCCATTTGGACGAAATTTACATAGAGAGAGGAAGCACATTTATAAGTATCGGAAAGAGATGAAGGAAGAGGAAATCTTCACGGGGGCTGTGGTACCTCCTGCTTAGTTAGCAGCACTGGGGTTTCCTGAACGATGAAACAGGGGCCCGCAGGCCTCCAGCCCTGAGAGTCCTAGTGCAGACCCTTCTCCGCAGCGGTGGCTTTTGGAACGCAGGTATGGACCAGTGCTTCTTAAGGGTCTTGATAAACTTGGCCCATGAAAGCTGTGCTGGGAGCATCCCCAGAGATGCTGGGTCCAGGGTTGACGTGGCTGCAACCCTTCCCAGATTTATGTCAGAGACTGCTTGAGAGAACTTCTGTCTGTGGCCAGGAAGCAGCTCACCCAGAGGAATTATTTCTCCACGGGGTCCTCTTTCTTGAGATCAGCCTTTCCTTCAGCCAGGGAACTGGTTAGGAGATGGGAGCCTTGAGTTCTAAATGTGGTTCTACCATTAAACCCGCTGCTGGTGACCGAGGACGAGTCAGTTCACGTCCTCGTGCATTCCGTTTGCTATCTGCAAAGTGGGAGATAGTCACATTGGTCACAGGTACCTGAGGCCACTGAAAGGAAGAAATGAGAACAAATTAAACCCTTCTGAGACACTTATTTGGTGTGAAAACTCCAAATAAGCCCTGGCTTCTTGGATGAGAATGGAGCAGTTTGGCTGGTGTACTCAGGGAAGTTTCCTGGAGGTTGAACTTGGAAGGGGGCTGGAGAGGCCCAGCAAGGCTGGGGGTCACGAGTGCTGTTGTCAAGGTCTCTTTGGTTGTCATGGCAGCCTCAGCTGTGGGGCTATTTTTATTCTAGCTGAAGAGCAGGTAGGGTGCTGTTGGGGAGGGGCAGGGAAGAGCCGTCATCTTTTGCTTTAAAGCAAAACAAAACTAACACTCTGAATGGTTCACTTAGAGCCACTGGGTGGGGGTTAGATAGAGATCTCAGAGACCTGAGGTCTCCTCTCCTCCTGCCCAGCTCCCTTGTCCTGAACTTCAAGTACCTGGAGGAGGGCCAGAGGAATTACCTGGTGAAGGAAGGGAAAAGGATTCCTTGTCTTTGTGAGTTGGTGGAAAAGACTGGTGTTGATGTACAGTACAGTCCTGATCCAGAACACTCTACCTAGCGCTACAGATCCACTGACGTGTAATGAAACCGGGCAGCCTCAGGAATCTGCAGCTAGCACAGACCACCTGGATGGCAAAGCAGGTTGGATGTGACAGGTGAGCTGGCGAGTGTTGGGAAACTCAGCAACACCGACTACCTCAGGCAGTCAGCCTGGGCTTGCGGGAGGAGTGGACTCGTTCCTGCTCCTCCTTTCTATTCCTTTCTCCTTGTTTCCAGGGAGGCAGAGTGGCTGCCATGGGTTTATCTAAAGTCTGAGTTGGGGATATGCCCGCAGGACTCTCCTTACCTTTTCGGCATCATGAGGATGGTGATGGTGATGAAGGTGACAAGGATAATGATTGATGTCACCTTAATGAACTCACACTAACACCACTAAATAATCCTACTTCCCCCCCCCCCCCGACTTTAATGCCAGTAAGATATGCAATGGGTAAGGCATTCCTCTGACTCTCCTACCATCATTCTGACTGACGACTGTGTGACTTTG
Source organism: Phoca vitulina (assembly GCF_004348235.1). Classification (NCBI taxonomy): domain Eukaryota; kingdom Metazoa; phylum Chordata; class Mammalia; order Carnivora; family Phocidae; genus Phoca; species Phoca vitulina. Next base: position 9,358,695 of record NW_022589751.1, on the reverse strand, counting down.
CCGGGAGTTGGTGACTTGTGGCTTGGGTATACTTGTCACTGTGTTGGGAGCTTTTTAAGTGAAAGGGGTTCATCGGACAGGAAATTCAGTACCCATTAACCAAGGTGGGTAAACAAGGGGAGAGAAAGACCCATGGGTGATGACTAAAATGAATAAGCAGTCTTGATGTTTGCCAGGAAGCGGGGGGTGGGGGGGTACTGAAACTCAAAACCTGAGTCCCACCATCGCAATCCTCTCACCTCACCCCAGAACCCACATGCTCTTGCAGGGAGAGCAAAAGCTCCTTCATTTGGATCCACACATTTGGAGTTTGGGGATGAGGCCAGGCCTGAGGTCTCCCTTTGTGCTTTCGAAGGACAAAATAATAACCATGACACTGATTTTCTAAGCTAATAGCTTAGAAACAAGATACATGGTAGGAGAAATGTTTAGTCTACTTAAGAATCATTTTTTTAAGCATTTTGTGAACCATGCTTGTGGTATACTTTCAGACAGCAGGTTAATTATAGCATCTCATTTGCTCATGAAAGCAGAGCAGGATGTTGGCTTGGTAACAGTTTGTTAGCCACGGGTTTATATTGTTATATATTTGGAGGCGCTGTTTGCTCAGGGTGTGATGGGTGGTCAGCCACTCCCCTTCTCGATTCTGACTAAGATTTACAAAAGAGCTGACATATTCTGCTTGTGTCTCTGGAATTATTTCAGAAAACAAGCGAAGTTCTTCCACTTTTAGAAAAACGAAGCTATATTTTCAGTCTATATTTTATAGACTTTCCTTTTCTCGTGAATAGTGTTTGCTGACAGGTCTTTGATATACAACTAAAGTCGTTGAATGGCATTCAGGGTCCTCTCTGACCCTCAGGTTCCCTTTCCCCTCTCACCCTGTATACAAGGTGCCCCCACATTGCTTCCTGTAGCTCAAACACATCATTTGCTGTCAAGTATTTGTGCCTTTGATCATGCCCTTACCTCTGCCAGGAAAGTCATTCTGACCACCATGTCAGCCTTTCTGTGCCTTTCAAGGCCTTCCTTGCCATTTCTTTGGGGACGTCCTTCCTACTTTGATCCTCTGGTGGCCATAAACTGCATTTGATTTATAAATTCCTGCTTATCCCTCGTAATTTTTTTTTGAAGTTATTCCTGTTCTCATTTGTCTCTGGAAGTTGAGAGAAGCTTTCCTGTGTTTCTTGCCTATGTGGTCCCCCCGGATGTCAGGGAGGCCAGAAATGCTCTCACCCCTGCGTTTCTTGGGGGTCCTAGGATAGGCTTTGAATATTTGTAATTCGTGCGTAGGCAATGAATGTATGTTGAAGGAATAAAGGAATGAGTTATGATTTATTTTATTAATTTAAATGGAAATGTACCTTTTTCACTGAAGGGTAATCTCAGCATCCAAATGCTATTTGACTCAATTAAAGTAAGTTAATTTGCCTTCTTCATCCTTCAGGAAGTTTTTCTCAACTTTCTGAACTTCTGTTCTATTTTTCCTGTGCCAGCACTTTTTAAATACTTGGAAACTTAACTTACTTCATTGAGGTCTAGTTACGGTCTCACCACACAGGTGCTTGCTGGTAAGGGATTCCGTAGTTCTCCTAGGTTTTCCACGAGGAGCCTCCTCTTTCCAGTTCAGCTGTGAGCTTCTTCTTCTTCTTCTTTTTTTTTTTTTAAGATTTTATTTATTTGAGACAGACGAGAGAGAGCATGAGCAGGAGTGGGATGGGGCGGGGAGCAGCAGAGGGAGAGGGAGAAGCAGATTCCCCACCGAGCAGGGAGCCTGACACGGGGCTGGATCCCAGGACCCTGGGATCATGACCTGAATCAAAGGCAGGTACTTAACCGACTGAGCCACCCAGGCACCCCATCAGCTGTAAGCTTCTTAAGGCCAAGACTATAGAGGACACACTCTTGGGACTCCTCAGTGGGTCCCGTGTCAGACAGATTCAGTAGATACTTGCTAGGTGATTTGGAAGCTGGGGCTTCAGAACATTCTATATCCAGCTTTCAGATATCTTGTCTTATAGTTTCATCATGGTGGCTTGGGTAGGATGGGTGAGAATCATAATACGTGAGAAGTTTCATCCTGAGTGGGAAAGCCACTAGAAGTTTCTCCAGACTTCAGGCAACTCTCTGTATTCCTGCCTCATCCGTGTGATGGTTAAATTTGGGTCCCTGACCCGAGATGCAAATGCAGAGGGAACATGGCCCCTTTCTTTCACGGACCCTGCCACCTAGGTTGCTTGGGTCTTCATTTCTGTATTCTTCTAAGAAATCTTTGACTCTTCTTCACTCTTTGTTTTATCAGCTGCACTGGAAATCTTGGACACAATTGATGATCTTCTCCTGTTTCATTCCAGCCCATGGATATACATCCCCCAATGACCTTAGCTGGACTGGCCCCAATGATCGTTTCTGTTTCATTCCATTTGGGGCTAGATTGGTGGAAAGTTCTTCATTCTCTGCTAAAATGTGTTTCCTTAATTTCTTTCTTTGTTCACTTTCTTTTTCCTTTTCATCTAAAACTTGAAGAAAATAATTCAACATGTTTATGCTACAGGCCTTCTTCCTCCCTTCCTCCCTTCACTTTACCTTACTTTAAAAATCACCAATAAATTTAGCATAACATAATGGAAACAATATAGCATAATTCAGCTTTACTCAAACTTTGGTCATTTGAGAATCATCAACATGGTTTTTGGTTTATCTTTTTCAACAGATTTATTTATTTATTTATATTTTTAACAGTTTTATTGAGATATAATTCATATGCCATACAATTCACCTATTTATTTATTTATTTATTATTATTATTTTTTAAAGATTTTATTTATTTGACAGAGAGAGACACAGCAAGAGAGGGAACACAAGCAGGGGGAGTGGGAGAGGGAGAAGCAGGCTTCCCGCTGAGCAGGGAGCCCGACGCGGGGCTCGATCCCAGGACCCTGGGATCATGACCTGAGCCGAAGGCAGACGCTTAATGACTGAGCCACCCAGGCGCCCCCAGTTCACCTATTTAAAGTGTAAAATTCAATGTTTTTTTTTTTTGTATGTTAAATTACCAATTTTTTTAATGTGGCAACATATATATAACCTAATATTTGTCATTTTAACCAATTGTAAGGATACAGTTCAGTGACATTAATGACATTCACAGTGTGGCACAGCTGTCACCACAGTCGATGTCCATTGTACCAGCAACAATATTTTCTTTAAGTCATTTCATCGTTTTTTACTTAAGTAAATTTATTTTAAAAGGAAACTATGCCACTATCGTGGAAAAACCGGTTATCTCTTAATATAAAAAGAAGGTAACTTTAAAAATAAAGATAGTAAAAAAATCAAACAGTGGTATTAAGTTTTATGAGTGGTATTAAGTACTATAAACAGTGGTATATAGTAAATGCCGGTAAGTTCTACTGGATACTCATGCCTACAGAAAGAAGACTGAGGGCTTGAGGACTTGTCCTCACCATAGTACCACGGGAGAAAAAGAAAAGCATGTGAAAGATATTCAAGGCATCCTCTTAACCATACCTAGCCTTCTTCTCGATGTAAGTGGGGTTGGAAAAATTGAAAGGCGATTGCTTTCTACCATGTGGTTTAGTGTTACTGAATATTTGCTGTACACTTTGGAATCATCTATACAGCAGGTTACATGGTTCACAGTGTGGAAAACACTACTAGAGTGCACGAGAGCATGGATTTGGGGGTTATATTTTCATACAGGAAGCACCTATGTGATTTGGACAACTTACTTAAATTTCTGTGCCCCAGTTTTCTCATCTGTGAAATGGGCAGAATCATATCAATCCCTCAGTTGTGATAAAATGGAATCATAAATGTTAAGGGTTTTGCCTGGTTCCTGGCATATAGTAAATGCTCAACAAACGTGGTTGTTTTAATGAATGATCCTCATTTATAGTTTTCTCAGAGCTTAGCATTACCTTACAAGAGAAGTTAGCTTGTATATTCTGAAAAAACTCTCCAAGATCAGCAAACACCATTCTCTGGCCATCCTGCAGGCTATCAAAAAGCCGTGGTCCTGACTGAATGCCAGATGATGCACAGGAAAAAGAGCAAACTTAATGATCTGAAAACTTGACTGGAAAGGAAGAGAATGCAGCCTTGGGTCAAGGCCGCTTGAGCTCACAAGACCCTGGCTGGTTCCGTTGGTGTTCAGTGTCTCTTGACTTAAACCCCATCCTTGGCATGTGCCTATTGGCCCCGGTGGCAGGTCGCAGCACATCTAACCCAAGACCAAGCGTCATGGCTCAGAACAAGGCAGCACCACCAGGCATCGGTGAGCGAAAGCCTGCATGGTGTCTCCTGCCCTGCAGCCACAGCCCCACACCAGGAACAGCAAGTGAGAGCTGCTTCCTGCCCTCCACCCGTCCTCAAACCAGGCAGGGCACGGACCCCCGGGGCCGAATTCCCGCTTGCTCGCTGCTTCCGTCCTTCAGGCGCAGGGTTTCCCTCTGTACGGAGACAATAAGATATTGATTCCTATCTCTCAGTGTTGTCGTATTAAATGAGATTAAGACTATCAAGCAGTCACCACAATGTTCAATAAAGGGTAACTTCTCTTGTTATTATTAGTAGGGAGGGGCCCGTCACCAACACGCTCCGGAGCCGGAGCTGCTCCGTGGGGCGTGGTGGCCGTGCGCGTGCGCACTCACGCGTTCCAGTCACAATTCACAGTTTGTCGGCCCAGACAGTATGGAGACTCCCTCGTAAAGGAGAAAATTATGAACCTTTAGTGTTGACAGATTATTCTGATGTTTTTAAATATGTATACACATACTCATCTCCTTATGTTTGGTGTTCTTTCCCAACTCTGAAAGCAAAACATGAGCAAGATACGAGTATAGGTATGAAATAAAGGAAAGGCACACGGACAGGCTCATTTTGCCAGATGATGCTGGTTTATTGCAGCAGCACCATGAGCATGGCACGAGGCTCAGGTGCTCGCTCATTCCACTGAGGGGGCTTGTCGCAGCTCCCCTGTGTTACATTGGCACTTGGATCTCCCACCGCATTTCTCTGTATGAAGTGGTATACAGGGAAACCTTCTGGTGTTCATGGGGCTCAGACGCCTCCTTTACATATCGCCCTGCCCCCTCTCTTCTTTCCTCATTGGCCCCTGACATCCAGCGTTGCACCCCCTAGCTGCAGACACACTCACCCACACGCACACGTGCACACGCAGGCGCCACAGTCCTGTGGCAGGACCAGTTATAGCATGGTCATCCTGATAATCTAGAATGTCTTTGCATCTTATTTTAGAAGCACTGTCATCTAAATGAAAGGCCTGGGCACAAATTCTCATAAGGACTATATCCGAGGCCTTTTGGGAGATGCCAGTTTGAAAGACGTGGATTCACATCTGGCCCAAATCCCCAGAGTATTTGGAGCAGCCTCCAAAATGAAACACAATATTAAAAAAGACAGATAGGCAAGACCAAGGTCCTGGATGAGAGTGCAACAGGAGTTAAGAACCAAAACTGTCAGTCAATTATCTGGCAGCAAGGGCAAAAAGTGAAACATCCCACGTTAGCCTGTTCTGGTCTAATGGGAGAAAACAGGCAAGTTCTCTGAAGAGACAAATTTCCTGCCTCTGAATCCAAGGAGTATTTGCCATATGGGTCCTTTATAGAAGAGACTTTGGGGAGCCAGATGCACCAAGGAAGTCTTTGTCTAGAATTTCTCCAGAGTTCCTGTGGACCTCATAAAAGCTGAGAGAATGTTGTTCAATGTTAAAACAGTGAGGATAGTATTGGTGTCTTAATAATATTTTACATTGGGGGGATCCTCAGGGTTTTCAGAGTGCCTTCACTCAAACATTTCTTATTTGAGTCCCAGGACAGCACCTTATCTTCAAGGTGGGGAGGGCCACAAGGGATCTGCATCCTTAAGTGGCCAAGCTTGGTGCCATCTCTGTCAGGTGGGTTTCAGTGGTGCTTACGCCTGGGTTAGAATTTCCTTCAAGGAAACCTTGGGTGTGCTGAAGTGGGCGGGGGCCCCCAGCCCAGTCTGTAGCGGGCCCTGGAAGAGGCAGCTGTGGGTAAATGGTGGTGTTGTCAGTCAGACTCCAGAATCAGCCTCAGAATGAATGGCATCCTGCCTGACTTCCTGAAATGAATTAGCTGCCGGGAGTGAATTCATTTCAGGTGACTGAATGAATAGACCTACTGGAAGGAACTGTTTATATGGCCCATCTGAATGCTGGGGAATATCTGCCAAGTGCTGCACTATTAGGGTCAATCTCATTTGTGCCAAGCTAGTGACACGATTCACCACAAGATTCAGTGGCTGCTTTCTCTTTACCCAACCCCCATTATCCAAGTGCTTTCTCCTTGTATAAACTCTGGAGAAAGGCTGGAAGGTAGAAAGGAAGGAAGAAAAGAGGGAGGGAAGAAGGAGGGCCAAGCACAGATTTTGTTCTGACCTTTTCAATGCATTTCTCTTTATATAGTTATACCCTACACTGTAAGATATATGGTTTTATATCCTGCTTTGTTGCTTAACATAATGTCATAGCTTCTACTTGAAACTCTTTGAAAATAATATTTAAAAAAAGAAGATTTTATTTATTTGTCAGAGAGAGAGAGTATAAGCAGGGGGAGGGGCAGGCAGAGTGAGAAGCAGATTCCATGCAGAGCAAGAAGCCCGATGCGGGACTTGATCCCAGGACTCTGGGATCATGACCTGAGCCAAAGGCAGATGCTTGACTGACTGAGCCACCCAGATGTCCCCAAAATAATATTTTTAAATATTCTTTCATCAGACAGTGAAGTTGTTTTCCACTTTTCACCAATGCAAAGAATGATTTAGCAGACATCTTGGTTCATTATCTTTGTCTACATTTTGAACATTTATTTTCCTACTTAAGAGAAATTTTTAGTGGAATTATATGCCAAAGGATATAAACATTTTAAAGGCTTTCTCTTTCTCTGTATATAGACATATACCTTTCTTAGGTAAAGGTCTTACCAGTTTATACTTCCCTCAGCATCAAATGAGAGTAAGTATCTGTCTTCCCTCACCTTCAAACATTTCCTAATTTGAAAAGGTAGAAGAGTAATATGTTATTTTTATTTGCATTTCCATGATAATCAGTGATAATGAATGATTTTTTTTTCTTTTTTTAGATGGGGAGGTAATTTGTATTTCTTCCTTTGTGAATTATCTACTTATTGGGTGTTTTTAAAGAGATTTCTATGATCTCTTCATTTATTAAGGAGATTAGCCCCTTGGCATGTTTATTTCAAATTTTAAACCAGTTTGTGATTTGCCATTGGATTTTTTGTTAACAACTGTATTGAGGTATAATTCACATAACATACAAGTTACCCATTTTTTCAAAATTGTATTTAAATTCTATTAATTACCATATAGTGTGTTAATAGTTTCAGAGGTAGAATTCAGTGATTCATCAGTTGCATATCACACCCAGTGCTCATTCCATCAAACAAGTTACCCATTTAAAGTGTACAATTCAGTGGATTTTTTTGAATATTCACAGACTTGTGCAGCTATCACCATAATTAATTCTAGAATATTTTCATATCCTCAAAAAGGAAACTGCATACCCTTTAGCTATCATCCCCCAAGCCCAACTCTCTCACCAAGCCCCCCAGCCCTAGGCAACCACTAATCTAGTTTTTGTCTCTATAGATTTGCTTCCTGTGGACATATCATATATTTGGAATCACACAGTATGTGGTCTGTTGTGGCTGGCTTCTTTCACTCAGCATCATGTTTTCCTTTTTTCTTTCTTTCTTTTTTTTAAATGATTTTATTTATTTATTTGCTAGAGAGAGGGAGAGAGAGAGAGAAAGAGAGCGCAAGCAGGGGCAGTGGCAGGCAGAGGGAGAAGCAGGATCCCTGCTGAGCAAGGAGCCTGATATGGGACTCAATCCCAGGATCCTGGGATCATGACCTGAGCCAAAGACAGATGCTTAACCGACTGAGCCACCCAGACGTCCCTCAGCATTGTGTTTTCAATGTTCAATATTTTATTCCTTTTTATGACTGAATAATATACCATGCTTTGTCTATCCATTCATTACTTGAGGGATATTTGGGTTGTTTCCACCCTTGACTATTATGACTAATGCTGCCAAAGCAATATAATTTAGATTTTAGGTTTTTAAAACTTTGTTTACTAAAGTTTTAAATTCATACCAACCCTATTGCTTGTCTAGATTGTATTTCTTTAGTTGTTTATGATGAACAAATCTTTTCCCAAACCAATGATAAAATTTTAACCTTTCTAATTTTTTTTAAAGATTTTATTTATTTGAGAGAGAGAGAGAGCACGGGCAGGGGGAGGAACAGAGGAAGAGGGAGAAGAGAATTCCCCACTGAGCAGGGAGCCCCATGGGGCTTGATCCCAGGACTCTGGGATCATGACCTGAGCCAAAGGCAGCCGACTAACCGACTGAGCCACCCAGGCGCCCCTCATCTTCTTAATTTTTAAAATCTATTTTATTTTTTGCTTCAGTCTGTAATCCATCAAAGCTTTATTTTGGGGTATATGAGAATTAGGAGGCATCTAAATAGTTCCTCTGTCCCTCATCCTCCCCACCAAATAGGTAACTTTTTCCAGCACCATCTGCTGAGTCATTCTTCTCACCAACCATTTTCTTTATTCTATACTGATTTTTAATGCTTTCTTTATCATGTATTAAGTTTTTATGAGAATGAAGCTTGAGTTTAGGGTTCTCCATTGTATTTAATTGCTGTTTAATTTTTTATAAATGTAATATAAAATAGGACTACACTTTATTGTTTTTTAAATTTTAGTAAGAGGCATAAAACCTATATAAATGGAATTTTCCTAGATAGGAAATTGGATATTATAAAGAAGAACATTGTTGCAACTATAATTTAGAATTCAGTGCAAGAAGAGGGGTTATGTGGCTTGTACTCTGAATTTTATTTGAAAACTGAGGAAGTTTTTTTTCCATGATTATTGATTTTGTCAGATTTTCTACTTGTTTTGAGACAATTTTGGTAATTAATATTTTTCTATAAAAATTGTATTGAAATTTTAAAAATTCTTAGCATAGAGTTTTCACGTCAGTATGTTTCTAAAATTCTTCTCCATATCTGTCATTATCATGTCTTTCTCATTGGCTTATTTATATTCTCTCTTTTGTTTCCTCAGTATATTTTCTAGAGCTTTGACTCTTTGGCCAGCTGACTAATAATAGATCAGTAATTTGGGAGAAATGAAGAGTTTTTCTTTTTTGAAGCAATGGACGACTGTACAATGGGTCTGTCCCAAGGAGCTCATGCCTGTAAAATAGAACAGGGAATTGGCAAGAGTTGATGCCTAGCACTGGACTGCTCAGGGTAGGGTCTGAACAATTCTGGAGGAATTCCAGGGAACTTCTTGCAGTTTTAAGTAACTGATTGGGTGTTTTAAGTGAATGAGGTTATCTTCTTATCCAGGAAGAACCTCAGAAATGGAAAAAATGGGATGGTTCAGGCATCTAATAATAAAATATTAAAGCTTGATGTGATATAATTATTCAGAAGAAGAATATTAATTATCACTGATCTTTTTGGCTCTTTCCTAAACAGGCTCCCTTGGTGGGTGGTTGTTGCTTGGGTGGTGTGTATGGCTCTGTCCATGGGGATGGGTCCTGGCTGTTGTAGGAGTCACCCATCAAGGAGAGAAGGCAGCAGGGAAGGGCAGATCCAGCGGAGAAAATGGCAGCCTCCGTTAGCATGGCTGGAGAGCAGGGAGGCAGGGAGGCTACTGCAGTTAGCCTTTGAGGGGGATAATTAGCGCTGATAAAGGAGTCAGTAGGATTGGAAAGGAAAGGAGAGCTATAGCAGATTGATGGCTCTGATACCTAGTGAAAACCAGTATCAACCCTCCTTGGAACTCCCAGGGTCCTTGGCCTTGTCTCTTAGCACTAAATTCTGCTGGGATTCCTGTTGTGCAAGCAAGGTCAGACACCCGGCTGCGTCTGCCAGGTCCTGGCGTCTGCCAGGAATAGTGAGTCATGGGGGGAAATCCCAGAGAGGGGAAGAGCAGCAGGAGTGTGCCTCCTTCCCATCACAGTCTGGGGCCGTGCGGAGGCATCTGTCAGCGGACAGATGTCAGGCTCTAGGATGAGACCATTGTCCAAGGCTGTGGGGTTTGTAAGCTGCATTTCTGGGAAGCCTTGGTCCTCTCCCCAGCCTGAGCAGGTCCTGGAGGTCCTTGCCTCACAGTTACAGCAATAGGACACGATGGTGCCTTGCCCCCTTAGCCCAGCTCCACCACCTCAGCCTTCATGGTCTTGGGAGCACAGCCTCTCCCCTGGTATGACCTGAGATCTAGTGTGCAAGCCTATGGGTGCAGCTTTCTGGGGGACACATCAATGGCCTGATGCACCACCCCGGCATTCTACTAGGACTGAGTGCTGTGAGCTCTGCTGGTGGCCACCTCCTTCCCTGGGAGGCCAGCCTGTAGGAGTCAGCCAAGAGAACCCCTGCCTCTCACTGGACCTGCCCTTTTAGATTATGGGCTCTCAGAAGGCAGGATTGATGTCTCATTCATCTTCATGTCCGCTCAGTGCCTGACTTGTTTGGTTGGCTCTGTAAGTGGTTTAGGAATGAAGAAGAGCAAGCCCAAGAAGGGGACTAGATAAACCTTTCTTCTCTTAACCATTCTTAACCATATTGTTCCTCTTGGGGGATCTGATGAAAGCTTTGGACTGTCTCCAGAGAAGTATAGGCAAACACACACACACACAGAATCTTGCACACAGCCTATCAGTTGATGAACCCTGGTTAAGAGCCCCTGCCTTAGAGCTCTGGTAGGTTCCACTTACACCATCTCAGCATCATCTTATTCTGTGCCATGCCCCACACATCTGCATACCCCTCCTCACCTGCTCTGAGTCTGTGCACAGTGTAGGTGTTGGCTGGGGTACCAATCTGGAACCCAGTTACCTTGATCCAAGGTTTGTTGAAAAAGATTGCGTTTCGCTGTTGCCCCAGAGAGGATCCATTGGCTAGCCATGACCCTGAGGAATAATGGCTTCCTGGGCAGCACAGGTTTTACTTGATGTTCAAAACATGACCTTTAAGTGGACAGCCCATGCCTGACCCCACCTAAGGAGAAGTGACCTTGTTTCTTCGAAGCCACCAAAGCCAGCAGTGCAGGAAGCCTGGAGCTAAAGCTTCCAGAAACCCACTGGTTGAGACTAGACTTGCCAGCCTTGGGCAACATCCTGTTTCAGACTTTTTGGCCTTCTTCTCCACAGTCTTCCTCTTGCTGTCACCCTACCCTTTGGCCTAGCGGGTAATTGACTTTTTCCCAGTAGGTTGTTTTTCATGATTTCCTGAGTCACTCCCTTCAGCTTGTATTTATTTGACATTCCAAGCCATTTCCTCTTTGGTAATGTTTGGGGCTTTCATGGGGTGGAACGTCCCATCAGTTCTCCTTCCTTGTGTTCCCATTCAGTGATGTCTTTTGTTCTGTAGATTCTGGCTGTGACTCAGTCACCGACACCGAGACGGAGGACGAGAAGGTCCCTTCCTACTTGAAGCAGCAGAACCTGCCGCTGCAGACTTCACCTGGGACCCTGATGGTGGTGCAGCCGGACCGTATTCGCTGTGGGGTAGGCACTCGTGGGGCTGGTGAATCAGCGGCAGGATATGGCCTTTTTAATGGATGTATTTGTTGCAGTAAAGGGAGTGTAATCTCAGCCTTCCCTTGGGGATTCCATTGTAGATTAGCTGCCCTGGGAATCCCAGTACCTGGGCCTTGAGCACACCTCACTCCTTTAAGTAAGAGAGAGGTGAGCTCAGGAAAGTGTGTGTCATCTGAGACATTATAAGTTCATAGATCAGAAACGCAGAGCGTGTGGCAGGTATGAGCCTTACCAGACACTTAGGCCAACCCTGAAGGTAGAGGCCTGGGTCTGTTCCTGCCAGCCTGAGGCTGGGAGGACGAAGATGGGGGTGGGGGGCATTTTGAAAGCCTGCTTCTCCATCACCTGACCACTCCAATACCCCAAGTGAATGCCTTGAAGCTTGCTGGCTAAAACTTGCCAATATTGTTTGCTAAAGGGATAAGATAAAAGCCAAAGCATAATGTAACTAACATTTTCAGGGTGGCACCTATGTTAACAGGTGACTTGAATGTGATGGCCCAATTGATGGTCTACTGTCATTTGAATTCTACCATAGAATTGGTAGTTTTTCATTATCTTTCCTTTCTTGATGAAAAATATGTGATATTAGTTCAGAGCAGCAGAATGCTTCCCTGTGGATATGAGCCCTTTACTAACTTTGCCACTGTGGTGTCCTTGGGACAAGAGGGCGTGGGAGCCTTGGCAATGGGAAGTACTAGCCTCCTTGCACCTGTGAGTGATTTTCCATGCAGCCTGAGGCCACGAGGCATTGGGCAAGGACTCCCTCCATGGGGATTGCAGACTGCTGCTTTGCAGACTGCGGCTAGATTGAGCTCATAGACATGTTGGGTTTAGATTGCACAGTGTTTTTAAAAATTAGGTATGAAAATCGATTCCCAGCTTCCTTTGAATCAGGATCTGGGAATACCAGGCCTTAGGTGAGTGGCGGGCCCAGCAGCCCATTAGATGAAGCATGTATCCCCTAGTTCACGGCTCCCACCACTCCCTTTTCTTTCTTCACAGCCCACTTCATGCCCCCTCCTCATTGGCCAGGGCTTTGTGGGCATTTCAGTTTCCAGTCTCTCCATATGCCTTCCTGTCTTCCCCGCACTCCTCTCATCCTAAGACTGGCTGGTGGGCACCTGTGGATGAGGGTGTTTGGAACTGAAGAATGGCACCCTTCACACACCTCCCTGATTCTCCAGACTTTCGTTCTTTCTCTTGTCCTGGCTTCCAGGATTCAGCTTCTCTAGGTCTCTGGATCCTGGGGCGGCCAGGCTGGGGCTGGATCCTGCTGTCAACAGAGAGGACACACTCATTCTCTGACTCCCCATGCCGCCTGGGAGAAGAAGCAGGCGGGACAGGGCTGGGCCTGCAGCCGGAGACAGGACAACCACAAACACATTCACATTTAGCCTCAGCAGCCTTCGGAAGCCAGGACCTAGCCTCTCCCTCACCTGTTGTGAAATGGTGGCCCTTGTCCTGAAGGGCTACTATGAGGTCTTTATAGTAGAATCTAAGGATGAACATTTGGAGATTAGCAATGACTGGAAATCTCCACCCCCCCTGCCCCCCCACGTCCCGCTCTTTGGAGGGCCTGTCCTTATCAGTTCAAGTCTTAAGAGGCCCATTCCCCATTTAATGAGCCCAGTAAAACAAGATCATTGCATGTTGCGGGCCTGGCAGGAGACCTTCAAGCAAGGTGATATAGCTATTCAGATTGTTCTATGCCTGGGGAAAATCAGTCCTCCAATAAGGTATTTGTGCCCTTTCAAGAACAGCGTAAGAAGCGGAACCCAAGAGGGCTTCTCTAGGCTGGCGCCTCTCACATTGTAAGGTGCATGTGAGTCACCCGGGGGTCTCAGTAAAATTCAGACTTTGATGGTTCAGTGGGTCCAGGAGGGGCCTGGGATTCTGCATTTCGAATCCACTTGCAGTGCTGTCAGTCCACCGGCTTCCCATTGAGTAGCCAGGCTCGTGTCAGAATAGTGCTTCTCAAACTCTCTGTGAAGACTCATTTTATTTTGTTCTTCAAAATTCCCAATTCTGCCATGCACCAATGCTTTTATAAAATGCAATAAAAAAGAAATGCTATAAAAATGAAATAAAAAGATGAAATACAAGCCCCAGGATTTTAAATTATTACATTAGATTCAACAGACATAAAATTACTCCCATCAAATTGCTATAAAGGTTTATAAACGTTCACTTTTCAGTCTTTGTAACTTGTCTCTTTGGGACCCATGGCAGACAGGCCCAGTGCTGGACTGCAGACCCCACCCTGCTCTGGGACAGCCTCACCAGATAGAGCTGGGGCTCGGGGAGACAGGAGACCCTCTGCCCCAGCACCCTGATAGAGCACCCAGGACGGGGAGGGGACACTGACTGGTCTCCTGTTCCAGGTGGAAACCACTGTCTACGTCATTGTGAGATGTAAGTTGGATGAGAGGGTGACAACAGAAGCAGAATTTTCCCCTGAGGATTCTCCCTCAGTCAGGGTGGAAGCCAAGCTGGAGAATGAATACACCGTTTCCGTGAAAGCCCCCAGTAAGTAGCCCCGTCTACCTCCGGAAATCAGGCATCCTGTTCAGGAAGAGGCCCACTCTTGCTTTCTTTTACTTGTCCTGTCTTTATTCAGCAACTGAGAAAAGTGACAGCCAAGATTTGGATCTGGTTGGCATGTTCTATTTAAAGGAAAAGGAAGTTGCAGAAACATACATGTGCAATGGGCAAAAAATGGATATTGTAAAATTTTTTATCCTTATGAAGTTAACATATTAAAATTTTTTGAGGGGCACCCGAGTGGCTCAGTTGGTTAAGTGTCTGCCTTCAGCTCAGGTCATGATCCCAGGGTCCTGAGATCAAGCCCCACGTCAGGCTCCCTGCTCAGTGGGAGAATCTTCTTCTCCCCCTCCCTCTGTCCCTTACCCCCACTCGTGCTTTCTCTCTCATTCACTCTCTCTCTCAAATGAATCTTTAAAAAAATTTTTTTTGAAATTAGAGAAAAATAGAAAAAAATTCAGACTGTTTTTTGTTCACAATTTTAAAAACAGTTGTTTTCAATATTCTGTTTTTCTTGATATAATCTTATATTTATTCTCTCAGCATCCTTTTGCCCCATGCTGTATGTGGACTTTGTAACTTTTTTTTTTTAAGATTTTATTTATTTGAGAGAGAGAGACAGAGACAGAGACAGAGTGCAAGCAGAGGGAGCTGCAGGCAGAGGGAGAAGCAGGTTCCCCGCTGAGCAAGGAGCCTGATGCAGGACTCCATTCCAGGACCCTGGGGTCATGACCTGAGCCAAAGGCAGACGCTTAACCCTCAACTGACTGAGCCACCCAGGCGTCCCCGTGTAACTTTCCATTTTATAACATATTTTTTCTATTGTAAAAGTTATGTGTGCTCAATACTGAAAAGTTGAAGAAGACAGCCAAGGTAAAGGAAAGTAAATAGAAAATTGCCTGTATACCCCAAAGGAAATCAGTGATTTCTGTATTTTTCTGTTTCTATGTACATAGCTTCATATAGTCTCCTAGGCCACTTTCGTTACCTGGAAGATACCTATGAGTATTTTCCCATGTTAATAAATATTCCTTTACAACATAATGTTTACTGGTTGCAAGCTAATCCCTTGTATAGATGTATCGTAATTTATAAAACCAGTTCCTTGTGTTGGACTTGTATCTTATAAATTGTCTTGTTTAAAGCTGCATCATACTCCATTGAAAAGAAGTATCTTTTAATTTTTCGCCTCCTCATTGTTATGTATTTATGTCATTTCTGATTTCTTAGTGTCTTCTTATTGTTTTAAATTCTGATATATCAAGCCTCTTTATGCTTGCATGGACTGAGGAGTATTTCCTCAAGATGGAGCCCCTGAAATGCCAGGCATTTTTTTTTTTTAAAGATTTTACTTATTTATTTGACAGAGAATGAGAGAGGGAACACAAGCAGGAGGAGTGGGGGAGGGAGGAGCAGGCCTCCCGCTGAGCGGGGAGCCCGATGCTGGGCTCGATCCCACGACCCTGGGATTATGACCTGAGCTGAAGGCAGACGCTTAGTGACTGAACCACCCAGGCGCCCCAAATGCCAGGCATTTTTCAGGATCCTGGAAAACAGGGCTTACTTGCTTTCTGAAATACTACTCCTGTCGAGTTTGCTGTGTCATCACCAACACTAGGCATTATCATTTTTAAATATTTTGCTAATTGGATGCCTTTTGAAGGAGTAGCCCATTGTTTTAATTTGCATTTCTCTGATTACTATCCGAGGCTGACTATTTTTCCATGTTCTCTACTTGTTGCATTTCCTCTTTTGTGAATCGAATCTTTGTGGTTGGTGTATTTTTAATTTTTTCTTCCCCCTCAAAACCCCTTCCTGTGGTGGAGACGAGCTGAAGAGCACATAGTCCGGACAGCAGCAGAGCCGGTGAATCAGTTATCCCAGTCCGGTGTCGGGGGAGCACTGAGTTCCGCCCGCCAGGATCTTTCCCACCTTGTGGCCACCAGTGACCTCTGTAGAAAGTGCTTTAAGCTCAACTCCTCTTCCTGTGTGTCATGGTCCTGGGCCTACCGTAGCACACAAAACAGATGAAAATCCTCCAAAAATTAAATTGCAGACACAAATGAGAACAATTCCTCTAACTCAGAGGCCTCTCAGGTGCTAGTCCCCTCACTTCCTGCTTCTACCATTCCCCTCACCCCTCTCTCCCCGCCTACCTCCCAAATCTTTCTACCAGCCCCCAGTTAATTTCTTTCCCATTAAGGTGAATCCGTGGACACTTTCCCCTGGACCCTTATTCCTCCTGGGCACATTTGTGGTATTTTTTTTTTCTTCTCTTCAGGCCTTTCATCTGGGAATGTTTCCTTGAAGATCTATTCTGGGGATTTAGTGGTGTGTGAAACTGTGATCAGCTATTATACTGACATGGAAGAAATTGGGAATTTATTGTCCAATGCTGCAAATCCCGTGGAGTTCATGTGTCAGGTAAGGATGTTGAAAGGAAGCCTGAGTTTTTGGGACATGTCGTTTCTGCTCGTTCTTCAGCTTTGCATCTGCTGGATGGGAGATGGCTGGATTTAAAATCTGACCTGACCGTCTTCACTTTTATGTTCAGGCCTTTAAAATTGTGCCCTACAACACAGAGACCCTTGATAAACTGCTCACTGAGTCCCTGAAGAATAATATCCCTGCGAGTGGACTACACCTCTTTGGAATTAACCAGCTGGAAGAAGAAGATATGATGACAAGTGAGTCAAAAGTCAAGCCTCAGGAAACCAGCTGTGGGTTGATTCTAGTTTGCTGGTCTCAGCATCCAGTCACCCTGTGCTTGCACCTTGCTGGTTCCCGCTCTGCAGCTCATCCTCTGAGAATGATTCCTTCACTAGCTAACTAGAGAGTCTTCTAAATTCTAAATCTGAATACCTCGACCCCTTGCTAAAAACCCTTTGTGGTTCCCATTTGCCTTCTAGATAAAGTCCAAACTCCTTACCATGTTTGCAAGCCCTTCCCAAGGGGTTCCTGCTGCATTTCTGCCCTCATCTCTCTCTACACTGTCCCTGGGCTCTACTCTACAGAAAGTATGAACTTCTTTCACCTCGTGAAAATTCTGCCCTGCCTCTTGCCACCTGAACTCATGGGAGTACGGTTTCTTCCTGTCCTCACTGGTGGCTCTGCACCTGGCTAACTTCTCTTCGCCTCCGTACAGCGGCCTAGGTAGCACTTCCTCAGGAAGACCTCTCGGAACCTTCGGTAGGTTCTGTCTACGTGCCGTGGGCTCCCCTAGCACATTGGGTGTCCTCTGTACTCATTCTCCTCAGCTGTGCCTGTCTTCTCGCTAGGCTGTCAGCGCAGTGAGGGCTGAGGCAATGCCTGGGTGGCTAATTGTAGGATCGAAACAAACATTTGTTCAGTGAGGGAGGAGCAGTGTGCTGTACACATGTGACATGCTGGGAGCTGGGGTAACCGCTCGTGTGGGGGTGGTGCCTGGGGGGCTGACGGGACGCCAGGTAGGGTGCTTCTGTGGATACCACTCTTCCTTCACATTGCATCATGGAACCTGGTTGCCCTCTGCCTGGTGTCCCATCCTTCCATGGCCAAGAGCGCCATAAGGATGGGGTTATAGTACCCTCACGTCCTTCTCCTGAGGGCATTCTCTTATTGCCTCTCCCCCTTTTTCTACTGTGGAATGTTCCTGCATTACTTCCAGCAGTGTTAATATTCTCTGTTGTTAAACTTGGGGCTCAGGAAGAGTATTTCAGAGCCTGCCGATGTGGGGTCCTGGGGACATTTTCAGACCCTTCATCCCAAGGATCATATCCTGGTGAATAGGAAGCTGGGTTTGTTTTACTAAAAAAAAATCTGTATGCATATATATTTATGTGTGTGTGTGTGTACATAAAAGTATATGTCTATCTATCTTTCACTGTTGGGTTTAGAAATCAACTTTTATGCAAACAAACAAAAGAAAGATTTGTCCCCAACTCCATAACACAAACATGTCTATTTTCTTGGTAGAGTTTGACTTGCTGGATCCAGATATTAGTAGGCAGAGGAGGTCACGGGGATCCAGTGACCCTAAGGAGTACTGTGTTTCCCATGAATCAGAGGGTTAATGGACATCCTGTGGTTCAGGTGTATTAATGCCAACATTCAAAACCTGTCCTAAACAAAGAACTCACTGAATACCATCTTATTAATCCTCCCAGCCCTTTTGAGATAGTTTGGAAATATCTTCTAGTTCAAAACTAAGGGCCATGGAAAGGCTAATTAACATACCTAGGATTACTTGGCATGCTTTATGAAATTTGGAATAAGAGCTAAGAAGATGGACTTAATTTTTTTTAATCAGCACAAAGCAATTGTGATAAAGTGCTGTGAAATTTACAGAGAAGGTCAAAACATGATTCCTGTTGTACTTTGTGGCTGCTACTTAAGCCTTTAGAAAATCAGCATCTTTTGAATTAGTATTATTTTTCAGGATTCTTTGATCCTTTTAGGGAAAGAAGGTAGAATGTTTTAGATTTGCTAATTAATTAACATATCATTTCTTCTGTCATCTGAGGGCATAATCTTCAGTTGTGCCTCAAAGGAAGCTGTCAGATGGTAGGCCAGTCAACGGAGAAGTAATGATTGAGTGCCTGCTGGATGCCCTGGGAGTCTTGCCAGCTTTGTCTCCATGAATAAGGGTGCCCGTGCCTTCATTCTTATTTGTCCGTTGTTTTCCTGAACAATCTTTCAGATCAGAGGGATGAAGAGCTGCCCACCCTGTTGCATTTTGCTGCGAAGTACGGACTGAAGAACCTCACTGCCTTGTTGCTCACCTGCCCGGGAGCCCTACAGGCATACAGTGTGGCCAACAAGCACGGCCACTATCCCAACACCATTGCTGAGAAACACGGCTTCAGGGACCTGCGGCAGTTCATCGACGAGTATGTGGTAAGGTCAAGGCGGGAGAGGCCCCAGGAATGGAAATGCACCCTGTGGTCCTAGGGCTTACCTGTTTGCTAGAGACACGGTTGGATTTCATCCCTAGCGTGTGCCCCTTTGCCTCTTCTCTGGCAGGGCCAGTATGTGTGGGCTTAAGAGATGCGCCCTGGAGTCCCATGGACCTGGGTCCACATTCCTGGGCCAACACTTGTCAGCCACGTGATTTTGGACAAATCACATACCTTGTTTCTTTTAGTTTCCTAAAGTGCAGAAGGAAGGTAATGCTAGTTCTGCTCATAGGCTGGTTTTCAGGATAAAAGGAAATAATGTCTGTAAAGCACTGAGGTCCACCTTGAAAGAATTTACAGAGACATTTGAAGAGTGAATCTGCTGCAGGTTGATGCTGACCCCTCTTCCCCACCCCACCTCCATCTCCAAGGCACTTTAGTGGGATGCTTCCAGCTGCCTCCCCCACGGTCAGGTCCATGTGAACTGTTAGGATTGGTTCCTTCCTTAGCAGAGACCACAACGAAGCTGTGCACTTGAGGCTTCCCAGAGCCCAACTGGAAGGTTCCCCTTTAGGCTAATGGCCTGTCTCTTTCTGAGCCTCTGCCGATCTTAAGAGAGATATGCCCAGTTTATTTGCTCATCTGGTTTTGGACCCCCAGGTCCTCCTTGATCATTGACTTCTGGGAACTTCTTTGCATGTAATCTCATCCTGTGCCTAGGCTTTGCTCCATGCCCCAGTATCGCTTCTCTTGTCTTAGAGACCCCTGCCCTTCCTGACTCCACCCTTTTCTGGTTTTCCTTCATCTTCACGAGTCACAGTGGGGACTCTCAGCCTCTCTCGTGGAGCTGAGACCTCAAAAGGAACCACAAAGACCATCTAGTCTTGCTCTCTATCTCCATACAGGAGTGAGCCTACACCTCCCAGAAACTTAACTCCGAGCTCTGTATTTGACAGTTTGCAAGGCAGCGACTTGCTGAGGCATGGAGGGGGCTCCCCACAGTTTGGGGGTGATTAAATGTGTTGAATGAGTAGAATAGCATGAGTGTCTGTTTTGGGCATCCCTGACATAAATGAGGCTAAAAGGTGCTCACCGTCCGGGAGTATTTACTCAGCTTTACTCTGAAGGCACAGATGTGTAAAATGCAGCGTATCATTTCTACGCCAGTAGTTTTTATTGGGGACATACTGTGTTCACAGTCGTGACTACTGTTTATTGAATTTATTTGATTAGTAAATGCCATGATTCACTTAATGCTCACCACAATCCTTGGAGGTTGATAGTATCGTTATCTGTCTGTAACAAAGGAGGAGAAGGGCTTGGGAAGGTGGAATAGTTGTGCCCGGGTCGCACTCTAGCAAGGATGGAGATAGGACGGGAACCTAGTTTGATGCCGGTGCTGGGGCTTGTTATTTTACTTTACGTAACAGGGAAGTGGAATGATGGCTTTTCAGTTTGCACCGAAATTAATCCAGTTCTCCAACCATAATCACCTTCAGCCAGTGCATCTTCAGCATTGCTACCAAAAGGTCCCTGCATGTTTTTGTGACCTCTAGGAACTGTCCCGTTTCCGCTTTCCACCACATCGAAACCAAATGCCAGACCTTGAGTCTCCCAGCACTTCATAGCTGTCACCTGGGCCAGTCTCATCAGGAAACCAACACATTGTGTCAATAGCAGATTAGCTTTCTTGAGGTAGTGATGATGAAAATGAGGATTTTTGCAGGTTGATGCTGAAATAGGGATTGTGAAACACTGAAGTTTCTTACCAGGAAAAGTTGTGCAGGGTTTCAGAGAGGCCAGCTTTCTGGCTTCACCACCACAGGGAGGCAGAAGGACAGGGGCAGCCTGTCCTACTGCGGGTCACTTCCGCCAAGGCCCTCTCTCCTCTTGGCACTCAGCGTGTGAAACCAAGGGAGGCGCTGGCGAGCAGCCTGCTGGAAGGAACAGGGACTAGGCAGTGGGCTTCTGAGAGCCGTCTGACTACACATCAGGGCAAGAACATCTTAGCTGCAGCCCTCTTTAGCCCATTTGGATTTCCCTCTGGTTGGTTAGTAAGGGTTATAGCCTTGGGGATCAGTTGTTTCCTTTGGAGGAACCGAGGTGGAGTAGAAAGGTCAGAAAGCAGGATTGCACGCCCTTGAGTAAGGCACTAGGGTTTTCTGAGCTGTGGTTTTGTCATGTGTGAGCTAGGGAATATTGCAGCTTTCTCAAGCAGGTGTGGAAAGGATGATGTGAGGTAATGTGTAGGCAAGCACCTGGCATCGTACCTGACCCATAGGAGGAGCTCATGAGAAGGTCTTTAATTTGTACCCTATGCTCATTGGACATTTAATGCCCGTCTCTTGAGTGCATGACCCTGTGCTGAGCATTGGGAGAATATACAAAGATTAAAACAAAACACAGAAAACAAACAGACAAAGACTCGGAGCCTGGCCTCCAGGAGCTTTCGGGCTGGTGGGACAGCTGAACGCTGACCTGTGTGAACCTTTCCTCTTTGCCTGTCCCAAGTGCACCAAAGGACTCACTCTACCCAGAAGGCCAGAGTGTCCCTGGGCGCCTGTGAGTCCCGTCTTCCCTTTCAGGAAACTGTGGACATGCTGAAGAGTCACATCAAAGAGGAACTGATGCAAGGGGAGGAGGCTGACACCATGTACGAGTCCATGGCCCACCTCTCCACAGACCTGCTCATGAAGTGTTCCCTCAACCCCGGCTGCGACGAGGAGCTCTATGAGTCCATGGCTGCCTTCGTGCCCGCGGCCACTGAAGACCTCTGTAAGTAGCGCAGCCCAGTTCCGCCTCCGTCCTGCTGCTGACACATGGCTTTCTTCCTTCTCGCAGATGGTGTGGGGGGAGGGTGGAAGTCCCTTGCTGACCCCCGCCCCACCCCAGAGAGACGAAGATCCTGTTTTACACAGAGTTAGAGCTGTCATCATGTGCTGTGACAAGCACAGTCCTTCTCCAAACTTCCTCTGCTGTGGCTGCTGAGAGACTGGAAAGTGCAGGCAAGGGCCTGCAGGTCCGAGTCGATGGAGGCACCTTGCCTTGTGATCTGAAGGGTGAAGGCCATGGCTCTCAGCCCCGTCAGTCCCAATGGGCCCTTTCTGTAGCGAACATTGCCCCCTTTGGTGCCCTGACGTGCCGTTCAGATATCATCTAACCCACCTACATGTGAAAATTTAGAAATCAAATATACACCCTGGTGGAAATGTAAGAGGAGTGAAAGGAGAGGGAGGGGTCAGTATGCCTGTGCATGAGGACGTAATGAAATAGTTAGCTGCAGACCCCGACACTCAGAATCTCTGCCAATGTCATGGCCTCAAGTGCTGAGTGACCGACGCACGTCTGTTGTATCGGCCACTTGCGTACCACGAGCAGTGTTGGCACCAGTGCCTGGATTTTCCTAAATGGTAAATGATTCCTCACACTCTCCTTTCCACTTTCGTACTAACTGAATTCCTGGAAAATTCCGTGCACTTTAAAACCATGCAGAAATACGAGTTGTATTTATCTACAAAGCAGTTTAGTTTCTAGGCTCAGAAATTTATAAGCAGATTCTTTGGGTAACCTAACTTTACTAGATGAATATATAGTAAACTTATTTCTAAAATATCATATCTTTAGGACAGGATTTTTCTTGTAAATTGTTTTAAGAAATTGTGCCCATTTTTTGGTTAACTTGTTTTTTCCAATTGTAAAACTAATACGTTCTTATAAAAACTTGGAACAAAATAGAAATGTTATAACCGAGTTATTAAACGTCCATATGACTCTACCCAAAACCAACCAATATAGAGCTCCTAATAGTTTGGTGGGGATATTTGTCCATATTTTTCTTTGTACCTACTGATATTAAATTAAGAAATATACACACGTACATATGCACAGATATGTACAAATGCACATATATGTGTAAATGTATATCATAAGTAGTTTTTTTTTAACCTATATGTATGACTAGTGCAATATTTAGAAGTCACGAGGGGCACAGAACGCTTCATTGCCCAGGACAGCACTGCACATGGCAGAGTGTCCACGTCTTTCCTGCTTCTGCTAGGTGCTTGTTCAGTAGTCTCTGCTTAGGTCTCACTTTCCCGTGGTCAGCTGTGACCCAGAAGCAGAGGATCCTCCCCCTGACCTGTCTGCGGAAGGTCAGCGCTAGCCTGATGCTGTCACCATGCCTACTTCATTTATCTCGTATGTAAGCGTTTTATCATCTTCTGTTATCACAAGAAGGGTAAGTATAGTAAACTATTTTAGAGACAGAGAGAAACCAGGTTCATATAACTTTTGTTATAGTATATTGTTAGAGTTGTTCTATTTTATTCTTAGTTATTATTGTTAATCTCCTACTGTGCCTAATTTATAAATTAGAGACTTTATCATAGGTATGTGTGTATAGGAAAAAATATAGTATATGTAGGGTTTGGTACTATCTGTGGTTTCAGGCATCCCCTGGGGGGCTTGGCGTGTAGCCCCTGAGGCTAAGGGGAACTACTGTAGTGTCCCTCCATCACGGTGACAACCTAAAACCCCCTCTTAGATTTTCCAAGCCTCCCCTAGAGGGCAGTGGCGCCGTCCTTGAGAACTACTGATCCAAATAATGTTGGATTTCAGTGCACAGTGTTGGAGCAGGAGGACCCGCCATGGACCCTCAAAGAACCTTCTTAATATGTCAGTACCATTTGCTATGAAATGCTAAGCACTCTGAAATACTGCCTGAAACAGCCCTCCTTCCCTCTGGGCTATTCAACAGATTCAAGAAAGGTGAGACAAATACCCATCTGTGTATCAGCTTTATTGATGAAGGGCTTTCTGGAACGGGCTGGATCGAGTATTGCCAGCTTTCAGCCTGAGAAGAAGACAGAGGGGCTCTGGGTGCACAAGGCAGGGAGGTGGGCTTGAGTTTCCCACCCATGAACGGAAGAGCAGGTGCCAAGAAGGTGCCTTGGAGTAGGGGGTGTGGGCAAGTCAGGGGCCAGAGGCAGACTTTGGTTTTTTTGTTTTTTTTTTAAAAGATTTTAT
This sequence comes from Phoca vitulina, assembly GCF_004348235.1. Lineage (NCBI taxonomy): Eukaryota > Metazoa > Chordata > Mammalia > Carnivora > Phocidae > Phoca > Phoca vitulina. The sequence goes on along the minus strand of NW_022589751.1, from coordinate 9,334,601 downwards.
TTATTTATTTGACAGAGAGAGATCAGGAACACAAGCAGGGGGAGTGGGAGAGGGAGAAGCAGGCTTCCTGCCGAGCAGGGAGCCTGATGTGGGACTAGATCCCAGGACCCTGGGATCATGACCTGAGTCGAAGGCAGACGCTTAATGACTGAGCCACCCAAGTGCCCCAGAGGCAGACTTCGACATGGCAGCCGCAGCACCTGGAAGCTGTGGTCCAGTTGTTGTTAGGCGCTTGCTAGTTCGATTGGCTGCCCCTCGGGGAGCAGGGAGAATGCGGGAAAGCTCGGTAGAAGCTCCCTTCCTGCACCTGACGGGGAGGACTGGACATGCTGGTAGAAGCTCTTCCCGAATGAGCCACGACCCAGCAGGCAGGGCGAGGAGAGCAGGCATCATCCCCCCCATCCACATCCTCTGTCTCTCTGAATCCTTTAAGACACAAAAGAATGCTTTGATGAACCTGCACTTTACAAGTGAGAAAACTGAGGCACAGAGAGGTTGAACGACATTCCCAGAGTCTCACAGCGGATAAGTGATAGAGCTCACATTTGAGCTCAGGTCTCTGTCTCTAGGGCCATATTCTTTACTCCCGGCTGGAAATTTCCATCGAATACCGTAAGTGTTAGTCCTGGTTTCTTCTAAAGAAGCCATCTAGCTGCCACAGCCCCAGTCCTGAGGTCAGCTCACCAAGCGGCCTCTGGTGCCCTCAGCACTTGCGCTTCCGTCTGTCTCCCCGGGGGGTCAAACAGGCATTTCTGGAGCATCTCCTGTGTTTTAGCTGCTTGCCACTTCTGGGTGTTGGGGTCACAAGAGGGGCTAATACACTGTCCTTTCCAATCTGGAACTGAGACCCATTCACAAAAGAACATTTGAAGGACAACTGGAACCTACTTGGGAAGCCTGAGACTGTGTATCCGCATTTCCTCCTGTGTCCTTACTGTGCGGCAGTTGAACAGTTAAAGAATGCCCCACTTCACTAGCTGTTTCGTGTTGACACAGAGCCTTAACACCTGTTACCCCCCTGGAAGCTCCAACCCAGTGGAAAGCTGCGGCTTATGCTAAAGGCAGCCACACAGAGCAGGAACGGTGAACCTCTCCAGCTCTTCCCAAGGCAGTGGAGGGCTATGAAGCGAGCCTGGTTTGTGGCTGTTGGTGAGGTGTAAAGTTACACGGGGTCAGGGGAATTCTGCTTGCCCTGGAGCTAGGAGGAGGCCACCAATAGGCAGGCTGTAGAATTTGGCTGCTTTGTGGATGGGGAAAGGAAGCTCACTGCATTTTTCATTTGCCAGATCATATAAACTCTGAATTTTCTGATTCTAGACCTGATTTGGTTTGCGTTTCTGTCTCTGTGGTTTAATCTTGAGAAGGACCACTTACCTATTGGCCCAGAAGGAGCAGCAACTTGGACCTGGGGAGGAACCGTTCCTTTTATTAGCAGTGACTCTCTAGGAGAGAAGACAGTCTAGTTCATAAATAAGCAGGACAAACTGATAAATCTAAGATATGTATTCGCAACACCACCTGGCACAATAATAACTTGCGACGTCTGCCGGCCCTTTCTAGTAAGCAGACTGCTTTTATCTCATCTGTTATTTTGTCCAGGTGTCCTCGGCCTTGGCGGATAGAATTAGCTCCATTTCACAGGGGAGAAAACTAAGGCTCCAAAATTTAGTACCTTATTTAAGTCCCACTGAGGGAGAACTGGGTCGGGAATCTGGGTCTGCATGTTCCCGGGGACAAGTCTGTCTGCCGCCCCAGTGGGATAGAATACTCTCCTGGCCTGCCCTCCTAAGATCTGGGAGGGACACTTAGACAGGAGCTCTTTCTAAATGGTCTCACTAGCCACGTTGATCAGTGCCCCACCTTTGTTACCACTGAACCCTCGAGGCTGAAAGTAAACATATTAAGGAGTTTAGGCTACATTCATTCCCACATTTGTTCCCAGGACGAACATTATGGAGTGCAGGCTTTAGGCCAGCTCATTACTACTTCTTTGGAGGTCACCCAACTCCGTCTGGACAAATCTGCCTCTTTCTGACTTGAATTTTGGAAAAGGGCTAGGAATGAAGTCCCCTTCTCCAAAGGGAATCCAAACAACCACTAAGTAGCAAGGTTGTGAGGGAAATGGCCCCTGTTGAATGAAGTGGGGCGGGGGCGTGATGTTGGCTTCCGACCCTGAGATTTTATGATTCTGCTCCAGGATCTCCTTCCCCTGAACTTTCGTGGGTGTACACACACGCGCGCGCGCACACGTGCATGCACACGCACACACTCACGTCCCTCACACTCACGTTCTTTAGCTTAGCTCTGCTGCCACCAGGTGGTAACTCCGTGTCTTTGTTATCAGACCTTCAACTTTGCTCCCAATTCTCTTGAGAATTTTTTGTTCAAGACAGATTTAAACCATCAGCTTCCTCACATTACTATATAAGAAATAAATATCTTTATTAAGGGTAAGCGTATGCAGACACTAAATAGAAATGAAGGCTGAAACTGACCCAGCGGGGCAAAGGGAGGCCGAAGGCACCGGCTGAGTTCTATTGCTCCTATTCCTCCAGGTGTATGGGAACTGTGTCGGGGACGTAGGCACTTAGTGACAGCATGCTGGATTAAAGGCGTTAAAAGCTAATAAGATAAAATCCCCACCACCCGCAGTGACCTTGCTCCCCTCTGGACCTGGATAGCCATGGGTCACGCTCTCCTGGGGGCACTGCGAGCTGATGGCTTTGCACTCTGGTTATGTGCTTCTCTGGTCCTTCTCTGGTTACCGGCTCCCACCTCCGTTAGGAAGCACGTATCGTCCACAATGATGTGCGCAATAGGCGCTCAATTATGTCTTGAATTTGAGAGTGACAGAAAATAGAAAGTCGTTCTGGGTTTTGTGGGATGGAGTAGTTTGGTTGACATTCTGGTGCAAAGACTTTCCTGCTAGGTGGTGGTGAGATCTGTTAGACGGCCCTGAGCGCGAGACGTCTCGGGCGGTAGTGGCTCCTCCAGGCTGCCCTTTCCTTCCCCGTCTCCTCTAATTTGCTCGCACTGTTCCTGCTGCCTTCTCTTTTCTCGGCTTGGAAAATGCCCGGAGTCCTTCACAAAGGACTGTCCTCACACCTCCCTGTCCATATTCATGTGCTTGTTCCTCCCCAGTTTGTCCATTCACACATTCATTCATTCAACAGTATTTCTCAAACCTCTCGTGGGTTTCAGTCACTGTGCCAGGTGACAGGGAGTCAGTAAACAAGACGGCATGATCCCTGCCTCCCAGAGCTGTCCTTCTGGAGCTGGGTATGAAACAAAAATACCACATCACTACATATATAACTACAAACCGTGACCGTGCCATGGAGGAAGAGGACGTGGTGCCCTGAGGGGACCGCTACGGATGTGGAGAATGAGGGGAGGAGGGTGTGCGACTTAGCAAGTTGTGGTGCCCCCTGCACCCTGCCGCGAACTCAGCTCATGGACAGATTCCTGCCGGGCCGAGTGTCTGTGTGCCGGCCAGGAGTGCTGTATCGAGGCACTCGTCTGCGTAAGAGACCGGCCAGACTTGTTGCTTCTCCTAGTCTCGTTCATCCTTAGCCCCTCCTTCTTCATTGCCCACTCCTCCTTAGCCCCTGTAATTTCAGATTGCTCTTTCCCTCCTCTCTCTCTCTCTCTCCCCCTCCCCGTGTGTGTGACCACCGCTCCCTCCCTCTGTCTCTCTCCCTCCCATCACTTCTTCATCAGCATATGGACTACCTTGCCGACGTGACCAATGAAAGCACTTTATTCCACCTGAGCGCAGGTGGAACCAGTCAGGTTTCAGGTCATCGTCAAATGCTTTCCCAGGCTGCTCCTTGCTCTATGGCTCTTTTTTGGCTATAAAAATACTTGCTGAAAAGAAAATTCTCTTGGCCTGCTTTCAGGGCTTGAGAGCCTTTCCAGAAGAATAGCCTCTCGGCATCTGACATTTTACTGTATTATATACTCAGATTGGGTTTTATATTAAATTAACAACACATAATCTGGATGGAGTTTCCACCGCAGCTAAATGATCTAGATTTATGTCCCCTGAGGAGTATCATATGGGCTTCTCTGAAAATTCATTATTGCTCTTGAGTCATTCCTTAATTAAGTGCCTGCCTAGGATTTCTCTCATCTGTTCAAGCTTCTTTCTTCCCAGGAATGGGTTCTTTCTGATTGACTCCCTAAATGAGGTACAGCCTTAACTCCGCAGCTGGCTCTTCCCTGAAGACTGTGGCCTCTGGGTCTCCTTGTTATATATATATATTTTTTTTTCTTTCTGTCTCTGCTGAAGTGAAAGAACTTTGCACTTTCTCCTTAGACCAGCATGTTTCTGGGCTTTTTAGTTTATTTTTAACTGACAAGTGGTGAAGGTTAAGTGCTTGGAATCTGAAGTACAAACCCTGAGCATCCAGGAATGGAGGGATTCCTTTACAAAAAAGTCCTTTGTCTGGAAGCAGACTGCCTTCACCTGCAGAATTTTTGGTGTATTTCAGCCACTCCTGTGGTGTTCACTGTGTGCCTGATTTGTATGTGCACACGGGTTGTCACACTTAGAGTTTGAGAGAGTCTTATTACTCACAAACTCCCAACAACTGGGCACTTTCTTTATTATTACAAAGGTAGTGTCTGTTATTACTAGGACTTACTGCCTAATACAGATATGGCAAATAGTGTTTGAAAAGTAACTTCATGTGCCAGTGTCAGTTCGTTGGTATTGAGTGCCCGAGGGGCTGGGCTGAGGATCCCGTGGCCAGAAAGAATGCTACGACTGATGAGCATTTGCCTTGAGTACAAATAGGGACATGGAGGCCAATGTATATATTTGCTGTTCTTGGTCTACCTCTGAGATGTTTATGTTCAATTCAGTATAAAAAGAATCATCTTATTTAAAATATAAGCGGAAAGAAAGTCATTTTTAGGTAACTTCCTTTGAGGCAGTGTGTAATGCCCTCATCAGGCCAGGGCTGCTAAGGCCACATGTGGCCACGATGGACTTGCTTGAGTGTGCCCTAAGCCCTATATCGTATGGCCCTTGCCAGCCCCGTACAGGAACGGAATTTGGGGCAGGCTAATTGTGCTGATCCTGGGTTCCATCTGTGGTAGGCACAATAGAGCCCCCGAATCTGTGAAAGGGCTCGATGACCTGGCAAAGGAGAAGGAAATTTGCAGCGGGTTGCTACTCAGCTGGCCTTAAGGTAAAGGGAATGTCCTGAATGATGGGCGTAGACTCAGTATAATCACAGGGGTCCTGAGAAGTGGAAGAAGGAATCAGAAAACAGACCACAGAGGGCTCCATGAGAAGGACTCAGTCCAGCATTGCTGGCCTCGAAGATGGAGGAAGAGAGCTGCGTGCCAAGGAGTACAGGCGGCCTCTAGAAGCTGGAAGGGGCAAGGAGGCAGGTCCTCCCCTAGAGCTCCCAGAAAGGCAGGCAGTCCTCTCAAAACTTTGATTTCAGCCCAGTGAGACCCGTTTCAGATTTTCAAACTACAGAACTGTAAGGTAATAAATTTATGTTGTTCTCAACCACTACGTTTGTGGTAACTTTTTTACAGCAACAATAGAAAACTAAGACACTACCTAGGTTGCCTCTATATAATAAAGGCATCCATTAATATTCAGTGCCTGGCAATGTTGCTAAATATTTTATAAGCATTGTCTCCACCGGCCCCTACGGTTTTCCTGTGTGGTAGGTACTGTTAGGTATTCCCACTTTACAGATGGTCATATACAAGCTGAGTGATCTCAAGTATCTTGCTCAAGGACATAGAGCTAGTAAGAGTCAGAGCCGGGGCTTGAGCCCAGTTCTCCAGGATACCAGAGTCCATGCAGGTAACTGCCACCTCTGACCGTGATGTCGACCCGCATTGGTCACTCAGTCAGTGGCCAGTGTCCTCACCTCTGTTGCTTGTCTGCTTCAGTTGCTGCCTTCCTCTAACTTATGATTGTACCCTGAGCGGATGAGTCAGAGTCTTGATTGCGGATCCCCAGGCTTTCTCCTGCATCTGCAGACCACCCTCCTCGTCCTCCCTGCACGCTGCGCCCATCCTGCTCTTCCGGCCATGCCTCGCATCCTCTGGGTTTAGCCTCTGTCTTTAAGATCAGCCTCTACCTATGATCCTGGCAGCACAGGATGGGGCCAGAAGGCAGTGAAGAGCTACTAGAATTTCTGTGTTCATTGCTGAACCCACGAATAAAGAACGTGATGGGCCTCAGGAAAGCACAGGGTAAATGGGCATGGCCTCCAGCTCAGGTCTGGGCTGCATGGGCAGAGCCTTGGCAAAGGAGGAGAGAAGCCTGCAGCTCTTTCTGTCTTGGACTTGGTGTTCAAGAGCCACGGTCCAGAAAATGCTTGGCAAGCCTTGTGTGTGAGTCAGATTTCCACACATAATTCTATTGTAAAGCATTGGCATTTGTTATCTTAAGATTTCCCCTATGCTTTAAGTATATTCGAATATAAAAATGTTGAATGGGTATAATTCTTTACTAGGAAATGTAATACATGTGATATTTGAGAATATGTGTGGAAATTCAGATATTAGAATTAACCCATAAGCAGAGTAATAAACTCTGAAGGAGGTTTGACGTCCAACAAAGTTACTATTAAGAATAAGTATAGGGGCGCCTGGGTGGCGCGGTTGGTTAGGCGTCCAACTCGGTTTCAGCTCAGGTCTCGATCTCAGGGTTGTGAGACTGAGCCCTGCATCAGGCTCTGCGCTCAGCAGGGAGTCTGCTTAAGACTCTCTCTCTCTCCACCCCCTTGCCCCTCCCCCCCAAAATAAAGAAATAAATCTTTAAAAAAAAGAAAAGTATAAATTCAGTCCTTTTTAAAAAACTATTCTCTGCTTAGGACATTAGCCTGGGTATAGAATTTAATAATAACAATAATAGTAATAATAGTAATAGTAATAGTAATAGTAATAGCAGCTAGCATTATTTAGGACTTTTCTCTGGGCTAGGCACTGTGCTCAGCACTTGGCCAGCTTCTCATGTAATACTCATGGCAAACCTATGAGATACATACTACTATTATCACCGTTTTACAGACAGGAAAAGAGAAGCTGAGAGGATTTAAACAACTTGACCCAAGATAATTGTGGGCGAAGAGTTAATGTAACAGCTATCATTTCCCCTTCTGCTCGAGAATTTGACCTTCGGTTGACTTTCCAGCTCTGTTACCTTGGTAACGTAATAAGAGTCAAATGTCGACTGTGTTTCTAGGCAACATTGCCTATGATAAAAATGACCCCTAATTGGTTGGTAAATTGCATCTGGAACTGGGAGGAGCTATATGTGGACTATAAGTACCCCAAAGGGACAGCACACTTTGGGCTTCCCTGGGAGCAGTGACTCTGGCCTGCTCGTGGGGACCCTGGAAGGCTGCCTAGGGAGTGGTCACGAGAAATGCTGCTCCCGTGGGCCATGGGGCTTTTCACCAAGGTGGCCCCTCCACCTGCCTGACCCGGATCGCCTCTCCTTGCCCGTGAACTGCTGGACTGGCACAAAGACTGCCCTCGAGGAGGAATGGCACCTGGTGCCATCCTGCTCTCCTGCGTCCTGCGTCCTCCTGAATAGCCTGGTGCCAACATGGTCATGGTCATCTTGGGAGCCTGAACCATCAGGTGGATCTAAAAAGTCTGCTTGGTGTCAGACTGGTGGGTGTCGTGGTCCTCCAGCCAGCAGTGGAAGAATCAAAATTGGAACCTATGCATTTTGACCCTAGTGCCCAAGCCTCTCATTCACCCTTCCAGGGTGGCTCAGGGAGGAGAAATAACTCTACTAAGGTCACAGGACAGATATTTAGCAGATCCAGTTAAGGCGTGATAACAAAGGAAAAAGATCTGTCTGTCACAGGTGGCTCATTTAGCTCAACCTGGGTCACAGTACTCAATGTGCATGGCTCACAAGTGTCACCGGAAGGTGATGTGGTCTGTAGGTGGACAGGGAAGGGTCAGCGTAGGTCATCCCTGGGGGATGTGCTTCTTTAGTTTTCCCATTGCATTTCCTCCTCTGCTTTTCAAATCTCCTCCCCTCCTCCTCTTTCTCCTTTTTTTCTAAAAAAACAAAAAACAAAAAACTTTTTATTTTGAAATACTTTTAGACGTAGAGAGAAGTTGCAAAAACGCTAGTGTTCCTGTATACCGTTCCTCCAGATTTCCCTGATAACTAGCTCTTGTATAACCGCAGCATAATTACGAAAGCTAGATAAGCGTTGGTGCAGTACCACCAACTGACCTCTAGGCCTTGTTCACACTGCACTAGATTTCCCCAACCCCGTAGGTAAGATGCTAGATGCTGATGGGATCTTAGACGCTGAGCCTACAGAGCATCTCACAACGCATGTGGTTATTTCTCCTTAGTCTCCTCCACTTTGTAAGAGTCCCTCAGTCATTCCTTGTCTTGAGTGCTGATCACTTACTTTGTAGAAAGCTCCTCAGTTTGGGTTCATCACATGTTTTCTGTGATTGGACCGAGGTTGTGAATTTTTGGAAGAATACCATAGAAATGGTATTAGGTCCTCCTCAGTGCAATGTATCAAGGGATCCTGATAGTGATATGTTTTATTACTAGTGCTCATTCTTTTTTTCTTTTTAATGCTTTAGCCCACAAAACCCCCAGCATATTAGGATGAGGGTCATCGTACCAGAGGCAGAAGCCTGCATTCTTATTATGTTAGCACACCAGGTCCAGCCAGGGGTGCTCTTGCTGCGGCGAGTTTCTTCCACATTTTATTTTTCTAATACTCTTTGAGGCTTCTTTAATTGTGCATCTATCTCTTGGACGTGGAAATCAGTTCTCTCAAATTGAACTTTGTTAGTGAAAATAGCTAGGCTGTTGCGTGACTGTGTTACCATTGTCAACAGGGGTGGCTGGTTGTGAAACTTGCAGTCTGGCGTTGCCAGCCTGGGGGGTTTGGTTATTGGTGATTGAAATTGTCCTGGAGCTCCTATGTGAAATTTAAGAAACAAAACAGAGGATCATAGGCGAAGGAAGGGAAAAATAAAATAAGATAAAAACAAAGAGGGAGGCAAACCATAAGAGACTCTTAACTATAGGAGAACATAACTCTAGGAAACACACTGAGGGTTGCTGGGGGGGGGAGGGGATGGGGTAACTGGGTGATGGGCATTAAGGAGGGCATGTGATGTAATGAGCACTGGGTGTTATATGCAACTGAGGAATCACTGAACTCTACCTCTGAAACTAATAATACGCTATGTGTTAATTAATTGAATTTGATAAAAAAGAAAAGAAATTGTCCTGGTGTTGCTTTGCCTAGGTTCTTGGCGATGCTTGAGACTGAGGGGGCTGTGATTTCCTAGAAGGTGCTGCACCAGGCCTGTGGAATTTCTCCCTCCCCTCATCTTTAGGGATGTCTGATCCAAGCAAGTCTTTACTTTGGGATAGATTCCTCCATGTTTTATTGCTGTGTAAATGAGGAGTTTCAAAAGTTGGCTGGGTCAAGGTCAGGTGGCTAGTGGGGTGGGGTTTGTGGTAAGGGTGGTTAGAGGGAGAGTAATACAGGGTCTTTGTCAGGTAGAGGAGGGTCCTTCTCCCAGCAGGGCTCATACCTATAGAATACACCTTTCTTCCCAAGTTTCTAACTCCATGGGGAAAGTGTTCCATAAAGCCACAGTTCAGTGAGTTGAACTCACTGAAATCTCAAATAAGTGGAATTTTTCCGGTCTTGAATTTTTAAAGAATGAATTACTTGTGAGTTCTTATCAGAAATTTAAAATTAAAACACCTCTGGGTATGTTTCAGAATCTGTTCTGTCACCCTGATCTCTCTGTCGTTTACGTTATAGACTTCAGCGGTGACAGGTGAGGTTCCTATCCGGAACCGCAGAGCTTTGGACTAGAGAGTATCGGGGTACATTATAGTCCATGCAATGTCTCCACTGTGTCAGGAAACAATAAACCAAAAAGGTAGAAAAAAGGAATTGGTTTTTCTTCTTCTTTTTTGGATTATACTTAAGGTAACACAAACATGATCCAAGCCCCATATTTCTTTATATTATTTTTTTCAATAGGTTAAAAAACTCAACTATAAAAGGGTGAATGGTGAAAAATCTTTCTCCAGTCCTTGTCCCTCATCTTTTTAGTGCTAGGGAACCACTGATGTTAATTCTTTATATCTACTTCCAGAGCTTCTTTTTGCATATACAAGCAAATACAAAAGTAGAATCTTCTTGGGCGCAATACATTCTATATTGATTTTCTAAAGTGTTGTATTGTTAAAGATTCTAATTCATCAAGAGTATGCATTTCTTTTTTCTTTCTTTTTATTGTCTCAGGTTTTTTTTTAAATTACATATTATAGCCCCCTATGAATCCTCTCTGGAATCCATTGTCCCCCCTCCCTCTCAGAGGTAACCATTACCATGATTTCAACATTTATCCTTCCCAGCATGTAATGTTTTATAGGCCTTAAAACTTTATATAAACCATATCATTCCGAAAACATCAGTCTGCAACTTTTTCATTCAATGTTATGTTTTTTTATGGTTATAAAATTTATATTTTGATTATCACAGGAGTATGGAAGTAAGAGCTGTGCTTTGTAATAATGTAATGTCTGGTCCCTGGAAAGTTTAAAATCTGTCATTTTTTTTTTTTTTAAGATTTTATTTATTTATTTGACAGAGAGAGACACAGCAAGAGAGGGAACACAAGCAGGGGGAGTGGGAGAGGGAGAAGCAGGCTTCCCGCTGAGCAGGAAGCCCGATGCAGGGCTCGATCCCAGGACCCTGGGATCATGACCTGAGCTGAAGGCAGATGCTTAACGACTGAGCCACCCAGGCACCCCTAAAATCTGTCGTTTTTTATAATTAAAAAAATCAATTGATCTGATAATTGACAGGTGAACCACAATTTATTTTTTTATTTTTTTATTTTTTCAATAACCTGAAGTTATTTTTGCTTTGAAAATCTAATTGTACATATTTGGTCATAATTACCCAGATCTTTATTTTTTTTTTTTTAATTTTTTTTAAAAGATTTTATCTATTTGACAGAGAGAGACACAGCAAGAGAGGGAACACAAGCAGGGGGTGTGGGGGAGGGAGAAGCAGGCTTCCCATGGAGCAGGGAGCCCGATGTGGGGCTCGATCCCAGGACCCTGGGATCATGACCTGAGCTGAAGGCAGACGCTTAATGACTGAGCCACCCAGGTGCCCCTACCTGGATCTTTAAAAAAAAAAGTATTAATAAGGTTTTTCTCATTTATGAAAGCCCCAGAAACCACCGTGGATAATTTGGAAGAGAAAGACATGTATAAAATAGAAAATAAAATGTCCACAATCTATACTGCTTCAGAAATAGCCACTATATGCATTTTGATGTATTTCTCTCTAGTCTTTTTTTTTCTATGTATATACAAATATTTTGTTTCAAAGCGAGGATTATGTCATATGAAGTTTATTATCCTTCACATTACTTCATGATCATGACCTCTTTTCAGTGACTGTTCTTGGGAAATGTGACATAAATAGTTGCATCGAAATCTTCATACAAATTCACCAGATTTTATTTAGCTGGTCCCCAAAGATCAAAGAGGTAAGGCAATGTCATATCAATGTTGTAGTTAAAATCAAACCATTTTTTCTCAAAGTAAACTATCCAACTTCAAACTACATTATTTTGCCTAAGCAAATAAGGTCTCAGTAATTGTGTGATATGACTTAGTGAATGCAATCTTTGATAATATCAAAGCTCTACTTTTAATACAAGGCTGAAATATTTTGCTCCCAAAAAGCATACTTCAGAGTCATAAAGTAATAGGGCACTGTTGGTTACTTGGATTAGAGTAGAAGCTACTATGGGACCTGAATGGTTTTCACACACGGTTTTGGTCTTTGTGGGTTTATGTTTAATAGTGAAAACCAAAGGTCAATGTGCTTCCTCCCTCTAAATAATCAAGTCCATGGGTGACCTAGAAATAGAGTTCTTGTTGCTATGCTATTGAGATGGTACTATTATGTTGTTGAGATGGCACTACGTTGATAAGAGTGGCTCCAACATGTTCTTTTTAACTGTTGCATACTGTTCCGTTGTTTGAGTAAACCACAGTTTACCTATTCTTTGTTATTCCTGCTTCCCATTGGTTTTGGTTGTTAAAAACAATGCAATGGTTATACATTTAAAAACTAAGCCCATTGTTTCAAATGCAAAAGAGCATAATATCTATATCTTTTGAGTCCTGTGGTCTAGGAAATGTTGCTCTCCTTTATACCTCATACTTACAGGGGGTTCTTATTAAGTAGATAGATAGTTGGATGGATGGATGGATGCATGCATGGATGGGAAGATGGATGGATTCATGAATTCTTGAATCTCTTGATTCAAGATCTCTTGATTCATCAAATCTTGTACATCCATCTGTAAAATCTCCTTGCCTGTGTGGAATAACAACATATAAACTCTCAGTTTCCTTTTCTTCTAGATGTCGAAATGCTTCAGGCCAGTACATCTAATCCAATCCCTGGAGATGGTTTCTCTCGGACCACTAAGGATTCTATGATCCGCAAGTTTTTAGAAGGTAATTTGCAACTGTGAGCAGGGAAGCAAAAATAGGGAAAGAGAAGCAAATGTAAGAACATTGCCTGGTTCCATATGATGGTTGCTCCATTAAAGGAATGGGCTGCCACATACCTGGCATATGGTGTGATGATTGAAGACACTCCATCCCCGTGAGCTGCCCCATCAGCCTGTTACAGTAGATCAGGAGTTTCTACCACTGGAGCCACTCATTTGGGTAACAAGTTGCCTCCAACAAGACCTGTTTTAAAATGGATATGCTTATTTTTATTTGACTAAAATTTATTGAGTACCCAATATGAGCAAAGCACTGCTCTGGATGTTGGGCTGGAGGACACAGAGAAAAATAAGATGTGATCAGGTGCCCTTAAGAGATGACTTTCTGGTGAATGTGGAGAGCATAGGGGACTATACACAAACATTGTTAAGTTGAGCCTTGTGTCATGGTTAAGAACACGAACTCTGATCTGTATTTAGTTCCCCCTTCAGTTAGCTGGAAAACCTTGGACAAGTTCTCAACTCCCCTGGGCCTCAGTGTCCTCAGGTGAATGTCGTGAGAATTAAATGACTTATTGTCTAGTGGGCCTCAGAGCGGGGCTGGGCATAGAGTAAGCAATGAAGGTTTATGATTGTTGTTGTTGTTGTCGTCGTCATTATCATTGAAGATCAGAGAGGGAGGGTGTTGAATTGTGTGGGTAACTCCTTAACTCTGTCCAATCATTTATAATCATTTATAAAACAGGGGGTGGAGTCTGTTGATGAAGTAGGCATAGAAAGCAGGATGCTAAGAGTATGGGATTCAGGATGGGAGAAGTAGTTTTGACAATGAAGAGGAAAGAACAGTTCTGAGTAGTGGTAGATAAACCATAGCCTGGCTAGCTGCCTGTTTTTGAAAATAAAGTTTTATTGGAACACTTTGTATCCATTCATTTAGTATGGTCTATGGCTGCTTTCACGCTATAAAAGCAGAATTGAGAACTTGTGTGCATGGGGGCAGGCACCTTGGGAATCACTGTCACTGGTAGGGTAGCCAGCAGCTCTCCCAGGACACCTCATTTTGTTGACATCAGACAAGCCTCTCCAGAATTTCTTCATGCCCTTGTACAAGATGTTCAAAGATGAATAGGTGGGAACTTCTCCAGTAGTTGTAAACTTTCTCGAAGGCAGAGCATTAGAACTCAGAGCCCCTGGATGAGTTGGGACCCCCGGTCAGTCAGTCTTCTGGACCAGGACACAGGGAAGCCAAGAGCGGTCTCCCCACAGCTCAGAAAAGATGCAATTAAAAAACTTCCAATAAATCACTGGATTGGAAATCCCATAGGAAGAAGGACCAAGCTTTATTCATTCCTGTATCTCAAATGGGCATTTAATAAAGATACGTTGAATGCGTCGTGCTGGGGATAAGAAGGAAGTGAGAGGAGAACACCTACTATGTGTAGGCCAAGCTGGGTGCCATTCCTGTACCGTCTCATTTTGTCCTCACGGTACTCCTGTGAGTAGGGCTCAGAGGGAAATCAGGCTCAGAGAGGTTATATGATGTGCCCGAGGTCACCACAGCTCATGCGTATGAAGGGCAATAGCATACAGTCGGGTCTGCTGAGATTCTCAAAGCCAAGGGGACACTACACTCGGGTCCCAGCACAGATCACCAGGAAGGGGACAGGGAAAACCTTATGGCTGTGGGACCCCAGGGACAGAGGGGGAGCGGCGAGCTTCTGTCCTAATTCTTTCTGGTTGATGGAGGGCAGAGTGGGGGCAAAGGTTGCAAAAAAAGCAGTAGAGCGTGGAGGTTGAGACAAGTTCTAGAGCCAGCTTTCCTGGATGCCAGTCTGGCTCTACGTAACTTTGGGCAAGTTATTTAATTCCCCAAGGCCCCAGTTTCTTCATTTGCAAAATGAGAATAATGATTGTAGTTATTCCACAGTGTTGTGATACAGTCAAAGGGGGTAACGTGGGTAATATACTTGGGATAGCAGTTCATACAGAGGACGTCCACAGCAAGGATTTGCTGTGGTCATTTTGATGGGGAGGATGAGGATGCTGGAGCCATTGGTGGGGAGGACTCCTGGCCACCCTTACGCTGCTGCCCGGGCACCGGGGCAGTGGTTCCAAGTGTCCTTCAGCTTTGGAGACTATGCTCTCTTTTCTCTAGTCCCAATGGGATGAATAACTGAATCCTAGCAATAAAATTAAGATGATAGAGCCTAATGCTCACTCCCTTGTGCTGCATTGATGGGTGGCAAATTAAGGTGATATCAGCGTTTTCTCAGTTGCTTCGAGTGGGGTTCTCAGTAAATCATACAGGAAATGATATAGGGGAAGGTCTTTGCCAAAGGGCAGTACTGGACAAATAAGTTATGGTCACTCTCTCTGTTCTTATGACTGTCAATCACCCAGTTTGTTTGGTCACTACTTTCTGGTGCCTTTCTCTGTGTTTCTAGGTAACAGCATGGGAATGACCAGTTTGGAGAGGGAGCTACACCATGGTGGTCAGGAAGAAGATGTGTATCACACGGTGGATGACGATGAGGCCTTTAATGTGGACCTGGCCAACAGACCCCCTGTCCCGGTGCCCAGGCCAGAGGCCAGTGCTCCTGGCACTCACCACCTGCCTGACAATGAGCCATACATTTCTAAAGGCAAGTGTGGCAGGGAATGATGCTCAGTGGGGTGTTCGGGGCTCCTCAGCAGGAATTCCCTAGATCCTCTTAACTTCTGAACCATTGCTCAGAGACTGTCCCCTTCTGAATGGTCTCTAACCAGCCCCAGGAGATGGGGTTAGAGCTTGGGGCAGATTTTGGAGCTGGCCCACGGGCCATGATCACATTCAGTTCAGGCTTTCCTGGATGCATTCATGTGCAATATAAAGACTTACCTCTACTCCAAATGGCAAGAACCCTGGTCAATTTTTATTTCCTGAAATATTATTATTATTAATTTTTAATGGCTAACATTTATTGAAACCTACCAAGAGTACTTTATCTGGAACATGTAATTTAGTCTTTACAATAACGTATTAGGTAAGGGCTGTTATCATCCCCATTGTACAGATGAGGAAAACAGAGACTTACAGAGGTCACTATTACCAGGATTTGAACTCAGGGCATCCGACTCCAGAGTCCCGGCTTTCAGCCACTGTGCTAGGCTGTCTACCTACCTACACTGATACAAATTGGTGAGAGCTGGGTTTGACTTCTTCATAGTGGTCCCTGGGATATCAGTTAGATGCTGATGCATTTTCAGTTTTGCTGTCTTTTAGGGCTTGATTGTATTGATAGGATTCCAAATACTGTAAGAGCTAAGAATTGTCAGAACTGTGCACCTGACCCCCATCCCATTTTTAATAGCATAAGGTTGTGGAAGGTGTGACAAAAGGCAATCACAAATTGGGGAAGGTAGCCCTCAACCAGAGCCCCAGGTACAGGGTTACCAGGTACATGTGAATTTCAGACAAACAGCAAATAATTTCTTTCTCAAATATTGCATCCTTTTTTTTTTTTTTTTTTTTTCAGTTTTGGTTTTCGTTTGTTAAACCTGGCAAATCCTACAATGAGTAGGAATACAGCCAAGGGACATTATGGATAGCCAGTACTCTCCGTGCTTGTGGTTTGCCATTCCCCTGGGGAACATCTCCTTCGGCGTGTGTAGCAGACACTATTGGTGCCCTGCCCACATCCCCCAGCTCTGTATATTTCTGTGCCCACTGGCTGCACCCTGCCTGTCAGGACCCGTGTTTCTTAGTCTGACCGCTTTCTCTGGCAGCCGGAGCCTCCTCTGCCCTTTTGCGAGGCAGGCTGGAAGGGTTGGGGGGTTAGCACCCCTGAGCCCCAGCAACCAGTGATGGATGGGCTGGTGGCTGAGCACCCCTGCCCTTCTGCTGGGAGAACTCCAAGCTGCGTGTTCTGCATTGCTTTCCAGAGCTCCCCAGCTTGCCCACCCCAGTAACTTACTGGATACTTACCCTGTATGGCTTTATCCACTTCCCTGTCTCACCTCCATCACTACCCACATTGACTCCATGCACCTGGATCCTTGTCCCCAGGGCTGCTTCTAAGGGAACCCAAATGAAGAAGCATGTGAATATATATTGATAATTCCTAAATGGCAGGAGGGAAGGAGAGAGCGTTAGTGTTATGGCTCACTGTGGGGAGCTAAGACGGGCACGGGTGATTCCTAAAGATCCCCAAAGGACTTGGGTAGGCAACTGGGGAAGCAAAGAAAAGAGAGGCAGGGGATGACAAAAAGGGCAGTGGTCTGGAGGCCAGAGCCCCTGGGTTCATGTCCCAGCCTTTGCATTTCCCAGCCTGGGACATGAGGTCAGTCATTTTACTCTCTTTAGCTTTCCTTTCCTCATCTGTAAAATGGGTCTCATAATGATACACATATACATCAATGCATGTATCATAATAATACCTAATATACTCTGCAGAGCCTGATAGTGAGGGTCAGATGGGAGAATACATTTATAAACTGTAGAGCACCGTGCAGATTATCAGTCGTGTTAACCAGCGTGCCCAAGTACTGCTGCGCTCTTGGCATCCACCTCAAGTTTTCGCTAATGTTGAGTGCTTCTTTGTGCCAGGCACCGTTCTAAGCACTTTCCATATATTAACTCATGTAATCATCACAACAACCCAGGGAGGGAGGTACTATTATCATCATCATTCTATAGATAAGAAAACTGAGGCAGAGACAGGCCAAGCCTCTTGTCCAAGATCATGTGGCTCCTAAGTGGCCAAGGCAGGATTTGAATCCGGGGAGTATTCTCCAGAGCCCAGGGAACCTTCATCACTATGCATTCTTACCACCAAGTAAGCATCTGTCACTTCTCTGTTTTTCCTGTTAGCTTTGCTGGGTCCATTGCTCATGACTGACTTCATCTAAGTCCCTTTGGAGCTGTGCACGCATTTTATCTGCCCCACTGCTCTGAGTTCTGTCTTATGGCACCTGTTGACGTGTTGAGTGGCACTTCCTTTTATTCTCCAGCTTCGAGGTGTTCGGGCATTCCAGGGCCCAGCTCACGTCCTTGTTCACATTACCCTTTCCTTTAATGATCCATCGTGTCCTCTGGCTGGCTTTGTCTTTCTGGCGTTGAGACCTTTTCTGTTTGGGCGGTCTTCATCCCCTAATCCCCTGAGCTTTGGCACCCTCATTGGCTCCTCCTGGAGTTGTGACTTACAGAACTGCATGTAGTGGTCCAAAATGTGATCCATCAGTTCTGTTTTTGTATAAGATTTTGGTAGTTTTTCCAGTAAATATCTAAAATATTATAAAGCCCCTTGGAAAAAGAAATCTGATTTGGCTTTTACCTAGAATATTCTTTATCTCATAGTTTTTGCAGAAAAAAGTCAAGAGCGGCCTGGGAATTTTTATGTTTCCTCAGAGAGCATCAGGAAAGGTAAGCTCCATGTGCTCAGCTTCCTTTTGTATGACCTGAACTTCCAGGTGGTAGAAGTGTTCATGTTTCAGTGATTTGCAGGTGTAACGTCTCCTTAGCATTGAAACACAGAGAGGCCTAGGGGACTCCTTAGGTGGTGCTGTACTGATGGTAAGGGGAGAGGGGAAGAGATTGGGGCTCCCTAGAATAGTGTACGAATTGATCATACCGAGAACACGAACACACCGGAACGTGTCTGCGACAGCACACAAAACAGTGTCAATAGTGAGATTGGTGCCAACAGGATGAAAGTGGGTAGCCTGGCACCCAGGCTTTACCTAAAGATGCAGTCCTACCATGCTATTTACTTACCCTATCTACTAGCTAAACAACACTTTCGTTCAGCTTTTATTTAAGAGACATTTTGCTTGCAGTTGAGTAACATTTTTCTTCCTTTTTTTTCCTCCTCAAAAGACTTTTTGAGGAAGTATGAGGAGATAAGCACTCCTTTTTTCTTGATTAACTTCCTTGTGCTAAAGAGAGACATTCAGTGTTATCCCATCGATGATTCTTTTGAAAAGGAGACATGACACCATCTAAGCTTTGGAAGGCATCCCAAGGACTTAGGTAGTAGGAGAGTGGAATTGATTGGCATATGCATTTTGTTTTCTCCCCACATCCCGTCTTCCAGCACAATTAAAGACAGCCTTGAAGAAGGCAAATCTGGGAGAAAGATTTGTGGGTGTGTATGGACAGATCTGAGTGAATGGTTGGGAAGAATGACAAATGAACTTTGAAGTCATCTCTCTTTTTTCTTCTTGCTCTCTCCCTGAATCACAATGCCCATGGGGGTCCTGCTAGAGAAATTTAGAATCAGAGATAGCCCTACGTGAAATGAGCAGTAAAATGTCAGGTTGTCCTCACAAGCCCCAATGGCCCCATCACATCTGCAAGGAACTCATTCTCCACAGAACTTAGTGGAGTCACAGCCTGGAGAAAGAGAGGGGTTGCCTTCATATTTCCTGAGAATCTCCAAAACAGAGAACTATGAATTTGTCAGGTGGAGGAGAGGTTGGCAGAGGAACAACCCAAGGAGAGCCACTTGGGACCCAGCACCTAATCTGTGCCTGGTGACATTGGAGCTAGATCATGGTTCCATTGACATTCTAGTCTTTTTGGACATTTCATGCCCATGGGTCCACAGTCATGGTGCCCATGCAGCTTGGAGGCAGGGAGGACAGTAAAGGGCTGGAGTGTGTTGGGAAAAGCATCCTGCCTAGAATTTCCTGTATATTCTTTCCTGGGAGTGGATTTTAGTCTAAAGCAGTGGTTCTCAAGTGGAGGTGATTTCTCATTTCCCTGCACTGCCTCCCAAAGATGCTTGCAATGTCTGGGATGTTTTTGGTTGTCACAGCTGAGGCAGGGGATGCTAGTGGGTAGAGGCCAGGGATGAGGCTACAAATCCTACAGCATACAAGATGGCCCCCCAACAACAAAGAACTCTCCAGTCCAAGATGTCAATAATGTCTAAGTGGAGAAATGCTAGTCTAATGGCTTCCCAATCATTCAGGTTTGGGGCGTTCTGTTGACTTGCCCAGTGGATCCTGTTCTTACCTCCTAAAATGCTGTGGCCTTGTCTACTTTAGCGTAACAGGCTTTGAAATTATTAGCTGCTTCCCCCTCTCTGATTCAATGTCATATGCCCCCCTTCTTCATTCCACACGTAATTGTTCTTTTGAGACCCATCCTCTTGAGCTCGTGACCGACCTCGTTAACCCCACTCGTCTGCCTGCCCTCCCCAGTCAGGGAGCTGTCATCCTGAGTTTTGCCATCCTTTCCAGAGCCTCTCGTCCGACCGTGGAGGGACAGGCCCCAGTCGAGTGTATATGACCCTTTTGCTGGGATGAAAACGCCAGGCCAGCGGCAGCTGATCACGCTCCAGGAGCAGGTGAAGCTGGGCATCGTCAACGTGGATGAGGCTGTGCTCCACTTCAAAGAGTGGCAGCTCAACCAGAAGAAGCGGTCGGAGTCCTTCCGCTTCCAGCAGGTAACCGGCTCTGTCTGGTGTGTTTCAGGTCCGTTTCTCCACCGGGCAGAAGGGAGGGCGGGGTCCGCACTGTCTTTTGTGCTGCCCTAACGGAGCACCTGTGGCCAGGCCCGTGACTGGTGTTCTGAGTGTCATTGCGAATCATTGCGTGTGTATGTCTGTCCCCTGTCATCTGTACCCACATGACCCCCGGGCTGAGAGCTGGATGGCTTTGCTGGTTGTCGTGAGGCTAGAGATCAGGAACAAAGACTCACCTGTCAACCATAATTTTTCAGCTGCCGCTTCCCTCTGCACGTGGCCCTATACTTTGGCTTTCTGGCTTTTTTTCTTTTCAGAGCCCTTCTCTCTACTCGTAGTGCCAACACTCCCACAGAACTATCACACCTTTGAACTCAGAGAACTTGGACAGTTCCCAAGAAATAGGATTAAGACAACAAAACAAGTCACAGACCTAAAACCACCCAAGTCAGAGCACACTCACATGCAAACTGTATTTCTGCAGGCACGTATACAAAGGCAGAGGCAGAGGTCAGGAGAGGCTACCCCATGGCCATCCCAAGGGTGACCACTCAGGAGACTGGGATTGGAGGACAAGGCTCCTAGAGGAGACTCCTGTTTTGTTTTGTTTTTTAAAGATTTTTATTTATTTATTTGAGAGAGGTCGAGAGAGAGAATGAGAAGAGGGAGCAGCAGAGGGAGAGGGAGAAGCAGACTCCCCTGCTGAGCAGGGAGCCCGACATAGGGCTCGATCCAAAGATCCTAAGATCATGACCTGAGCTGAAGGTAGACGCTTAACCGACTGAGCCACCCAGGCACCCAAGACTCCTGTTATTTTTGTAAGAATCTATATAACTCCATACGTGTACTCCGTGCATAATTTAAAGCAATCCAGAGAACTCAAACTTGACCTTAGGAAGCATATTCACGGTCCAACTCCTTCATATTAAAAAGAGGAAGCTGTGCCTAGGGTGTTAGGAGACATGTCCGAGACCACTTACCCACTAAGTGGAGGGCAAGGCAGGACCAGAATGGTTGCTTTTTCTCTCCACCTCCCCATGGTGTGTCTTCTAATCTCTGTCCTCAGAAGACCTGACACACCTGCCGTTGGGGGGAGGGGCAGTGGGAGCAGCACCCACCTACTGCTGAGATTGGAGTCCTGTCTCAGAGTGGTGACGAGTAGGGAAGTAAGTCATCGAGCAGCATTTGTCCAGCTGTGCCAGCAGTCTACTGACAATGCTCAGCATTGAATGGACCTAATCTCTTCTGCTGCTCCCAGCGTGCATGCAAGAGAAGTACCACTGTTCCCATTTTACAGACTACTGAGGCTCGGAGAGGTAGAGAGTCAGGATTCAGAGGAGCCCTTCCTCACGCCAGAGTCTGTGCTCCCTTCGCTACACTTTCTGCCTTCTTAGTGCTCCCTGCCAGAGGGTCCCCTGCTCTGCCGGCCCACCTCCCTCCTCCCGGGACAGCCTGGCCCTGGGCAAACAACAGTGTTCTTTCTCCTGGCCAGGTCACGTGCCCATGTTTCGCAGTCGTTAAGAGCAGGCTCTGGGGCCAGGCAGTCCAAGTTACATACTTGTTCGGTCATGTGGGGCTGAATGACCTCGGCCTCTCTCTACCTCTGTTTCCCACCTCAAATGTGAAGGGTGAACACTGGACAATGTAAACCACGTAAAGGACTCGGCATGCCCGGCACCCAGTAAGCGCATAACAAATGTTAGCGCTCCTTCTCCATCTGTATCCAAGAGGCTTCTCCTGGTCCCACGAACTTGCCCAGAACTCCTGGGTGTGGCAGACAATAGGGGCTCATATTTGACATGGCAGGCAATGCCAGCCCATGGGAGCTGACACTACTCTGTGCCCCAAGAGCCTCTTGGTATTTCTAGAGCCTCTTGGTATTTCTAGAGCATCCCCCATCCAGGGACTGGTGGGTGTGAAGACCGCTCCGCGGGCTGCCCCTTTCCTCCACGCCTCTGTCCACTTCTCTGTCTCCTTCACTACCCCTCCCGTGAGTAGGCACCACCCAGGGTCCCTTCAGGTCCTTCTTGAGTCTGTGTCCCCTTTCCAGTCCCACCTTTGCAGCCACCAGCTGGGTGTGTCCTGCTGAGGTGTCCACGACTCACAGCATGTCCAGCAACAAACTGTACCTTGAGGTGCTTCCCTTTCCTGGCTCCCTATTTCTGTTCACCACACTGTCACCTTCCAGACACTTCCAGAGACTTTCCATCCCTTGGGCTCTTCTCCCTCAGTCCCCCATATCCAGCCAGCTGCATGTCTTGCCTGGTCCCGCTCTGTGATTCTTCCTCTTGCATCTGCTCCTTCCTTTCCATTCCCCCAGGGCCAGCTTCTGTCACCGTCATGTGCCTGCCACATAGTGTCTAGGTGGATCTCCTTGCTGCTCACTCCTCCCGCCTCCACTCTGTCAGACCTTAAAGCTGTGCCCAGCCCACGCCTTCCAGTGTTTCCTGCTGCTTCCTGGACAAGCTCAGTCTCGGCTATAGTCAACAGCCCAAACACCCCTCCCAGTCTGACCTCCGTGGCTCCCTCAGGGGACCCTTCTGGATGTCTAGACGTTAGTCCTTGGGGCATTTTCTCTCGGATTTCAGACACCTTGAGGTAGTTGTTACTGACTAAAATAGCAACAAATTTCGGCCCTCACGTGTCTATTCAACATT
The DNA here is from genome assembly GCF_004348235.1 of Phoca vitulina. Lineage (NCBI taxonomy): Eukaryota > Metazoa > Chordata > Mammalia > Carnivora > Phocidae > Phoca > Phoca vitulina. The sequence continues at coordinate 9,311,965 of NW_022589751.1, read as the reverse complement.
TGTTTAATGACTGATAGACCCGACTGCAGGCTTTCAGAAAGCTGTAAGGCCTCGTGTCTTGCCCTTTGAGAGTGCACAGTCTCTCTGAAGAGACAACACACACCCCCCCCAAAGCCACGCACATGCACAAATGCACTGGGCCCGGCGGCATACTCAGCGCCAGGTGGAGCAGACGGCACAACCGGAGCAGTCTGAGAGGTTTAAGGCAGAAGGTGGACCTTGACCGAGACCTGGAACAGACTCACGGGGAGGAATCCTCCCCTTCATGGTCAGAGGAATGGCATGAAAACCCAGTCTCAGGGGCAGATAAGTGCCTGGAGCGTTTGCGGACACGTACAGGACTGGCTTGGCTAAAGGAGCCTGCAAGGAGGAGGGCAGGGGGTTATAAGGCTGGGAAGGAGCTGGGAACCAGAGGGGAGGGGAGACGCTTTGTTGTAGGAAAGGGGTCTTCTCTTCAGGCACAACTTCTAAGAGTACTTGAATTTCTCTGGGGCTGATTACAAATGCACTCAGCCTCATTTGCATGTTGGAGATGTTATTGCAATGGGATGTATCTTGCAAACAGCATAAAATCTGAAAGAAACTTTTAATGCCTGGAGGGTATATTTCTTGTATATACTTTTAAAATGAACTAAATTTTTTTCCAGGAAAATCTTAAGCGGCTAAGGGACAGCATCACCCGAAGACAGAGAGAGAAGCAAAAATCAGGAAAGCAGGCAGGTATGTAGCTTTTGGGGGTGCTGCATTGTGGGGGGCTGCTATGATCCATTGTCCCTAACTCTCCTTTCTGTTGTGGCCTGAGTGGGCAGAGTGCTTGCCTGTTACCCTGTTTACAGATCTGGGTACCCCACTGTACTGTGAGGTTCTTTTGGGCAATGGCTTTGTTTTGTTTGTTTCTTTTTTTTTTTGAGAGAAAGAGAGCATGCGGGGCGTGGGAGGACAGAGAGAGAGAGGGAGAGAGAATCCTAAGCAGGCTCCATGCTCAGTGCAGAGCCCTGTGCAGAGCTCCAGCCCACAACCCTGAGATCATGACCTGAGCCGAAACCAAGAGTCAGACGCTTACCCGACTGAGCCACCCAGGAGCCCCTGTCTTGTTTATTCTTTATCTCTAGTACCGGGCACATAGGACACGTCAGCAAGTGAATGAATGGATTCACCTCTGCATTTCCCATCCTTTCACTCAAAGAGCATGATAAGATTTTTTCCCCAGGCACCTGAGTCTCCCCTTGGCATTTAGGAAGACATGTTTTTTGAGCAGAGACAGGAGAAAACTCATGCACATAGTATCTGTTTCCGACTGAAGCAGAGAATGGCATCATTGGTGTCCACACCACACAGTGCTTCAGAAGCCAGGACTCAGGTGTAGCAGGGCTCCGGCCATGTGCAATGGGGGTCCAAAGCAGGGCCATATATTCCAATTGTGTACAACCAGGCCTCTCGGCACCCCTAGCCCTGAGCAGTGATGGGCATTTGCCAACATTGCATATTTCCACCGAGAGCCTCCGGCATGGTGGTCTCTATGATTTATTTTGGCCAGCTTATACCAAGTAGAGCTGGCAATAAAAGGCTTTCAGAAGCTCTTGGATCTTGAGTAGAGCCCCATTAAATGAAGGACTAAGTTTATGTATAACTTCTATAGTCTGTCTTCAGCTGCCATCAATAGCCTGACTTCTCATGACCCTGGCCAGGCAGGTGACACCCCAGACTTTAAAAATGACATCTTCCTTCCACAGGCCCCTTGCTCATGCCTTTTCTTTCTCACCTGTATGAAAACTCCTGGGCTGGAAGACCCAGCCCGGCAGCCCCTGCTCGGCAAGGCCTCCTGGGCCACTGCATTCCTTCCCCACTTGAGCACTTATAGGACCTACCGTCCCTTCCATTCATCCGGCACTTCTTTTTTGTGCCTCTGATTGCTATTACTTCATTCCTGTATTCAAACTATCAATTCCCAGAGGTTCTGCCTCCAAAATGCATCTTAAATCTGATTATTTCTGACTGTCTCCCCTGCCACAGCTGCAGGCAGGCCGCCATCGTCTCTTCCTGGATGAATGAGGAGCCTCTTCAGTTGTCTCCCTGTGTCCACTCTCACTTTTCTACAGTTAATCCTCCAAACTGCAGCCAATGACCTTTTAAAAATAAAAAATCAGATCATGCCAGTCCCTTGCTCAAAACCCTCTAGGGGCTCTGGTCCCACCCAGAGTGAAATCACACTCCTCATTGTGGCCTGAGAGGCCCTACGTGGTCTCACCCCTCAGCTCACCTCCACTTTCCCCTTCAACCCCGTGCTCTAGTCCCAAAGGACTCCTTTATTGTTCCTCTAACAAGTCAAGAGCAGCCCTCCCCCAGGCCTTTGTCCCCCCTCCACTTTTCCCATGTCTTCACTGACTGGCTCTTTCCTCCTTCAAAGTTTGGCTGTAAGTTCTCCTCAGAGAGGCCTTCTCCACATTCTCTCCAGAGCGATCCTTCACAACTCATTGAGCCTTTGCTCACATTGTTTTCACATATCACAGACTGGAATTATCTTATGTGCCTACTCTCATGGTTATTTTCTGGCCCATCTCCCCACCGCCACCTGCCGTAAGCTCCATGAGGGCAAGAGCTTGTCTGTTCTGTGCTCTGCTGAATCCCCAGCGTGTAGGACAGTACCTTGATTGGGCTCAAGGAATCTCTGTTGGAATAAAATGTTTGGTAACACCATTCATTCATTCCACAAACACTTAACTGAGCGCCAGGTTCTCTGCCAGACATAGAGACCCGTAAGGCATGATCTTCACCATTGGGTAGTGTATGAGTTAGTCTGTTACTTGTGTAGGTCTGATTTTCCCAGCTAGAGCCTGCCCCACAATGCCTAACACAGTATTTTGCATATGGTACTAGCCTACTGAATATTAATGATTTTGACAGTTTGGGAAAAGGTGCATACAGAGGTTATAACCATGGCAGAAGGTCAGAGAGGTCATCCTAAGATGTCTGCCTGGGTGACTAGATCTTAAATGTATGCTTCCACCACCCAAGCTCACACGTGTTTGCCCTCCTGGCTGAAGGCAAAAAATCTGGTTCAAGATCTGCATAGTCATCTTAGGGTCAGACAATAGGTTCTAGGTGGGAAAAGGGACGAGGTGCCTTTTAAAACTAGAGCACATGAACCCAAAGATAGAAGCCTTGATTAAATGAAACATTTCACGCTTTGACACATAGGCAGCCTCAAAAAAGCTGTGATTTGGTGGTGCATGAGTGTTTGAAGGCCAGAGAGTTGTAGTGTTGGAGTTATGAGTGCTGGGCAGCTAGGGCTCCAGAACTGAGCCACTGGGTGTCATCACACCTTTACCACCCAACCGGTGGAGATATTGAAGCAAGACACACACATGTGCTGAGGAGTAAAGGGTACAGGCATGGGCCCTGGGGCCATCAGGGTTGGGGTCAAGTTCCTAGCCACTGCTCACCCCTAACCATGGGCAAGATAAGTCCCAACTAAGCCTCGGTCCTCATCTGCAAAGGGGCACAAATAAAAGTGCCTCCCCCACTAGGGTTTCTGTGAGGATTGAACAAGTTAGGGGATAGCTGGGGTCTCGCACAGTGCCTGGCACATGGAAGCACTGTTGTACAGACCACCCACCCGTCCAGCAGCTGGTGTCCTCTCAGGCAGGGCCTCCCAGGGTGCGTGCGCTGGGCTGGGACTCGCCATCCAGGGTCCAGCCCTGGAATCCTGGGTTTTGGAACATTATACAAAGTTCAGCCAAAGCTAATCAGGCTCTGAATAAGCGATACCCACCAGTGTCTCTTCACTAGAATGGTCAAGGTCTACATTTTTTCAAAGGAACATGGTTAAATGCCCTTGCTTCCCTTCCCCTCTACTCTTCAAGAAGACCCTCTGACTAGGTTTTATGGGGAGGTGTTAAGTATTTTTACTTTTTACATTAGGGGTTTTAATTAATGTCATAACTATTAGAAGATTAAACCATATCTAATTTGACACTAAACAAGAACAACTGGGGACCACATGCAATCCACCATAGAGAGAATGTTCTACCCATCAGCACCAAGAGTTTCCTTTCATTTTCATTTTTTTTAAAGATTTATTTGAGAGAGAGAGAGAGCACAGTAGGGAGAGGCAGAGGGAATGGGGGAGAGAGTTCCAAGCAGACTCCATGCTCAGTGCAAAGCCCAATGCGGGGCTCGATCTCACAACCCTGAGATCAGGCCCTGAGCTGAAACCATGAGTCAGATGCCTAACTGACTGCCCCACTCAGACGCCCCTTATTTTTGTTTTTTATTGTGGTAAAATACCCATAACATAAAATTTATCATTGGGCCTAAAAGTACAATTCAGTGGCATTAAATACATCCACAATATCAGACAACCATTACCGTGATCCATTTCTAGAACTTTTTCTTCCCCGACAAGGATTTGAGAGCAAATGGTGGGATATGATCCCAGGGAACACAGGGGGAGTGGGGAAGTGAGAGAGGGAAAGAGAGGTGGCCAGCAAGGTGCAGTTACCACTGTGGAGACTGGAGCTTCTTGTCCCTGGAGACTCTGGGAGTCAATGGACAGCACCATGGAAGGGGCCAGGGAGCTGGGCATTTCTTCACCAGCTCCCGTGTCTGGGGGAGGCCCGCTGGGGGCGGGGGTGCTTGTCATCTAGTTACCAGAGAAAGCCTCAGGCAGTTTGGAAGTTGAACCATATACTACATGGTGAGGCCCAAGGGCATCAGATCACCTGCCAAAGAGTGGGCATCATTTATGGTTGGCTAAATATGGCATATTATTTAACTCCATAAAACTCGATTATGTATTTAGTGGCATACTAACTTGTAATGGGCTATTTCACACTAAGTAGCCTCAGTGCTGCTTATGTGTGCTTGTGGGAGTAAAGGGTAGGCACTGGGGGTGGGGTAGGGGAAAGTGGGGGAAGAGATTAGGATTGTGACAGGTTTAGGGCAACCTACTCTGCTTTGACCATTGCAGCTCCTTTAAAAAAAAATCTTTTTTCCACATTGAGCTTCTGTTTTCACCAGACGAAAGAATTCTGCTTCCCTGGGCACCTTTACCACCCAACCAACTGGGCACCTGGGTGGCTCAGTTGGTTAAGCGTCTGCCCTCGGCTCAGCTCATGATCCCAGGGTCCTGGGGTCGAGCCCTGCATCAGGCTCCCTGCTCAGTGGGGAGTCTGCTTCTCCCTCTGCCCCTCCTCCCACTTGTTCTCTCAATCTCTCTTTCTCTTTCTCAAATAAATAAATACAATCTAAAAAAAAAAAAAAAAAAAGAACTCTGCTTCCTCCCCACCCCTCCCCAAAAAAAGAAAAAAGAAAAACATTTAGAAACCATTGACACAGGGTAACATCAATCTGTAGGAAAATTAGGGTTAACAAATGGCATTTCTGCTTAAAAGACCTTTTCTAGGAACGGAGCCCATTCTAAACAGAAGGGCTGACTCTGTTTATTTAGAAATCTCATTTGCCTTAGAAAAGAAAAACGACTGTTTTTCTTTAATTTAGGTTAGAACACCAATGATAATTAAAAAGTAAGAGTCTGTTCATAATAACGTGCTAGTCTTTCTTCAGCCTTGGGGGGTTGTCTTGTTCTTGCTGGGATGGTGCAGAACGTTGATGGTATAGATCAGAGGGGCTGGCATGGCCCGTGACTTGTTGAACACCCCCAAAGAAGACAGTCCGTATTTGTGTTCTGGGTATGTCTGGGGCTCATCTGGGGCAGGACCAGGAAGAGCAGGCCGGGTGCCAGGAAGCCTGGGCTCCCATCCCTCCACTCCAGTCACTGCATCACTTTATGATCCAGGACAATCCCTTTAATCACACTGTGCCTCAGTTTCTTCCCGCATGGTTGTACCTGACTTACCAACTTCACAGGGAAGAAGTGAAGTTCAGAGGAGGTATAATGACCCATGGAGACACGCTCCGGGAAAAGTACCGTGAGATATAATGCTGATTACTATTCCTGGCATTGTTTCTTTCTTCCAAGAATATCAGGATTTGGTGGACATTTAGACTGGCTCTACTTGATTTTTTGAACTTTTTTTTTTTTTTTTTAAGATTTTTTATTTATTTATTTGACAGAGAGAGACACAGTGAGAGAGGGAACACAAACAGGGGGAGTGGGAGAGGGAGAAGCAGGCTTCCCAAGGAGCAGGGATCCCGACGCGGGGCTCGATCCCAGGACCCTGGAATTATGACCTGAGCCGAAGGCAGACGCTTTACGACTGAGCCACCCAGGCGCCCCTGATTTTTTTGAACTTTTGACTCCCAATTTTTTTTTCCTGTGTATTTTACTTTCCTTTCTCATAGAACCGGTTGAGGGTAAAAAATTGCCACATTGAAATGCATTAAAGCAGATCGGAACCTCCCTTTAAGAGAGTGTTGTTTAAAAAAAATACTAGGTCAAAGCTGAGGAAAAAAAATAAAAGGATGATGCCTGTTTGGGCCCCGAGCCACTCTGGGCCCACACCCACGTGCAGGTGGTTCCAGGCGCTGGTGGCTGCTGCCCTGCTCCGTCGTAACGAGGCGAGCCTGAGCGTGTGAGAAAGATCTGTGTCACACAGAGACCTAGAAAGCTGGTTTAATACTAGGACCAAACACTGCGCTTGGAACCCGTCTCTAGGGTGAGGCACGTGTGAGGTCCACGTAAACCACAGTCCAGCTTTGTAACATCCTCTGTATGGAGTGTTTCCCACAGGCTCCGTCTGCCCCGTCCTCGAACTTCCTCTTTCCTACTGTTGTAGTCTCCCCATTCGCCGTTCTTGGGCAGACTCCGGCTTTGGCACGCGGAGCCACCTCTGCCCCTGGACTCCCCGAAGCCCTGGCCATACCCATCCCGCAGCAGGGGCGAGGCACCGGAGGAAGTGGTACCATGAAGATAAGAGCACACCGCCCAAAAGTACACGGAGCTCCCACCTCTCTCTCCCAGGGGCCCTGCCCCCGGGCTTGGGAACGTTCAGGGCATCACGGGAGCCCTGTCACACGAGCTCACCTGGTGTTCACACTTTCCCGGGGGAAGAAGTGGGGTATGGGCCTCCACAGATATTTTGTTCTGCTCAGTCTAGAACCCAGGGAGTGGAAATCTAGGGAGGACTAAAGACCAACTCCTAGGCAGGGCTAAGGCAGTCAAGAGACCAGTTTAATGCTGTGCAGAGCGAAGGAATAATCTCTCAGCTCCAAAGCCACTGGTCAGCCTTGCAAGTCTCGAAATCTTTTATGAGGCTGATGGACCTCCTTTCGTTAGCTCTCTGGGCCGTTGCTGTCGTTGCAGACCATGCACCAAGCACCCATCATTTGTTAAGGGATTCAGAGGCCGTATGAGTAGTGGTTAGGAACCTGGACTCTGGAGCCTGGGTTCAAATCCCAGCTGTCCCACTTACCAGCCATGTGCTCCTTCACTTCTCTGCAACTAGTTTCTGTTGGGAATGATGATAATAGTATTTATTTCCTGGGGGTTGGGAAGCTCCCAGAACTCTGCTTGGTGCACAGGATAACCAGTTATTAGGATCAACAGCTCTCACGAGTCCCCCTCCGGTAGGGAAGTCATCCATGTTGCACAGCTGGGGGGTGGCAGAGCTGCAGGCCCCAGATCTTTCCCTGATCGTGGGCTCTCTGCCTGATGTGGAAGCATTTGTTGGCCTTTCTCACGTGCCTCTGACCTCTCCTCTGCACACAGCGCTGGCCACACAGGAGTCTGTGGAGTTTCAGTGTTGAATTGGGCAGGGCTCCCTCCCCCTTCCCACGCCCTGTCCCTCCCTGCCCTTCCGTGCCAGACACCCTCCAGGTTCAGGCCTGGCAGGCAGGTGGAGAGGGAGCCGAGCAGTTTGGCGGGTCGCAGTCAGGTGCCTTGAAGCTTATCTCTGTTTCTTCTAATTCTAGACTTGGAGATCACCGTCCCGATTCGGCACTCACAGCACCTGCCTGGGAAAGTGGAGTTTGGAGTCTATGAGAGCGGCCCCAGGAAAAGCGTGTTCCCCCCAAGGACGGAGCTCAGGCGAGGAGACTGGAAGACAGATAGTACCTCCAGCACAGCAAGTGAGCAGCGCGGGGGGCTTGCCTTCACGTCTGCATTCCCGCTGGTGCCCCTGGGCTTTGGGACCAGTCTCTGCTGTAAGCCCAGCAGATTTGGGGGGCTCACAAACCCAGCAGGTCCAACTGGGATCTGCTGGGTTTGGGGGGGTGTAAGAGATGGGGGACATTTAGCCTGTGCAGTTTATCTTTTTTCAGAGGGCCAAAGATCCTTTATATCAATATCCCCTGAAGCCAGGTTGTGTAATAATTTATGACACCGTTCCTTTTATAACTAGAAAAGCCTAGTAATAACACTAGTTAACATTTATTGAGCATTTACTATATGCTAAGCCTGTTCTATAGATTCTCTGATTTAATTCTCACGATAACTCTATGGGATAGGCACCATCACCTGTATTTACTGAGGAGGAAACTGGAGTCTTAGTGCCTTGCCCTGGGTTAAACAGCTAATAAGTGGTGGTGTCAGGATTTGAACTCGGGCAGCCTGGATCCAGGGCCCAGATTCTCAACCACTATCCTTTCCGCTTCTTCAGCCGTGGTAAGGGGAAGGAAAAGGCCAAAGTCAGAAACATTAGAGAACAATGGACTTACATTTGAGAATTCCAACTTTATGGACGAGTTGAGGATCCAGTTAGGAAATGGGGGAGACATTTTGGTTGAAAGCTTGATGGAGTCTGACTGCAATAGACAACACCTGCTGATGGACACGCAGGAGGTGGGGGCTTTGTTTCCGTATCCAGGGCGGGGCTAGCGGACCTCAGACGCACCTGCTTCACCAGCAGAATAGATCTAGTTTCCCTTCTTTCATACAGTTTAGTGTTATCAAAACAGCGAGGAGAGCAATGAAAAAGTAGGAGACTCAGGACTGAATTTCAGGACTCGTGGCTCCTTAAATGTCAGGCAGAGAACCTCCAAATGGATATGAGGACAGGAAAGTCATCTAAACCCAGGGGTTCTTAATCTTTTCTGCATCACAGACCGTTTGAGAATCTGATCTATGCTCTGGATGTGCTTCCCAGAGAAATGCGTGGGCTTGTGTACATACATATACACATAGGGTTGCCTGTCTGTGGACTTAGGTCAAGAACCCCGGCACTAGTCTCCCTTCTTACTTTATAGATTGGGTATTTATAATCCAGAGCAGGAAAGAGTTTTGTGCAGGGTCACACAGCCAGTGAAGCCAAGGTGGGAGCAGGCCCAGATCTTCTCTCAGATTCATGTTCCTGCCACTCGCTATTACTGGTTGAAACAGACCCAGAGCCTATCACGTCACCACAGGGGATGTGGGCAGAGGAGAGAACTTCTCCTTCCATAATGGGGGTGGTAATGTGTATCCAAAACCCTCTTGAGGCAATTTAGAGAATTCTGGCAAGTTCAGAAATGGGAGAGCTTTTCCCAGTGATCCCCAGTGGCTGAGAAAGCACAAGGCAGGTGGCCCGTCTCTCAGATGTGTCGTGGAGGAGAGATGTGGTATAGATCTCAGGGTGAGGGCAGGGCATTCCGGGGCAGGGAGGAGGGGAAATTTAACAAGACAAATGGGAAGTACTCATTTCAGGTTCAGATTAATTTAAGTGATTTTATGTGTATGTTTTACTTTGAGGTGAAAAGAGAATGAAAAGCATAAACTATGCTTCTTACTTTGTGCAATGGTTTATTGCCCAGGGACAGCTAGCTCATCTGGTCAGAAAATGTTATTAAGTGTCAGACCAGTGGATTTTACTCTACTCTGTGGCTGTTGCCTGCATCCAGTCTCTGCTATACAGTTTCAGTTTTCTATTCAGTTTTCCAAAACACAGTGGCTTGAAACAACCATTTATTTATACCTGATTCTGCACTTGGGCAAGACTCAGTGGAGATGGTTCATCTCCGCACCATGTGGGTCAGTTGGGGTCACTCCTGCGCATGTCCTCAGCTGTAAGCTCGCCATGGGCGGGACCATCCTAGATGGTCTGTCATCCTTTGGGCCTCTCTACATATGGCCTCTAAGTCAGTAGCCTGAACTTCTTATATGGTAACAAAATCCAGAAAGGGAACATTCCAGGAGGATAGACCCCAATGTGCAAGTGCTTATCATGCTTTACCTTGCATCACACTCACTGTTGTCATATTGAAGAGCAAGCCACATAGCTATGCCTGGAAGGAGGGATGGAAGGGACTATTCAGAGCCATGGGTCCTGGGAGGTGAAGGTCTGGGAGTCACTGATGGATCTTGGGGTTGATGAAGTGATGGTAGCTGCTGCCATCAATCAGATGCTTCGTCTTGCAGGCCCCGTGCCAAGCATGTGTCCATGTGACCTAACCCATTCCGTGCAACAATGCTGGGAGTTCTAGATCAGGAAACGGACATTGAGAGGTTGGGCCCTGGGTCACAGGCCAAGTAGGCAGAAGGTCTGCCTGGGATTCACATCCAGATCTTGCTGTGCACTTAACCATTGGCACATACTGCCTTCCAAATAGGTATAGTCCCCAGGGCAGGGAGACAGAGTGGAGCTGGCCCAGCCCTGATCTACCAACTGCCCTTTACCCGCCAGGGTCACACCCTGAAGATGGCACTATTTGTATTATGGCACAGCTGTCATCTCTTGGGAACCACAGAAAAACAGATGCAGGTTAAATCTGGTCTAACTAAGATTTTAGTTAAGAATATTAATGTTGTGTTTAACGGAACACACGTTTTATTACAGAAAGACTTTTAACCTTTTCGTAGATTGTCGGGTCCATGTTTCTTAAGGGTCATATTATATTTGGTCACTTTTTTCCCCCTCATTCATTTATCCACCAAATATTTGAAGATTGCTCTGTGTATTCTGAGCAAGACTGTACACTGGAGATACAAAGATGAAAAAGAAATGGAGCCTGTCTTCAGGGGGCTTGTAATGGAGTAGAGAAAATATAAAACTAGCATGAGTTAGATGCTTGTCTGATCTTCCTTCCTGGTGACAGAGGCCTGGAAGAGGTGGGCACTGGCTTCCTGCCCCTGGCGAGAGGGAAGGTGATGGGGGCCAGAGGCTCCTACCAGGGGATGGGCGTAAGCAAGTCAGCCTGGGGAGGGAGAGCGTCAGGGCAGATGAACCAGGGAGCCAAGGCTCAAAGCCAAACTCTGGGGGTTAAAGATCTAGGAACGCCCAGGGAAGGCACAATGGGAGCTGGTGAGTGTGAGTTTCTAGGGCCCTGGAGCGAGTGCCTGCACAGCTTTTTGCTCTCTCCCAGCGGATAACCTTCGGAAGGAGGCTGGTTCAGCGAGGGGGTGGGATGAAGAATGGTGAATGACAGAGACTTGGCTCTACAGGACTGGGAGCCCATGGGCTGGACGGGTTACTTCCTTTGGGGGAGTCTGGAAAGGTTTCCATAGCATTTGTCCTGAGCATTGGAGCCTGAGGTTTTTGCCTTGTGGGTAGGGGTGGGATGGGGACATTCTGGCCAAGTGGACATTGTTATGTATGGGTAACTGAATACAAAGGAAAAGGGTCATGTGCTCCTTAAAAAACACTCTGAATCCCCTGGCTTATTAAGTATTTTGATATATTATTTTAAATGTAAAAATCTATCCCCAAGAAATAATCCAAAATTATAATCTTAAATTGCTCTATTTCAGCTCACATCTGAATTAATTAGGTCAAAGTTGATAGCATAATAAAGTTGAAATTAAGACTACTTATAAACTAATATGATGAGAAGCTGTTTTAAGAGGAAATTCAGTAAACCTAAGATCTGGCAATACTGGTAGTGGCGACAGTGATAAATTAAAGTCAGTTTTTTTGGCCTTAGTTGACCGACTGTTCTTCTTTTTTTTGCTCCTGGATCATCACATATTTGAGCTCGTTCTAATTCTGTGCTGTCCAGTATGGTAGCCGCTAGCCACGTGTGGCTATTTAAAATGAAGTTAATTAAAACTAAATAAAATTTGGGCGCCTGGGTGGCTCAGTTGGTTGAGCGACTGCCTTTGGCTCAGGTCATGATCCTGGAGTCCCTGGATCGAGTCCCACATCGGGCTCCCTGCTCGGCAGGGAGTCTGCTTCTCCCTCTGACCCTCCCCCCTCTCATGTGCTGTCTCTCTCATTCTCTCTCTCTCAAATAAATAAATAAAATCTTTAAAAAAAAAAAACTAAATAAAATTTAAATTTAGTTCCTTAGTTCCTGGTATGCACTAGCTACCATATTGGATAGTATACAATAGAACATTTCCAGAAAGTTCTATTGGATAGTGCTGTTCTAGTAAGATAGGTAGGTGATACATTCCCAATTCAAATGCCTTGAGCACCTAAACTCACAAATCATAGTTTCTACTGTGAGCATAAATTACGCTTTGGAGTTTGTGTTTTATATTTTGTCTGTATCAAACTGGCCCCTTATTGGGGTGCCTGGGTGGCTCAGTCGGTTAAGCGTCTGCCTTCGGCTCAGGTCATGATCCCAGGGTCCTGGGATCGAGTTCTGCATCGGGCTCCCTGCTCATCAGGAAGCCTGCTTCTCCCTCTCCCACTTCCAGTGTTCCCTCTCTCACTGTCTCTCTCTCTGTCGAATAAATAAATAAAATCTTAAAAAAAAACAAAACAAAACTGCCCCCTTATTGGAAGGTATATATATATGTGTGTGTGTGTGTGTGTGTGTGTGTGTGTGTGTGTGTGAGATTACATGCTTGCTATAATTTCTAAATAAGTAAAAAACTTCAACAAGATGTTTGCAGATTTTAGAAATACCACTGAATGAGTAAGAAATAGAGCATCTCTGCTTCCTTGTCTGTCAAACCAGAGCACTAATATCAGATAGGATTTTCATAGGGATTAAGTGCTGTCATGTTTTTAAAGCATGTAATGTGTGGTAAGCCCTCAGTAAATGGTGGCTATAAAGCAAAAAAAAAAAAAAGTAATAAAAAGGTGAACCATTTCATTTTATGCTGAAAGAAAAACTAAACACTAATAAAATGGTATAAGATGGCAGCATTTTGAAGATCCCATATTCACAGCTTATGTTTTGTTTCTATCAGTAAAAATAAGTAAGTGCTAGAGTCCTGCATTTTATTTTAGCCTGAGAGAATCTACAGTCCAGCTAATTTTGTTTGTACCCTTCAGGCAGTACGAGTAACCGATCCAGCACCCGGAGCCTCCTCAGTGTGAGCAGCGGGATGGAGGGGGACAATGAGGTGAGGGCTGGGGACCCCACCCCTGTTTTTCTTGTCCGAGGGGTCATTCCACTGCAGGATATAGAAATCCAGGTGAAAGAAGCCAGACAAGAAAGGTGACATAATATAGGATTCCATTTATGTGAACTATCCAGAATAGGTAGCATCAGAGAGACAGAATACCGATTTGGTGGTTCCCAGAGGCTGGGGGGAGGGGGAAACGGGGAGTACTGTGTTTCCTTTTGGGATGATGAAATGTTTTGGGACTAGATAGAGGTGGTGGTTGTACAATATTGTGAAAGTACTAAATGCCACTGAATTGTTCACTTTAAAATGGTTAATTTTATGTTATGTGAATTTTACCTCAATAAAAAGGGAGGAAGGGAGGGAGGGAGGAAGGAAGGAAGGAAAGGAGGGAAGGGAAAAAGGAGGGAGGGAGGGAGAAATAGAAATTCGCTCTGACTGGTTAAGCCAAAAGGGCATCTGTGAGAAGGAGCGGGATGACTATCAAGGAATCTGGGGGTTGAGATCACATTTTGGGGCCTGGATCAGGAGCAGTGAGAAATGGCAGAGCCAAGGCCCCTGCTCCGTGTATCCCCAGGGCGACATGCTCTTTCGTCTCTTCTTCCCTGGGCATATCTGCTTTCTTCTCTCTCTATACGCTGGCCTTTTCCGCTCCTCCACGTGTATGGTGGCAAAGAGGCCCTCGAGAGCCACAAGGCCTCTGAGGAGAGGGGGAGCTGCTGCCGTAGGCTGAAGCCCAATTTGGGTCAGGGTGTCTATTCTGATCCAGTGACCAGTTGCTGGGACGAGCAGGAGGGGTCACTGCCAACCCAGGAGACTCCCTGAGATCGGGTCCTCGGGGTGGGTGGGCCACCCCTCCAGTGAGCAGCTTCTACTAATTACCCCACGACGGAGAACCACTCACGGTTCTGCTGTCCCAAAAAGGGACTTTGGTTTAAAAATAAAATTTCTCCAGCTCTATCTGGTTATACAGAGCAGGCTTCCCACCCTTTAATATGCATAAGAATTACCTAGGATCTTGTTAATATGCGGGTTCTGATCAAACAGGTCTGAGGAGGAGCTTGAGAGCCAGCATTTCTCACAAGCTCTCAGGTGATGCTGATTTGATGGCCCACAGAGGGCACTCTGAGTAACAAGGACCATTAATGATAATTTGGGCTTCATTGTCTCCTCAGTAACTGTAGGCGTCAGTGGAAAGCGGACCTGGTGTCGCTGGGTTTATTCTCAATTTGTGAATAACCTTAGCCAAAGCCTGAGGGGGACTGAGAGGCTTTGGGATAATGGTGTCCAGTTATGCTTGTTGTTTAATGTAACTTCCCCTTTTCTTTCTCATCTTTTTTGCTGCAGGATAATGAAGTCCCTGAGGTTACCAGAAGTCGTAGCCCAGGCCCCCCACAAGTGGAAGGAACCCCCACTGTGCCCCTTGAGAGGCCCCCCAGGGTACCTCCAAGAGCTGCCTCACAGAGGTAACATTGATGCTGATAAGAAATGTTTTCCTCACTCTGTGAATTCCAGTCGGGGGAGAGTAAGATTTGGGGACATCTAAGATGACCTAAGAATGAGTGCAGAGCTAACTAAAATACCTACTTTTAATGCATTTCAGTATGGACTTTTCATTAATTTGATTCTTTAAATAGCAAGTGCAATATTTCCTCAAAGAAGTACTTTGGTAAACATCAACTTTTTGAGATATTTGTATGTTTGCTTAGAATTCAGCTCCCTAATAACTAATTCCCTTGGCTGTATTGTGGGGACAGTGCTTTTTGGGGACCAGGAGGTAAGAAGGAATTGGAGATGAAAATAAAGGGAGAAGTGGACAGACACCTAGCGCACAATCAGCTTCTCTTTCCAGAAAACCAGAAGAAAAGCACACTGGGTCTTGGACTAGATTAAGACTTGTTCTGTGTGGCAAACCCGGGTGTGCCTGACTGGAGGCTCTAGTGTCTTAGTCATTTTGTGACACCTGTTCAAGAAGGTCAGGGTGTCAATAGGAGGAGATCCAAGACCTAAGACCTCTTATTCCTAAAGATTGTAGAGTTTGGAGGCAGTTAACTAATTGCACCAAGATGAAAATAGTGGTTAGTTTGAAACTATAGCTGCAAGACTCTGTGGGATTTTGTTAATGGGAGAGGAAAAGAGAACAACCAGGTAAACAGGTTCCAGAAATTAAAGGATAGAAATTGGGATACATGTAAATATGTAAACAGAGATGGCTGATAAACTTTTGGGGGAGTCTGGAAGCATGTTGTGATAAAAATGGGAGCAAAAAAGAGGAAAACACTTTTACTAAAGAAATAGTGTTTGCAAAAAAATCTGTAATTGATAGAGCTTGGCATTTGGGTTCCTTTTTGGTGTGAAGAAAGATTAGCAAATACGCAATTGTTTTGTAAGTATGTATGCAATTCGCATAATAAGATGAGGAGATGTTTGAAAAAATAATAAAGCCAATAAATGGCTTCCATGCTTGACCCGCTGACAGACAGGAGGGGAGGCTCACCTTGGGGGTCTCCTCTCCCCTTCCAGATCTGGGAATCAGTAACTGTTCTTTGGCCATGTCTCCTGAGTGCCTCTGCTCTCAAACAGCACTGGGGGTGCAGTGCTTGTCGCCCCCTCCCAGTCCTGGTCCCTTTTCTGCTCACTCCACATGCTGTCCCCAGAACTTGAGCTGCCAGTGAGGACTCCAAGCTTCCACGTCTACCTCAGCCCTCTGTTTCCTACTCTCTGCTGGCAACCTCGACCCAGATGCCCCACAGATATCTCAAACACAGCCCGTGCAAAACTGAATTAATCCCACCTGCCATTCTCTGCCTCAAACTGTCTTCTTCTGGTGAGTTCCCAACCTGCGATAATGGCACGGTTCTCTCACTTCCCCAAGCACCAAACCCAGGAGTCATCCTCCAACCCTGCCTCCCTGGCAGCTCCCACAGAGCGTGTCTCCAGGCTCTGTCCGTTCTGCTGCCCTTTCAGCTCTCAGATCCACCCCCTCTCCATCTGCCTGTGCCGACGTTCATCCTCGTAGACCCACACTTACCTCCCTCCTCCACGTTACTGCCAGAGTGCGCTTTCTAGATCAGAAATTGCTGATGATGTCACTTCCTGGCATAAAAGCCTTCACATTTAATGCTGTAGTTTTTAGCATTAAAAACTGTCTAGCCTCAAGTCCCACCTTCTCCTGTATTCACTGATGCTCCACCCCTGCATTCCCAGTGAGCTGTGCCATTTAGAACTGTGTCTTTGCCTGGAATGCTGTCTCCCTACTCCTTTCCAACCTCGGCTTAGAAAATTCTTGCACATCTTTTAGGATTCAGTCTAGTCATTACCTCCTCTATGAAGCCTTCCCTAATATTCCTATGCAGAATGAGCCTTCTTATGGTTCTCCAAATACCTCTATTATAATTCATTCCACGTTATGGCCCTTGTTTATGTATCTGTTTCCTCAAGTGGATGGTGAGCCTTGAAAGAATAGAAATTGTTTTTGACTAAAACATTTTTCCTACTGTCCCCAGCCCCAGTGCTTAGCACAGTAACTGGAACACAGTAGGAACTTAATAAATATTTATCGTGTAAGTGAATTACTGGATGGATGAGAGATTGGTACTGTTTGTGTTAGACTACCCATCTCTTGCAGAGTTAGCCATCAGGTCGTCTGCCACAGGGCAGGTGGGTCATAGATTAGTGGAAAGAGGCTTCACACTCCCACCTTTGAGTTCTTAATGTATTTCAAAGTCAGGGAAGGCAGATGGTGACAAGAACAGGAGCAGATGCATTATACCTCTGAACAGCATGTCCCTTGCAGGGCATTAGTCCTTAGAGAGTGGGCAGCTAACAATATCACACTCTTCACAGGTGAAGTCCTGCCAGTTGACCAAAAAAACCAAAACCAGACAAACAAAACCCCAAATCTTACTGAGCCATTGCTACTTTGCTTTTTAAGCATATTTTGCCATTCACTAGTGATTTGTCAGTCACTAACAATTTGTGCACTCCCCTTTAAGGCAAAGCCAAGGTCCTGTGTAATCAGAACACTCTTCTGGAGGCCTCCTGCAGTGCCAGAGGTTAATACTTTAGATGCAGACTTGTGAAGAGGTCTGTGGAGTCCCTAGGAGGGGCTGGAGTGGTCAGGGAGTGAGGGTACTTGGGACAGAAGCTATTTACTAATAGGGAAGTTTAAAAATATTTTCAACAATGTTATGATCATACAAAAGCATACCAGCTAAATAACGGTCCTGCTTTGAAAGAACATTAACCAACATCAAGATTGCTGGGTTCTTGAACCAAACTCGTCAGCCGCAAGACCTTACTCTCAACAGGGAGGAGAAAACAGCCAGTTCTTAGGTACCTCTAGGCACTTGTGTTTCTAACTTCAGCTCCCTAGTGTCCTGCAGAGGCTGTCTCCCCACAGACCAGCCCTTGATTCTGATTTAATACGCTTTACTTCCATGGTTCTGGTATGTCTAGAATCACAAATCCATTTCCCTGAGATAGGACTTCCAATCCTAGGTTGGGATTGTTCATCAGAATAAAATACAGAAATAATTTGCTTGTAGGCCTACCCCAGCTGCAGAATGGGACAGCAGAGAGAGAGGAAAAGGGGCCAGCAGGGCATCATGACTGTCTTTATGGTGGACGATAAATTGTAAGGCTCACGGAGCATCCATGGGAAAAAGACTAAGAACAGATCTTTATTCATAATAATAAAATTATTAGCTTTACTTCTTGAGTGCCTACTCTAAGGCTCAACTGTGCTACCTACTTTCAGTTGTCATCTCCAAGCCTCACACAACACTCTGATGTACATATCTGTAGGTACTTCTGTTGGGCTGATGAGAAATATGTTCAGAGAAATTGGAACTTGTCCTTCAGCTGTGTGCATAGTTGCCTTTGCTATATGTTCCCATAGGTTCTGAACTTCCTCTATCAAAATAGTGCAGTTTACTGATTGTTCCTATTGTCTGTTTTATCCATTACTTTCTTAGCACTGTGAGGGCAGGATCCATGTCCATTGAACTTGCTGCTATATCCCATGCTCAGGAGTAGACACATAGTAGATAAATGTTTTTTGAGAGGGAGGGAGGGAAGGTAAGAAGGAAGGAAAGAAGCAAGCAAGCAAACAAGCAATCCAGGAAGCCAAGAAGCCTAAGCTTACTGAGGTGATGAGTGGTATTACCTGACTTTCCTTCAGCCTTCTCCTGTAAGCCCTGGTTCATAGGGCAGGTTGGGAATGCAGAAGGAGACGGTCCATTTGTTTTTTCTGGATAAAGAGGCAACTACACAAAACCACCTACTTCCAGAGGCCACAGCAGGGCCTCCTGAGGATGTTTGTGGCAGTTCTTTTCTATTCCTGCTTCCCTGCCTTGTTCCTGAGACAGCCAACTCTTTTGTCATTTCCTTGACCTACGTAAAACTTGCATTCAAGAGACACTTAGTAAATATTTAATCATTGATTCATTCAGTCCTCAACTATGCAACTCCAGGATAGCACAGTTCAATTACAGCACCTGACAAAGCTCTCTTTCTTGACTTATTGACTTGCTTCCAAGAGAAGCAAATATTGGTTTTACGGCACACATGTGGAAACACCAGCCACAATTGTTGAACCTCTCTGTAAAGAGACTCACCCAGGTCTATCTGGAATGGCATTTAGGACTGTTTAAAAGCCATCCAGAATAACATGGAGGGGGGCTTCTAGGAAAGTAAATGTGGAGTTGGGATAACACACTTAGTGGTCCCATGAGGAAGCAGTTGTGAGAAGCAGACTTTAGAAATTCTTAATTCTTCTCTCAAGGGACCCCCTCCTACAGTATGTCTCCTGCCTGGCTGCATATTTGAATCACTGGTGTTTTAAAATATAGGCTTTATTATTATTATTATTTTAAAGATTTTATTTATCTGAGAGAGAGAGATCGAGATCATGAGCAGTGGGGAGGGGTAGAGGGAGAAGCAGACTCCCTGCTGAGCAGGGAACCAGATGCAGGAATCAGTCCCAGAGTCATGGGATCATGATCTGAGCCAAAGGTAGATGCTTAACCAACTGAGCCCAAGGCTTTATTATTATTTAGGTATGGTAAGATAAACAGATCAGGAGACAACTGTTCTTGAGAAGATAGTTTGTTGTACCCATAGATCCCAAGAGGAGGGGGCATATTATGCCATGGGGGCCCGCTGGGGAAGTACCAGGTTTAGTCAGGAGAAAGGCTGTGGAGTTGGGGAACAGGGCCAGAGCTTTTATTGTGGTTTCTGCAGGAGGGTACAAGGAAGGTAGAGTAAGCAGATTTAGGATTGGCTAGTTTGAGTAATTTCAGTGGGCTCTGGGGCAAAGGTCCCTAGTTGTCTGGCGCCCGGCACTCCTGGCCCCCGTGTGATTAGGGCAGATGGATAGTGGCCCAAATGTGGGAGCCCATAAAGGAAGTGGCTGGGGTATAGGCTGGGACTGGTTAGTTTGCATATGAAAGGTGTGCTTGGCAGCGAGTTGCTATCTATAAGAATTAGTTTGCCATGGGAGGGACAGTCCCTCCAGGATTAGCAAGCCTCCAGGTATCAAAGCATCAGAAAATAAAAGGCAGGGGCGCCTCGGTGGCTCAGTTGGTTAAACATCTGCCTTCGGCTCAGGTCATGATCCCAGGGTCCTGGGATCGAGCCCCACATCGGGCTCCCTGCTCGGTGGAAAGCCTGCTTCTCCTTCTTCCTGTGCCTACTGCTCTGCCTACTTGTGCTCTCTCTATCTCTGTCAAGTAAATAAATAAAATCTTAAAAAATAAATAAGTAAAAAATAAATAAATAAAAGACGTGGTTAATATAACTTGTTGGGGAGGGACACTTAAAAAAATTGTGATGCTTGAGCCTTATCCTCTCGAGGTTATGAAGGAATGGGTCTCGGAGAGAGCCTGGGAATTGGCATTTTTTAAAGGTCCACTGGTGACGCTAATGTGCAGCTAAGGTCGTGATGGCACGGCCAGCGGATATGCCACTCAGCGGTCCATATGGTCTCATCCAATACGGAACATGTTCTTTGCATAGCTTACCAAGTTTCCAACACACCATGGATGCCCAAGAACTAGTTAATCAAATTCATTTAAAAATTGTTCCTTTATCTTTTATTTCAGGCCTCCTCCCAGGGAGACCTTCCACCCCCCTCCACCTGTTCCACCCAGAGGGCGCTGACTCCCACCTCCTAAAACCTGCCTACGTCCGGACTTCAAGACTTGCAATTTCAGCCTGTTAATGATGTCTTCATGTTGAGTTTTATGGCAGGACTACTGACTTAAGACCTCCTCTCATGGCTGATGTCGTTGTGGCCCTGCTGGTTTGGGCTTTCCTTGAAGAAGATATTCTTAAGGCATGAAGAAGTGAAAAACTGAGGATTTTATTCACCATCACCAAGTATATTGATCCATAGCCTTGTTTGCCAGAAGGATAAAGACTTAATTGGAATACTTACCTCAAATTTGGCATGTCAGAAGCCTGAGAAGATTGATTAGAAATGTACTTTTACAAGTGATTTTACTGAAATGCACTTATATTAGGCCTTACTTATTTGCTAGTCCAGACTAACTTCTAGAAGTGGTTATGATTTAAGACTTACAGTATCCGGGTAAGGAGATATGTTCTGATTTTTAAAGTTCTTCAACTTTTCTATAGATTCTGGAGGGTGTCTAAACGCCAGGCCTGGTCACAATAGAACAAACTGAAAAAGACTTTAGAGATGGATTAGTCCTAACTCCTTTTATATGGAAGGCAAATCTGAGGTTCCACAGAAACTCAGAGTATACAATTGGTTAGAAGAAGAGATGTGTTTAGAGGCTGGGTCTCTTAATTTCAGGTCACCACACTTTCAATCTCTAGATAGCCAATTGCTCTCCCTCAAGAAATGCCCACATGTAGAAATTTGGTCACTAACTGACTATTGACCTTCCAGAAATGTCCTTCCATATCTCCCAGGCATGGGACTATCAAGTATTTTTTTCAATTTGGGCATTTATAATTCAGTATGCTTTCAAAACAGTATTGTTGCCAAGGAACATCTGTAAATGGTTGGGAACCAGAAGCTTGGGATACCAATGACCACATTTATTGTTCTGCAGCCTTTATAGGTCTTATTAGTTCTGGCCATAAGGAGAGAGAAGGATCCTTGACTCTTTCTCTGCCAAGAGGTCAGAAGAGAAAGGAAGAATGTAAAATAGAAACATTTATCTATTTCCTTGTTATTACCACTAGACTTGGGATATCTGTACAAAGAATAGAGAGCCATTAATATGTCATTATGTCATTAATTTGTCATTATGTCATTAATATGCCACTAATATGTCATTAATTTTGAGTCACTGGCACAGAAATCTGCCTTTAGAGCACAGATCCTTAATTTGATACTTATACGGTAAAGTTAGATTCAGACATATTTCTTTAAAAAATATCAGAAATCTGGTGATTTTTCATGAAATGTATTCTCTATCCCACACAGATACAAGTCACAGTATTAATGATCTATTTAAGTACAGTTTTATTATGTCCTTTTCTAATGATTCAGGTTGGTGTTGTTTTCCAATTTCATTCATCGGTCCAGCAAACAAGGACTCGTATTGAAATTAATAGCTTATGGGTCGTGGGTCATTTTTCTGACATAAAATACACTATTGGCCGTGGCCATTAAGAGAGTGTTTGTGCAAATCACCTACCGCAATGCCTGGCATGTAGTAGCCATTCTGCATGGTTCCTTTACTCTCTTTGTCACTTCTTTGGGAGGAAGAGGGTAACATGGGATAGAGGGAGAACAAGAAATTATAATGTTGGTATGGTTGTCCTTCCTCTTATTTATACATGATCTCTTAAGCACATTTGATTTTGACAAAAGCTACACTTTTTTTTTAATATTCAGTATCTCTGAGCCCCTTCTTAGAGGCCAAATTTAGATTTTTGTACATTCTCTGATTAATAAGCATTTAGATCAATAACATGGTAAAACTTACTGCCACCTGTTGGTGTTAGCATCTTCGTATGCACATCACTGTTTGTACAATATTGGCATATTTGATTACATTTTATTCTTCTGTGAAAGTAAGTGGAAAACATAAAATTGAAAGTGCTGATTAGACACTTGGGTCTGACAAATGTGACACACTTGAGACATGGGTGGAGATGGTCAGGAGTTCATTGCACATCCAAGCTGCTCCATGTTATCAAAGAATGTCTCCAACAATGAAGTGAAATTCTTCATTTTCTGGAAACAGAACTACCCATTATAACATAAATTTATTCAACTTCTGCACACTCAACTTTTATACACATTTTTAGGAATATATTATGTAACAAAACCTTGGATTTCAATACAGTGAGGATCAGAAACTAAATTTGTAAGTAGGTATCCAAAGAGACTGTTAAAAAAGTTCTCTGCTTTGGGAGACAACTCTGCTGCCACCATCCTTCCCCGAGATTTTATGAGCTGGTTCAATAGAAAGGGAAGCTATTAGTCATATTCATGGTCATTGCCTTTGCTTCTAACTGTACAAGGCACATTGTCCTTTAGTTCCTAGGCCAGTATTCTTCCTTAATCTCATATTAAAACCTGTGAGCAGATAACCCAACGATATAAGCAACAAAGCACGAAGACTGAGAGACTATGAACAAGAGGTTGGTGTTACAATCAAATAATTTAACTTGACATATTTAATGATGTGAATAATCCCTAATGCTTTGCCATAATTAGGCAAAGTGATAGTATGAAAATTACTTCAGTGAGGAGTTTTACAAGTCAAGCTAAGTACTTACTCTCCCCTCCATTTTTCTTGCTTTGTTACTAAAAAAGGGAGGTTCTAGCCTGTCCTATATCACTTCAGTAGTTGGGATTTTTAAATCCCTCTCCCATATGCACCAGGAAATAGGATGATTTTCTGTGCTCCTCTTTCAAAGAATAGTGTTTGGTTTTGCAGCTGGTTGGCTGAGGAAGCATTAATAACAGATTTATTTCAGTCTGAGAACCAATTGTTTTAAGTGATTGCTTCCTAAAGAAAGAACTTAGAACAATTAGAAAGTTTGTTCCCTGCCTAGAACATTCCAGCTAGAACAGAAAAGAGATGTACAAAGTGATGAGTAGCAATGGAAGGACTGCCCCACCCCAGAAGTAAATAACTAGAAAGACAAACATAAAGTAGAAAGAAGAAATAGAATTTCAAAGAAAAGGGTATCTGAAACTAGCCCCTATACAAGGCTTGTCTTGGGCAGCCATAAGGCAAGTAGATCTCCTCACCTGCCCACCAGAGTCTTAAAAGTTCATATAGAGAGGCCTTAACTGGGTTCAGTCACATATACCATCCAGATGGTCTCAACAACACCTTACTCCCTCAAGGTTATGTTCTTGGAGCAGCTCCCACTTTGGAAATAGTGGGCAGAGTATATATTCCAAAGACAGGGAAGGGGGTGAGGATCCTCCGACTGCCAGCGTACGGCGCGAGGGTCAACTGGCGGTCATGTTCTCTCAATTACCTGCTCTAACAGTACCTGACATTGGAAATCAAAAGATATGTTGTTATTTATAGACCAAGACTTTTGAAGATCATGTTTATTAAGAATGAAAATAAAAGATTGAAATGGTGGGTTTCTGGATCATTTACTGGTCATAAGCCCTTTAACCAACTGAGTCTTACTAGGACTACCATAAACAGGCTGGACAGCCGTTGGAGGAGGGGTGTACCCTTTCACTAGCATGTTTTCTCCCCTCCCTTTTGGTGTCAGGGAATGGGGTCATCAATCTAGATGAAGAAACTGGTGAAACAAGATATATCAATGTTTTTTACTCCTTAGTCTGACAGAACAGCCCTGATCTTTTTTTAAAGATTTTATTTATTTATTTATATTTTTTAAAGATTTAATTATTTATTTGACAGAGAGACAGCGAGAGAGGGAACACAAGCAGGGGGAGTGGGAGAGGGAGAAGCAGGCTTCCTGCCGAGCAGGGAGCTCGATGCGGGGCTCGATCCCAGGACCCTGGGATCATGACCTGAGTGGAAGGCAGACGCTTAATGACTGAACCACCCAGGCGCCCCAAGATTTTATTTATTTTTGAGAGAGAGATAGTGGAGAGGGAGAGAGAGTGCACGAGCTGGGGGGAAGGGGCAGAGGGAGAAGCAGACTCCCTTCTGAGCAGGGAGCCCGATACGGGGACTTGATCCCAGGACCCCAGGATCATGACCTGAGCCGAAAGCAGTCGCTTAACCAACTGAGCCACCCAGGTGCCTGGAACAGTCCTGATTTTTTTTTTTTTAAAGATTTTATTTATTTATTTGACAGAGAGAGACACAGCGAGAGAGGGAACACAAGCAGGGGGAGTGGGAGAGGAAGAGGCAGGCTTCCCAAGGAGCAGGGAGCCCATTGTGGGGCTCGATCCCAGGACCCTGGGATCGACCTGAGCCGAAGGCAGACGCTTAACTACTGAGCCACCCAGGCACCCCCAGCCCTGATTTTGATGGTGCTTCCTAGTCCTATTTTTTAGTGTAAAGTCATCAGTTTCCAAAGATATTTGAAGCCATACTCCTTTTCCTTTAGCCGGTATTTAATTCCTATTCCTTCTTTCCATACCTACCGTAATCAGACTTGTATCCCTAGAGCCATTTATCATCATCATTTCCTAGTACCTACAGGAATTCCTGGGACATAGTAGAGCTTGATAAATAGTTGTTGAGTTAACGACCCTATCTGCTCTCCCCACCATTAAACTTTTCCAAAAACTCCACCAAAATAGGGTTGCCTCATTTCTTTTTTTTTTTTTTTAAAGATTTTATTTATTTGTCGGACAGAGAGAGACAGCGAGAGAGGGAACACAAGCAGGGGGAGGGGGAGAGAGAGAAGCAGGCTTCCTGCTGAGCATGGAGCCCCCTGGGATCATGACCTGAGCCAAAGGCAGATGCTTAACTTAACGACTGAGCCATCCAGGCGCCCCAGGGTTTCCTCTTTTCTACTTACCCATTGCTCTTACTGCCTCTTGTACATTTGCACAGTTGGTCACATTTTGTGTAGTCCTTTTTTTGTACACCGTCCTGCCTATTCTCTGTTATGTGTATAATTTCCTGGTTTTAAGTCTACGCTCCCCAAATGGATGCTTTAAATTTTTCTTGTGTCCTCCCCACCCCCAAGCAATTGCCAACCCAGTGCTCCCCACAACACCAAATGCTTGCTGCCTCAACTCTGTGGAGGCTGGTGATGGATGTTCAAGGAAGAAACTACTCATCCATCTTAATTCAGCACTTACACTGCTTGTTCTTCAATTGCACATCATCACTTGATTCAAAAGCAGTGATTATTCATTCATGGAGCATTTACTGAGCTTTCACTATGAGCAAGTCACTTTGCTAGGTACTCTAGGGGATATACAAAGATGTATAAGACGCCTCCTCTGATTTCTTTAGGAATTACTGGTGTACGATTCATTCAGCAATTAATCATGTACTGCCTTGTGATGTCTCTTAGACTGGCTATAAAGTATTGTGCAAATCCTCTATGCAGTTCGACTACACTTATTAATGTCTTCCTTCGTTCACTCAGCAAATAGTTTGAATGTCTATGATGTGATGAACGCTATTCCAGCAGCTGGGACAGATACAAAGGTGAACAAATGATAGTCCTTGCCATCATAAAAGGTCAGAATGTAGGGGCACCTAGCTGGCTCAGTTGGTTGAGTGTCTGCCTTCAGCTCAGGTCATGATCCTAGGGTCCAGGGATGGAGCGCCCACATCAGGTTCTCTGCTCAGAGGGGAGCCTGCTTCTCCCTCTCCCTCTGCCGCTCCCCCTGCTTGTACTCTCTCTCTCTCTCAGATAATAAAATCTTTTAAAAAACAATAAATACACATCCCTGAAAACTCTACTGGATTAATAATTGTTGAAGTTTGTTTTTTTTTAATGTCAGAATGTAGTACAGAAGAGGAGATGAAAAGTGGTAACTGTGGCATGACATACTGAATGCTTTTGGAACCCCAAAGAAGGGATGCTCAACTTCCTGTTTCACAGAAGAGGTGATAATTCACTTAGGCCTGGAAGGAGAGTATCTAATAGTTGTCCGCTTATTTGCATTCTAGGCAAAGGCACACAAGTATAAAAAAAATGGTATATTTGGGAAATCTAGGGATGGAGCCAGGACGAGGAGATTGGTGGGAGGTAAAGCTGGAGTCTGATAAATTGGGGTCTGATCGTGCAGCTGCCTGTTAACAGGGCTGTCCTTTAGCAAGAAACTTTGCCCCCTGATTACATACATAGCACATGGTCATTGTAAAAAACATCCAAATATTTACAGGTACGTACAAAGAAGAAACTTACCTGGTGTTAATGGTTTGCATCATAATCTTTCAGATTGTTTTCTCTGGGTAGACTAATATAGGACCATTTTAAAGGGGATTATATTCCAGGCACCAGGTGGCTCAGTTGGTTAAGCATCTGACTCTTGATTTCGGCTCAGGTAGTGATCTCAGGGTCTTGAGATCAAGTCCTACATCGGGCTCCATACTCAGCATGGAGTCTGCTTCAGATTCTCTCTCTCTCCCTCTGCCCCTCCCCCTGCTCATGTTCTCTCTCTCTCTCTCAAAATAAGTAAATAAAAATCTTAGAAAAAATAAAATGTTATTATATTCTATTTTGTCAGCATTTTTCATTTAAAAGTATCTTTTACTTTTGGGGCACCTGGGTGGACAGTTAGTGTCTGACCCTTGGTTTAGGCTCATGATCTCAGGGTCATTTGGAGCCCCGAGTTGGGCTCCGTGCTCAGCACAGAATCTGCTTCAGATTCTCTCTCCCTCTCCCTCTCTTGTTCATGCACATGCTCTCTGTCTTAAATAATCTTTAAAAAAAAAAATTATCTCTTAATATCACTGCATGCCAGTACATACAGGTCTATTTCATTTTTTAAAATGGTTGTGCAGATGGAGGTCCATTTAGTAGTAAGAAAGACTGATTTTGGAACCAGACTGCTTGGGACTGACTTCTCTTTCAGCAAGCCACTTAACCTCTCTGTGCTTCAGTTATCATACCTGTAAAATGAACATACATAGGGTTTTTGTGAGGATTGAATGAGTCAACAGGTGTAAAGGGCTCAGAATAGTGCTTGGCAGATGAAAATCTTAGCTGTGATTCCATGACTTATTTAAACAAAATTCAAGGAATTGTTTTTAAAATAATTTAAAAATAATTTTTAAATTTTAATTTTAAAATTTATTTTAAATTTTATTTAATTTTAATTAATTTAATTTTATTTATTTAATTTTATTTTAAATTTTAAAATAATTTTTAAATAATTTTTTAAAAGATTTGTTTATTTATTTATTGAGAGAGGGAGAGGGTGCACAAGCAGTGGGAGGGGCAGAGGCAGAGGGAGAGAATCTCCAGTAGACTCCCCCGGATCGAGGAGCTGGATGCCGGCTGGATCCTACCACCCTCAGATTATGACCCCAGATGAAATCAAGAGTAGGATGCTTAACCGACTGAGCCACCCAGCCACCCTCAAGGAGTATTTTAAACAAGGGAGTGATATAACCAGGTTTCTTTTTAGAAAGATCACTCTCACACTTGCTGGGGAGGATAAACAGTGAGGGAAGATTGGTGGCAGGGAAGACTGTTTCAGTATGTAGTGACATGGAGACTGGCTGTTACTGGCAGAAGAGAGGAAAAATAAATTTTTGAGGCATTTCTAAGTGACCAAATGCAACCACTTGTCGACTGCTCATGGTTGAAAGAGACCGTCCGACTGCAAGTTCCAGCTTTTTGGCTTAGAGGTGGTGCCATATTTACACGACGAGCATTTTTAAAGTTCCTACTACGGGCCTGGCACTGTTCTAGGCACAGGAAATAATGGCAGTGCCAAGGATCTCTGCTTAGGAGGGGAGCTCAGATTCCAAGAGGGGTTTATGTCTGTGGACAGGAGACAAACAATATAAGTGAACAGATAAATGAATAAGAATTTCAGCAAGATCGACTAGTAGGGGCCCGGTAAATAGTCAAGTGACTCTAAAACACAACCACTCCAGTACGGGTCTAACCAACCTCCCGTGAGCAGAGGCGCGCGTGACTGATTCATGGCGGTGGCCGGGAGCCTGCAAAGGGTTATCTCATCTGATCCCCCACGCTCCAGAGGCTGCAGGTCCCACCCCATTTCACAGCCGAGGAAAATGAGGCCAGGAAAACGTAAACGGTTTGGCCAAGGTCACACAGCTCCCAGCGCCCGGACGCGGCCCGAAGCGCGCAGGTCAGGCACCCGCGCGAGGCTCCAGGCCGAGGCCGTGGGTGCGCGCCGCCGCTCCCGAGGCCCAGGGGCGGCCGGCCCGGAGGCCCCAGCGGGCCAGGCGGGCGACCGGGCGGCGCGCGGGGCGGCCGGAGCAGAGCCCCTCGGCGGCCACGGCTCGCGGCTCCCGGGTGGGGCGGCCGGCGGCCGTTGCGGCCCCGCGTCGCGAGGCACTTCCGGCGTGTGCCGGGGTGGCCGGATGACGTGGCTGAGTCAGAGGAAGAGGCTGAGAGGCGCCGGGAGGCGGGGGAGGCTCGGGAGCGGGCGGTGACCGCGGCGGCGCGGAGGAGCCAGCGGCTGGGCCCGGGCCCCGTGCGTCTGTCCGCGCCCCGTGGATGCGAATCAGCCGCGGCGGAGGCGGAGGCGGCGGCGGCGGCGGCGGAGGCGGAGGAGGAGGAGTCGGTGGGCCGGCGCCGTGCCGGTGGGAGCGCGGAGGATGAGGCCGCTGCCGGGCGCTCCTGGCGTGGCGGCGGCCGCCGCGCTGTTGCTGCTGGTGCTGCCCCGGGCCCGGGCGGACGAGCACGAGCACACGGTGAGAGGCACCCCCCGGCCGGCGCGGCCGCCCCCGGCCCGCAGCTCCGGCCCGCCGCCCGGTCCGGCACGGTGCGGCCTGGAGGGCTGGGCGGCCCGGCGGAGCCCCGCGGCCGCCGTGGACGCCTTCCGGTTGGGCCTGGCGGAGCAGGAACCCCGGGAGCTGGGAGGAGGCGTTTGTGTGCGCTCCCGGGGCAGGACTCCGCTCCCGAGCGCCTGGGCCTCCTTGTCCAGCCCGCACCTAAATGGCGCCACGCTCCAAGGGCTGGGGGGCCGGGGCGGGAGCGTGGTGAGGGTCGGCGCTCACTCCCCCCGGGAGGGGCCGCGGGCAGCCGGGCTCGGGGCTGGTGCCCCCAGGGAGGAGAGCTGCGCTCTGGCAACTGGGGGCTGCGACACAGCGGAAGATGGATGCATCACGATTACCCGTCATACACTAACCAGGAAATATCCGCCACTTCTTGGTCCTCACCGGCCTTTATTTTCTCTCCTGCCCAAACCGGATCAAACCCCTGGCGTGGGGACAGCATTGATAAACTTGGGGTGAAGAGCAGGTTACACGTGTACATGCATGCACTCAATCTACACGCACTCAGTTCTGGGCCTTTCTTGTAACTTTCTGCTCACCCTTTCTAGCCCTTAGATGAGGCTCCCATCCCAGTGGTCTCCGTGCATCTTCTGGCTGTAAGGGGTCTTGAGGTTCCCAGTATTTCTGTAGGCCGAGAACAGTCCCTTTTGCGTTTGGCTTAAAATTGGTTGGCTGTTTATTTAATTGGCATTTTCACATCAAAGCGTGGATGTTAACGACTCTTCAGTGTTTTTCATTTAGGGCTGTTAACTCGATGGTTTTCGGAGTGGTAGATGTGAGCCCGGCAGGGAAGTCCTGTAAATTGAGATGTTGCTTAGCGAGTAATTTTTTTTTTTTTAATATCGTAACTCATTAATGACGTGATTTTTCGTGAGAGGTTGTGTACGTACTAGATCTGAAAGATTTGGGGGAGTCTTCTGTAATTCCTGATAGGTGAGGAAGTGAAGCGATCGTCCTTATTTATTCAGTGGACCCTACTTTAGATTTTATTTGTAATTAACCAGACTTCTTTTCTCTAGTTCTGGGTTGGCTGGGCTTTTATTTTAGCTAATGGAGCTCTAAGCTTTTGGCTCTTTTACCTTCAGTCACAGCCAGAAACTTCTTCCTTGTGTGTGTGTGTGTGTGTGTGTGTGTGTGTGTGTATATATATATTTGGAGACACGAATCTGAAATCAGTGACATGTTTTTGTGCTGTATTTGTGACTTCACCTCAAGATAATTTTGTTCACAGTTTAAACAGTTAAATTAAAAAAACTCTTTCCTTTTGTTTTCTCTGCCAGGTAAAATGTAAAAGTGTAAGAACTGTTCATTTGCAGTGGGCATCCTTTTAGTCAATTGTATTGTCACTAATATTTTTCCAGTTTTTTGAATACTTAGGGAAAGTAACAAAACTCATAGCTCTCTCTTACCATACAGGCATACAAATTTAAGATTAATATTCTTCTTTTTGATCTTGTGTTTTATATAAACTGCTATAAGTAGGGAAAACTATTAATATTTCACAAATTGGAGGTATATAAAAAGCCCTGAATTTAATTTATAGATTAACAATGTAAATACAGATTTCACTGAAATTTTATTGCCGGGAACATTTCAATTTTTTATACCAGTAATAGAATATAAAATATATGAGAAACGCTTTTTGAGAGGATGTAGTGTGTGGGGGGTAATTGTTGGGCAGAAAGATGTAGAATCCATTTCATTTTATTCATGTCTACATTGAACTGGTCTCAACTTGGTTACCTGTTATTAATATACATTATTGAAAAAGCAAAACGGTTATAGGAAGAATAACATTAAGCCATAAGTATAAAATTTAAATAAGTGTCTTTTTTTTTTTTGGCTATTAGCCAAAATTTTTACTTTCCCCAAGTTTTTAAAAAATATTTCTTGAAAACTGGGCACTTACTTAGCCAGATAAAAGTACTGAAAAGGTTATGGTCAAGTGAATTTTTTTCCTACCAAGAGGATGGAAGTAGCTAGTGAAGAGAGAATGATATTGAAGGAGGAGAAAAATTGCCAAGGGAAGGGTGTTGAGTATGTGTAATAAAAACCTGTAGGATTGAATTATTAATTAAAGAACAATTTTCAGAAGTTAGTTTGCCCTTTAGATTAACTTTCTGTGAAGAGAGTTTCCAGATAGAAATAATAACTAACATGACTTTTGTTGGCAACATGTGCTAGGCACTGTTCTAAGTACTTTACATATATTAACTCTTATTTTAAATATAAATAACCTTGTGAGGGAGATAATATTATACCTTTTTATAGATGAGGAAACCAATGCTACAGAGGTTAAGTTACTTGTCTGAGGCCACACAGCCAGTGGGGATGAGGTAGGATTTGAGCTCACAGTCTGAATTAATAGTCTTTTACACTTTCATAGGATATTCTCTGCAGCCCTTTATTCTAAAAATAGGACAGTAAAACACTTAGTATTAAATTGAGTAGTTCTCTGTATTGATATTCTTTTTTAAATTTTTTATTTTATTTATTTATTTATTTATTTGACAGAGAGAGAGACACAGCGAGAGAGGGAACACAAGCAGGGGGAGTGGGAGAGGGAGAAGCAGGCTTCCCGCTGAGCAGAGAACCCGATGCGGGGCTCGATCCCAGGACCCTGGGATCATGACCTGAGCCGAAGGCAGACGCTTAACGACTGAGCCACCCAGGCGCCCCTGTATTGATACTCTTTTTAAGTGCTTAAAGAAATTTTTGGTTAAGTCTAACTCCATTAATGGGTTGTTACTGAGGAGATGTTTGGATTTGCATTAAAGAGGGATAGGGCCCACTTAATGGGCATTTGACCTGTGCAGTCACACGATGTGTGCAAGCATGTGGATACTGTGTTTGTTTTGATGCTCTGCTGTCACCATCTAGAAATTTTTAATAAGTTTTCTTTTTTTTTAAGCTCTACATCCATCGTGGGCCTTGAACTTATGACCCTGAGATCAAGAGTTGCATGCTCCCCTGATTGAGCCAGCCAGGAACCCCTTAATAAGTTTTGAACAAGGAGACCTGCATTTTTATTTTGGACTGGGTCCCACAACTTACATAACTGGTCTTAAGAAGGGATAACTAGTTTATGTAGTTTCACAAAGCCCCTTATTTGTCTTATTTTACCTACTGAATTAGGATTCAGCTGACATTTGACATGGTATTTTTTATGCTTTTTTTTTTTTTAAGATTTTATTTATTTGTCAGACAGAGAGAGAGAGAGCACAAGCAGGGGCAGTGGCAGGCAGAGGGAGAAGCAGGCTCCCTGCTGAGCAAGGAGCCCAATGAGGGACTCTATCCCAGGACCCCGAGATCATGACCTGAGCCGAAGGCAGATGCTTAACCAACTGAGCCACCCAAGTGTCCCTTTTATGTGCTTTTAAATGCAGAGCTCTTTTAATATTCTCATAAGGATAATGAGAAGGAAATACGCTGTTGACTTCTAGAGTATATACTCTATATAGGGTATATATCTAGAATATATAAAGATATGTCCTTTCACCTTTCTAAGGTTGAATCATACATGGATTGCAGGACATACTGTTTGGAATAAAAAAAATAATGAGCCCTTTCATGAAAGACAAGCCCTTAATATGTGATTAAGGGTCATGAAAAAGACATTTTAGAGTGAGTGAAGGATATAGAAGGTGTGGTTTATGCTTATTTGGTTTTCTGAAACTCAGAGAACTTGGAAACATCTATAGTTAGATTACCATGTCTCCCAAGATTCCAAAGGACTCTGTTAAAAAGATTTCAAATTGAGAATCAGAATTTTAGAACTCGGAAGTCTTGAGATCATTTAATCCAACACACTCATTTTCCTAATGACCTGAAGAGGCCTAGTGACTCTCTGGTCCTTGCTTTTTCTAACTTGTCTTGTAGGTATAATTTCCATAGTAATACTATGTAAAGATGTCAGCACCAAAAACCAATAATGAAGGGCACCAGAATCTTAATACATTTTATAGTTTGTACTTGAAGTTTTATGGGTTCTGTTTCCTCAGGATCACAGTCAATTTTTTTTTTTTTTTTTTTTTTTTGGTCTGTTAACATACCCAGGTTCGGTGCTCGGCACAGTGGTATTTAATCAGGGCTTGTTGAGTGACTTGAGTAATTAGGGAGCTACTAGGGACAAGAATATGCAATGTTGGAAGCGTGAAACCCTATTGCTTAAAGCACAGTGAACAAATCCAGACCACTGTTCATTTAAGATGCATAGTCTTTGGGATGCCTATTGTGATTTAGGGCCCTAATTAGGCTAAACTCGCATTTCTTCATGGCCCATTGTACCTCTGGTAGGTAATGTTAGAAGGACCTGATCTGTTCCTAGGGTAGCTTATAGTCAGCCTCTGCTATAAACAGTTATACCACTGAGTGATTTTAGGAATAGTTTGTTTGCTTTCCTTTGGCAAATAGCAGCCTTTTTTCTTTGTCTTTAAGAGTATAGGAACTCTTGGGGCACCTGGGTGGCTCAGTCCTTAAGCGTCTGCTTTCAGCTCAGGTCAAGATCCCAGGGTCCTGGGATGGGGCCCTGCGTCAGGCTACCTGCTCTGCGGGGAGCCTGCTTCTCCCTCTCCCACTCCCCCTGCTTGTGTTCCCTCTCTTGCTGTCTTTCTCTCTGTCAAATAAATAAATAAATAAATAAAAATCTTAAAAAAAAAAAAGTATAGGAACTCTTTAAAACTTATTTGAAGATTTATAAAGAGAACAAACTCTTTACTATAGGTGAATTTGTGAGTACTTTAATATAGATCAGTTTTAGGAAATACCATAATTCATTGTCCTATTTTCAGCTGTACTCTATGGTAGACTAAAAGTTTATTTAGGTACAAAGCTATTTTGAGAGAGAGGGAGAGAGAGAGCACAGTTATCTCAAGAGACTATCCAAAAATATACTTCTATATTTTATAATTTATATTAAAATTCTGATGTGTTTTAAATAAACAAAAAGCATTGAAATTATGATTTCTGAAACACTTTCAGAACTAGATTTTGCTTTCTCAGATACATATTTTAAAACAAACCTGTATCTTTTTTTTTTTTTTTAAGATTTTATTTATTTATTTGACAGAGAGACACAGCGAGAGAGGGAATACAAGCAGGGGGAGTGGGAGAGGGAGAAGCAGGCTCCCCACAGAGCAGGGAGCCCGATGCGTGGCTCGATCCCAGGACCTGGAATCATGACCTGAGCCGAAGGCAGACGCTTAACGACTGAGCCACCCAGGCGCCCCCAAACCTGTATCTTTTACTTCATCCCATGAAAGTGGTAGCATTTGGGTGTTTATCCTTTGCCTGTATATACAAATTCTCATTTTTTAATTCAGATTTTACATGAGTACAACAGTAACACTATCTCCTAAAGTGTTCCTCCTAAGAAGAAGTAATTCATGGTCTCTATCAAGAAGGGAAACTTCTTTGTCTCCTCTTTCCCAGCACATAAACAGTATTTAAGTAAGAGAGGCCTAACATTGGTGACATCTTGAGAATAAAGGTCATGCCTTTGGAAATTAGAACACAAGTAGCTTCTTAGGAAGGTTTTTTTCTTTAGGGCAGATTAAAGGTTCAAATGGAAAAGTTGTTCGCTATTCAGTACTGTCTTTAGTTGCTTTGTACAACTGTACTTTTTTTCATATTTTCTTCATTTAGTTTTTGCTCTTTAGTTAATGAAACTGACTAGGGATTAGAAAAAGTGTAGTTCCAAGTTTGTAAGCATGATACTAATTAGTTGTATGATCTTGGACAAATTATTTAACATCTCTGTTCTTTTTTTTTTTTTAAAGATTTTTATTTATTTATTTGAGAGAGAGAATGAGAGAGAGCACATGAGAGGGGGGAGGTCAGAGGGAGAAGCAGACTCCCTGCTGAGCAGGGAGCCCGATGCGGGACTCGATCCCAGGACTCCAGAATCGTGACCTGAGCTGAAGGCAGTTGCTTAACCAACTGAGCCACCCAGGCGCCCCAACATCTCTGTTCTTTAGTTTAATGTGTAAAATGGGGAAATAATAAGACCTATCTTATAAAATTTTGCAAGGATTAAATATTCATGTAAAGACCATAGAACTATGCCTAGCACATAGTAGGTGCTTATTAAGTGTTAGCTAATGATACTGTCAGAAAAGATGGTGAGATTGATCTGTTAAGGCTTTACCTGAGGATTGGAGGGTTTGAGAAAGGAGGATTTGAGTAGTTTTGAAGGATAAGTAGAAACTGGCTAAGTGGAGAGAAGGAGGGCATTATAGATTTGGGGGAATGGCATGAGAAACAGGGTAGAAAAGAAAAGGAAGGGAAGACCGTATTATAAGCCGTTTTGGCTGGAGTGGACAGCTGAGAAATTCAGTGTCACAGTGAAACTCTTCTGAGAACTAGAAAATGAATGGAACCGTGAGGTGAAGAATGCAGGTAGTCTGAATTGGCCTCTTCTCATTTGGCTACTTCCCAGGAAGGCCTCGTGGAAGGAGCTACCGCCATGCTCCGGGATCCCCTGATTCACTGCTGTGCTTCCTTGTCTTTTTTCCTCCCCTTCTGGTTACACTCTGCAGGGAAGTTATAAAACTCCATCTTTCTCAGTGTCATTGGCCAACTCAGAGTTTTTCCAAGGAAAGGATTTAAAAAGAGCTTGCTAGGACTTCATGGAATGTTTTGAAAGTGAATTAGGGTAGCCTTTTGGCCATGGGGAAAGAGAAGAGCCTTACATTGCTCTCTTCCCACAGACTGGTGGAGATAGGGACTTTCTCAGCAGCTTTAGGGAAAGGAAAGGCTTTTTTTTCTTTTTAAAAAGTTGTGTGAAGTCTTCCTTTTGATATTTTCTAATTTCAAGATATTTTTAAGACACATTTTCTCTCTTGAAAAAGAACTCTTGTCCTGGGAGCACTTACTCTCAGAGATAATCAAGAACCGCAATGAAAGTAACATTTTAAGTTCATTATATTGACCATGGTCTGCATAAGGAGCGATGTAAAAGAAAAGAAGCATTTTGCCTTAATATTCACCCTAACCACACCCGCCTATATGTGTGTGTGTGTGTATGTATATGTATGAAGGTGTGTGTATATTACATATGTATATATATATTTCTAATTATTATTTCAGGCCTCTTCCCAGAAGGACTCTGTGGCTACAGAATGGTGTAGGTTTTGGGCGCCTGGGTGGCTCAGTCGTTAAGCGTCTGCCTTCGGCTCAGGTCATGATCCCAGGGTCCTAGGATCAAGTCCCACATCGGGCTCCCTGCTCTGTGGGAAGCCTGCTTCTCCCTCTCCCACTCTCCCTGCTTGTGTTCCTGCTCTCGCTATGTCTCTCTCTGTCAAAAAAAATAAATAAAATCTTAAAAAAAAAAAAAAGAATGGTGTAGGTTTTGTGACCATGCAGTTTCCATCATGTCATCACAAGTCTCCTGCCCTGTTCAGGTTTCATGAATGGCTAAAATAAGTGACTTTAGAATGTGTAGATTAACATACACTGTGACCCTTCGGTTATTGTAGTCTTATGTTTCAATTTATATAAAATAAACTGTTTTTATGTTCAAGTTTTTGTCTATTTTTAAAGGAATTATGAGTATTGGAATTTATAGAAAGAGTGTTCTTGTGCTTATTTCCACAAGTAACATTTAAACATCGCTGCGGACGCAGCAGGATTAATGACAAGGTCCTCATTGATAGGTCCTCTTACTCATTCTAATCTTAAGTGGGTGTATTTTGTTACCTCCCCTTTCTTTTTTCTCTAAAAGGGTACTATTGGAATCAGCGCACATATCGGTCAGTACACATACTTCAAGCTTTTTTCTTAGTAAGTTGCTAATGAACTTCACATTTCAGCATTTTTCAGTGTTTTCCCATCATATTTATTAAATACTTTTTGTGTACATTATGCTATGCAGAGAGCTTTCTGCCTAGCAAGCAGGTTTCGTTTCTAATACCAAATCTGGTCAGTTGATAATTGATTGGTTTAGCTCACTGCTTTGAGAATTCTTATGCCAAAACCATCTCTGCATGTTTAGCAGAAAGGACTACCTTGATTGATTAGTGCTAAGTGACCATGAGCATTGGATGGAAGAGTGGTGGCATACATAGCTTTGTCAACTGAATGGGGATGTATGGATATATTCAGACCTTTGATTCACTTCTTCATACGCGAAGATTATCTACAATTGTTTTCTGAATTTACTTGAAACAGCTTATGATTTTCTATATTGTTATTTATTCTGACTCTTCTCTACCAAGGCAGAACTAATCATTCCTCTATTATTGCTACAATAGCCCTTTATTACCTTAATTTTAACACTTATTCATCATTAATCATTTACTTGTCTGGCTTCACTATGGATTGTGAACTTCTTAAAGGAAAGGACAGTATTTTATTTATCTGTACATTGACCCTTGAACAACATGGGTTTGAACTGCGTTAGGTTCACTTACATGCAGGTTTTTTTCGATAAATACAGTACAGTATGATAAAATGTATTTTCTCCTTTAATTTTCTTAACATTTTCTCTTTTCTAGCTTATCTTATTGTAAGAATATACTATATAATACATATAACATATAAAATGTGTTAATCGACTGTTTATGTTGCCGGTAAGGCTTCTGGTCAACAGTAGGCTATTAGTGGTTAAGTTTTTGAGGAGTCAAAAGTTACATAATGGATTTTTGACACTGGGGTGGGTTGGTAACACTAACCCTGCATTGTTCAAGGGTCAACTGTGTATCCTTAATACCCTATGCTTGGTATGTGTCTCATATATTCAAAAAGTAAGATAGTTTATTACTTTCTAAATGACCTGGATGATGTCTTATATGAACAATGAGATTTATTATATTTGAAGATGTGGTGATTAGATCTAAGTCATAGGGTGCTGGTGGTGTGAATCCTCTGGGTAAGAGTAGACAAGTCAGTGTTTTTTGGAATACAGAGGGACTTGGGGTTTGAGTCTCCTGTCTGAGAGAATGGTGGTACCATTAGAAAAACAAAGATCAAAGAAAGGCTAGATTTGGGTGGGATGAGTATGTTTTTGGAAAGCTTGGATTTTAATAAAAAAAGTTTATATATTTTAGATAGAGGACTGGAGGTAAGAATTTGGTAGTTTGGTTAGTTGGAGAGCACCTTACTTTATTATAATTGTTCAGTGTCCATCTTTCCCTTTAGGCTCTGAGCTCCAGTAGGGCAGGGAACATGTTTTGTTCAAAGCTGTATCCTCAGTTACAAACATAATTATTGACACGTGGCAGGCACTCAGTAAATAATTGTTCAGTGATTTAACTTCTACACTACTAGTTGACTTAAATTGTATCCAATGTTGTCTTCAATTTATATTGCTGATTAGGATTACTAGTTTTAAAATTATTTGGGTAATTGCTTTTCATAGAATCATTGGAATTTTAAACTTGAGATCTTAGAAATCTTTGGCACATCCCCTAGTTGGATGCTGGAAAGGTGGTCACTTACCCAAAGTCATTGGACCACGCTCCAGATTTAGCTACATACAGTATATACTGATGGGGAGAGCCATAGTTATTTATTCAAAGAAACATGCATACAGTATGTCTTTCAGGCTAATAAAGGGGGGAGGATAGAATGATGGCTTGAATGGACTGTGGAGATTTCATAGTGTGGCTTTCTCTTCCTCTTGTTTAGTCATTTCTCTCCTTTCTAGTACTTTGACCAATGGCCATGGAAAAGATTAGAAAGTAGATGAAATTTTATTTGTGCTTTCTGGCAACATTAGATTTTTTAGTTTCTAATGATTAACATGAGTTTCTGGGTAAGCTGTTGATTTTCTTTCCTCCTTCCATGTCCATATTAGCATGGTGAATAATGTTGTTTCTGGGTCATCATTATTTGATGTGGTATTGGACTTTTGTATGCTATTGGACTTTGTTTATACAGTACCTTCTATAAAACAAAGTTTAAGAAAAGGTGGATCTGCCTGAGGCCACAATCAGAAGATAAAATTTTAAAATTCACAAGTGTTGGGGTGCCTGGGCAGCTCAGTTGGTTAAGCATCCGACTCTTGAGCTCAGCTCAGGTCTTGATCTCAGGGTCTTGATCTCTAATTTTGACTTCATTGTCTACAAGTGTAAAATTTACCAAGTGTCTTTTTTAAGGTGTGGACATTGATCATCAGATTAAAATAAACTTCCAGTATTTTATTTTATAGGTTCCCAAACGGAGGCAGTACACTTTTGTTTAGAACAAATAACAAATATTCCCTTAATTTGAATTAGATTTTTTAAAAAACATATTGTGATTTGCTTTTTTGTTTCAGTATCAAGATAAAGAGGAAGTTGTCTTATGGATGAATACTGTTGGGCCCTACCATAATCGCCAAGAGACATATAAATACTTTTCACTTCCATTCTGTGTGGGGTCAAAAAAAAGTATCAGTCATTACCATGAAACTCTGGGAGAAGCACTTCAAGGAGTTGAATTGGAATTTAGTGGTCTGGATATTAAATTCAAAGGTAAGTGAACCTTAATAGTCCTTATAGTACAAGTTAGATTGTTGACCAAGGTTTCTGAGTTTTGGCACTGTTGACATTGGAGCCAGATAATTCTTTTTTATGGGAGGCTGACCTGTGCACTGTTGGATGTTTAGCGGAGTTCTTGGCTTCCATCCAGTAGATACCGGTAGTGACAACCAGAACTGTCCTCGGATATTGCTGATTGAGCTTAGAGAACCATGGCTCTAGACTCTAAAAAATGTTTTAATCCACAAGTTAAGTGTATTGCTTTTAGAAAAGTATGTTAGTTACAAAGATTTATTTGGAATATTTGTAAAATAATAAAATAAATAATTGTTAATAAAATTCTACTTCCCTAACCTATTTCTTTCTGAAAAGTGATTTCTGGTAAACCCTCTAGTGATTGGATACATGTGGTTGGGAAGGCTTTCATAGATTCATAATTTCTGGAGGTGCAGGGATGTAATGGGGTATATGGGGTATTTAAAAATGTGTAAAGCCTCAAATCCAAACTTGTACCATTGGCTCAGAATGTATTAATCAGTGTGTATTAATTTACTCTCTCAATTCCTGTAGGGTAGTGTGGTTTTAAATTTTAAGTCAGGGACACCTGGGTGGCTCAGTTGGTTAAGCGTCTGCCTTCGGCTCAGGTCATGATCCCAGGGTCCTGGGATCGAGTCCCCCATTGGGCTCCCTGCTTAGCGGGGAGTCTGCTTCTCCCTCTGCCTGCCGCTCCCTCTGCTTGTGCTCTCTCTCTCTCTGATAAATAAATAAAATCTTAAAAAAAAAATTTAAGTCAAAGACTTACTAAAATTGGAAAAAATCCTCATCTGTTTATTATGCTGGTATCGATTTTATCAGG
This sequence comes from Phoca vitulina, assembly GCF_004348235.1. NCBI lineage: Eukaryota > Metazoa > Chordata > Mammalia > Carnivora > Phocidae > Phoca > Phoca vitulina. Next base: position 9,271,615 of record NW_022589751.1, on the reverse strand, counting down.
CCCTTTAAGTATGTTTAAACTTTTAATTTTCCTCTGTGAAATTTGTCAGAGTGTGTATTTCCTGCATAGACATTTTTAACTCAGTGAGCAGAAGCCTGAGTAATTGAATTTTTACAGGATCTTTGATTAGGCATCTTGATTTTTGAATAGAGCTTGGATCTTGTAATCAGGAGCTTTGAATTTTAATCCTATTTCTTTTACTGTATTGATTTTACTGAAGTTCTTTACTCTAATTTTGACTTCATTGTCTACAAGCATAAAATGAACATAACTGACTTCTGGTATTTTTGCACTTTGAGAGGAAGATGTGATTGAGAGATTTTATTTATTTATTTATTTATTTATAGATTTTATTTATTTATTTATTTGAGAGAGAGAGCGCCAGCAAGGGAGTGAGCATGGCGGGAGCGGGGCGGGGGAGGGTGAGGGAGAGGGAGAAGCAGACTCCCTGCTAAGCAGGGAGACCAATGCTGGGCTCGATCCCAGAACCCCAGGACCACCGAACTGAGCCTAAGGCAGAGGCTTAACTGACTGAGCCACCCAGCCTCCCTGAATTGAGATATTTTAAAATAATATTTTAAAGATAATATTTAATTTTGATTGGTTAAATTTTATTCTTGTGTTTAGAGTATTTTTTGTTACTCTTGTTGAAAATCGGTATACGTATTTGCATTCTTCTCCCCCATTCCACTCCACCACTATATTCTTTGAGGCTTAATTATAAAATTAAGTTGTAAATTTAAACCACAGTGGCCTGTCCTGTAACTTTATAAATTATTGTAAACATGCCCTGAGGCTTGTGTTTTAATTTAATCAGGTAACCTAAATATTTAATTGCAAGTAGGGAGAAAACTTAGAGTGTGGGATCTTTGAAAACCTCAATCCTGCATTTTTTCACATAACTTTCTCCTTTTTCATGTTTGGTGCACATTTCTAGTTTACTAAAGAGGAACCAGAGAGAGCAAATAGGTGAAAACTCTGAGTCCTACTTTGCTACACCATGGACATTTTTCATCACTTTTTTAAATCCTCACCCTGTTTTACTAAAGAAGAGTAATCATTCACCTTTCTTCTTTTATTAGTTCCTTGAGGCTGAGATGGAAAGATTGTTTAGATAGAGGGAAACAGTTTTCATGGGCTATAAAAGTGGGGTTTACTTTAATTTCTGACTGAGTACCTTTAGATGAAAAGAACAAGAACTGGCCAGGTGTTATTCCCCAAGAGTTGGCGGTTCCTTGGAGTCTTGTCAGCTCTGCATCTCCAACGTGGATATGCTGCTTAAGGGAGCTGCTAAATCAAGTGGTCCAGATGAAAAAGTAAATGCTGATTAGATTTCCTTTTCTACTGTAGTCCCTTGCTTGTCCTGTACAAAGACATAGTTGATCATGCTTTGAAAATGTTTTATGAGGTTTCCTGGTTATTTGTACTGTCATAGAATTTTCAAAGGTTCGATGCACCTTAGAGATTGTGTCATCTGATTTCCCTTTAGTGAGGCCCAGAGATGAAATGATTTACCCAAGGCATATCACAGCATATTAATAATGCCACAGAAACTAGAACCTTCTGTCCCTATGTGAATTATAGAAATATTTATATTGTTAATCTTTTCACTTCTCAAGTATTTGATTTTTAAAGGTTCTTCTGAAGGCATAAGAAAATAAAATTTTGGAAATATTTTGAAACTAGAAAATACTATATATATGTATACATCACACATGTGCACACAGATATATACACACACGCCTTTTTTTAAATTTAGTAGATTCTATCAGGCTAAATGGATTGGTATTTCATAAAATGAAGGTCACTAAATAGACTTTTAGGGAACTAGTCAATAGTTTTAAGTCAATGTAGGATGCCTCTTACTTGAGATTTTATGCACAACTTTTTTCCCCGTAATAATGTTATATATACTACCATTAGACAAAATACTAAATTGAGAACATTTAGAGAAAATTAAAAAGAAAAGGGCAGAATTAAATGGGGTGTCTTTGAACCAGGCCTGAATTCATTATCCTCTGATTTTAGAGGATACCTCTTGGAACCTGACCGTTGTGGATTGGAAAAAACAAGTCAGACTTGATGCATCCCAGCGCCGCCTCTGCCTACCTGTGTAGTCATGGACAAATTATCCCACCTCTTTGATCTCATTGTCCTCACCTGTGAAATGAGGGAAATAATATCTATTTAATAGAATTGTTGTTTAAGTGAGGTAATTTATGTAGAGCATTTATCAAAGTTCCTGATACATAGTTTCCATTTTAAAAATGGTCATTGATAGGTATACTAATAGCACATAATGTAGGTCTCTAGTTCCAACTTAATTTGGTACTAGCGATTCTGAAATGTTAAATTAGTTTATTGATTATAGGATTTGATTTATCTCAGGCTGTTGCACTAGCCTGCTGGGTACTTTAGTTAGTTCTGCTAGGGCAGGGACAGTGGCATTCTTGCTCACTCTTGCATCCTTAGCTATTAAGACATTGTAAGCTCTCAATTGTGTAGCACCTGGGCAGTTTGTGCCTCTCTGTTCTTTAGATAATTGGTCCACTATGATCTTTGGATGATCTGGAATAGTAGTTCCTAACCAGGGGAGGTCACTGTCCACTTCCCTTCCCCTTCATTTGAGAACGCTTGCAGTATAATGAAGGATATTATTGAAAAATTGATGGCTTCTAAAGGATTCTTTCCTCCCATTTGTTTTATTGGTCTTCTTTTGAATTTTCTTTTCCTTGAATATCCCAACTTAATAGAGGGATGAAATTGTTTCATAAGTATTTCTTCTTCTCTGGAGTGAAATGATAAGTTGAGAGTACTACAGATAGAGAGAAATGCCAAGGGCTGGTTGGAATCCTGTATATTTCAAATTCAGTGATTCTCATTCTTCATGATTTTCTTCCTCCATGTTATGAGGTGTATTATCCTTATTTTTCAGGTGAGGAGTTGGGGCCCTGAGGTTAAGTAACTTGTCCAAAGATTCACAGATGGAAAGTGGCAGAGTAAGGATTTGAATCTAGAGAACACAGTGCTAGAGTTTGAGCTTTTAACCACTATGCAGTGTGTCCCTCCAGATACCTGTCTGGTGGTAAAGGCCTGATTGCCAAAGAGTGGGGTAAGGGCTGGGAAAGTGGCAGGTCCTTTCATTCAACCTAAAGATTTTTACTTAACTTAATCCCCCCACCCTGTTTTCAGTCCCTGGATTCTACTCTCCTTGCAGTCCCTAATTCTGCAGCTTTTATGGTGGAGTTCTCTAGGGGAAGATGCCTCTGGTCTACTGTAGGGAGGAGTTGAGGTTGTTCATCTAGCTTTGTAATGGGTGGAGAAGGGGCCTTGGGCATCCAAGCCTTCCATAAACATATTTTTATGCAATTCCCCTATGTGTTCAGCCCTACATCTGTTCCCTACTTTTCGATGTGTGAGTGTCTCAAGTGTCTCTTGTGTTCGGTGACACCAACCCCCTTTTGTTCTGTTATGGTTTCCTCTGCTTTGCCATCTTCTATTCATTTTCAATTTTCCAAAAATATGTTGAGATTTTTTCTTAATGTCTTCTTTTTGTCCTTGTGTACTACATCCTTTTTATTCCTTTATTGACATTTTAATGGAGTTTCAGGAGGGAAAAGACATACTTGTGGTTAGTCTGCCTTGTTTAATTGGAAGTCTGGGCACTCAGTGCCATATTTTGTGCTCCTGGTTTCACCCAAAGTGTTTTAGCCAGACCAAATAATTTGAATCTTGTATTGAATCTTGAATCTAGGTATTTTGAATTCTTGGTGTTAGCAGTTCCTTAAGCCTTGTGCTAACTGCAAATTTGAATAGCATGGGCTTTTTATAAATTCTTATTCAAGCCGTCGATAACATTGTTCTACTCCAGATTGATATCTATCTTTTTTTTTCCCAAAAGGATATATATGTATATATTCTGATTTTGATGTAATGATATAAGATCACTGTACAAAATTTAGAAACTACAGAGAAATATAAAGAAGAAAATAAAAATCATCTGGATGTAATTACCATTAACATTTTCTTCCATTTTTACTTCTTTCTTTACATTCATCCACATTATTTAGAGTTTTTAAAAATTGGGTTCATGTTATATATATATGATTTCAAAAAATTTGTGTAACATACAGAGTTTAGTATTTGTCAGATACTACTTACTAACTGTTAATAAGTTACATATAAATTAGTTTTTACTCTAACATCTATGAGGTTGTCTTCATATTGTTAATTTTTAAAAAAATGTGTTTATGTAGTATTCTGTAACTTGGATATTGTAATTTTCCCTATTTCCCAGTTATAAGATATTCTGATTATTTTTCTTCCTTCCCTTCCCTTCCCTTCCCTCCCCTTCCCTTCCCTTCCCTTTTCCTTTCCTCCCTTCATTCCTTGCTTTTTTTTGCCTTTTTTTCCTATTGGAAATAATGCATTTGGCTACCCTAGCACATAAGTATTTTAATGTGTCTCTGAGGATAAATTCTTGGAAGTGGAATTACTGAATCAAAGGATATCAACATTTTTAAGGCAGTTTTTGATGCATATTGCCAATTAGTCATCTAGAAAAAATTGTACAGTTAATATTGCAGATAGGTTGGCCAGTTAATCAATACTCATATATATGCTTAACATGACTATACCAGCAGTGTGGTAGGCTTGGATATACAAAGTTGAACCAGAAGCTCTGGCTTCAGGGGTCCATGGGTTCTCTGAAATTGTACACTTAGTTTTGTGTGAATGTGCATTTTGGGGGGGCAAGGATATTACTTTCATTAGATTCTCAGAGTTGTGTGGCCCAAGGAAACTTAACATGGTCTGTGAATGTACTGACACTTTTAATCCTTAAAACAACTCTGGGAAGGAGATAGCATAGATGTTATCTCTGTTTTATGGCCGAGGGATCTGAGCTTCACAGAAGCTAAATGATTTTTTTTTTTTTATTCACATAGCTAATAAATAGTAGAACCCAGACTAAAACTCAAGTTTCTGACTATTTTTTAAATAAATTTGTCCATAGTGACTTCATGAAAAATTGCTGAGTGCTGTTGAACTTGAGGTAGAGCATTTGTGATTTCCAATTTGGTAATGCTATCAAGAGAAAGCTAATAGAGCTAGGCATAATATGTTCTTAGAGAACTCAAATAATTACCACATTCTTTTTTCAATATTTTCACTGTTCAGTTATTAGTCTGGAGTGTTATTGTGAAATGATGACAGACTTGGTAGGTAGTTTGCAGGAACTACTCTTGCTTTCTGCTTGAAAAATCAGTATTAACAGTTGCCACTTTGTACCTTTGGTTTTGTTTGTTTTCCCCGTGTAATATATTTACATTGGTGAAATCTTAATTGTATCCTCTTCAGAATTCATAGGTGTGTATTTCATCTGAGAAATGTATGCCCTTTTATAATGTTAAAGCAGTGATTTATGGTGATAGATTTTTCAGATTGTTTTCCAGTTCTATAGAATGCTGAATAATGATTTGGCATATTCAGGCACATTACATTAGTTATCTTCAAAGCGGCTCCCTCCTGAGAAAAGTGCTGTTTTAGTTGAGCAACCAGACTCTTCAATTATTTGTGATGTTTGTATTTGCCCACATGCCTGCAAGAGGAATTTCATTAAAATATGATCAACCAAGGTCCTTTTTATAGCCTGTCATAAAGATAGGTTATTCCCTTTGACCACATTTCTTTACTAGATTTTACATCAGTGAAAGATACTCTTCAAGACCTCTTTGTGAATCATTCTGAGATAACTGCTAAAAAATTTCATTTGTTTATATTGGCATTTTCTCCTATACACAAACACACACAGACACCCTAATCATACACAGATGCGTGTATAGGTACATACTATAATATACTTTGTGTTTTTCTTGGATAAATGGAAAATCATGCTCTTAAAATTTGCTAAAATTTTTTGTTTATTTGTTTAGTGCCTGTTCTGTTCAGGGTACTGAAACAGGCATAGCCAGGGGTAAAAAGGATGTAATCAGTATAGACATAGCTCTCAATACATGATGGTCTTTTGAGGAACTAAGATACTGGTATGAGGTTATAAGCGGTATAGACCTAGGTACCATAGGGAAGTGTGGAGAGAAAGCCATGGGACTTCAGAGGAAAGGACAGGCTGTGGGGTTTGAGAAGTGTGAGGGGTGGGGAATCAAGGATTACTCTGTGGAGGAGAGGGTAAGGGGATGGGAAGTATTTTAGGATGGACATTTGTGGTGGACTTTCCAGCATAGGCCAAAAAGTCCAGAGGCCAAGAGAGCACAAGATGTGTGGGAACTGCAGGTAGTTGAGTTTGGCTGGAGTTAGGGAGAGAGGATGATAGATAGTTGGGCAAGAGAGAACTGAACACAGTTCACACAGTGAGGAATCTGAAAAGCTTCATGCAGGTCAATGCCGTATTGTGTATATCAGAACTTCATGCATAAAACCGCCACATTGTTAATGGCGATTGTCAGTGACTGTCTGATTTTAACAGCAAGGGATTTGGTGGCTTTGCAGTGTTTTGCTCTGAGGTCTCCCACAGCCGTTTGTTGCTACCCAAGCCTGGACCTTCCTGTGGTTCTCTTTCTCCGCGTGTTGCTGTAGTTGCCTGCTGCCCTTTGTGCATTATTGCACTCCACGGAAATCCTGTTTGGGGACCTCTTGCTACTAGTTCTCTAGCTCCTGCTGGAGGAACCCTTTGTAGCCACCTCATGGCCTAACCTTCCCTCCCTTCTCTGCTCAGCCTCAGTGTTTGTCATTATGAAAATCCTAAATTTCTCCCTGCCTATAAGGGCCTTGATAGAAAGGAAATTTGTATGGGAGCCATTGTTGTTGGAGACAACAAAGCAGTTACCTTCTCCTACTTTGGGAGTAGGAGTATTTCCCTATCCCTCCTTTATGGGACTTCAGTGTTTCCTGCCATCTTTGGTGGTGTGGTTTTGGGGTACCCACTCTGGGCTGAGCTATAATAAGGGGAAGCTATTCTCTCTTGTTGAGGGTTGAGGAGACAAAGTTGCTAGTGTCTGGAGTTATAACTCAGATTGCCATTTCTCATGGAAATAATATTGTAGCTGGCCACTAATCATGGTTCAGCTGCAGTTTATGTTTAAGAAGTTTTAATCAACATTTAAGAAATTTAACATTGTTTCTTGTGGGGAATTGTATTTCAAGTTCTAAATAACCAATAATACAGTACAGGAGAACTTAAACAACTGTGCTTTCTTTTTTTGTTGTTAAGATTTATCTTTTATTCTAATTGTGTAAGTAATATACAAAAACAATTTAATAATTTCAGTGGACATCTAGTGTGTTTGCAGGTTTTTTGGGTTTTGTTGTGTTCAGAAACTAATGACCATAAGCACATTTTTCTCCAGTTTTATTGAGAAATAATGACATATATGACTGTATGAGCTTAAGGCATATAGTATGATGGTTTGATTTACATATTGTGAAATGATTACCATAAACAGAAAGAAAAGAAGAATGAAGAAAAAAAATTTTCTCCTTGTGATGAGAACTCTTAGGATTTACTCTTAAAGACCTTCCTATATGTCATGCGGCAGTATTAGCTATAGTCATCATGTTGTACATTGCATCCCTAGTACTGATTTAGAAGCACATTTTGAAAGCACATATTTGAAAGGTTTATAGGTTAGAGACCATCTGAACAATGTTGTGGTAGCAGTATTTTTGAAAGCAGTCAAGAGTGGGAATGACTCATCTCTAGGAGACCTTGGGTAATTTATAAACAGTGACACCTGCTAGATAGAGGTTTGTTATTTTAATCTTTCTAATTATGAAGAGTCACTGGGATTCCTCATAGAATCTATGGCCTCTAGTCACTTGCATTTCCAAGAATGTTAAAATGAATATTTATTTCAGAGATCTTACAGCTAGAAGTTGTTCTATTTAGGATCATATTTTTGAGTTTTTGTGTATGTTAAACGAAAACTTACGTGTTTTAAGCTTTTTTTTGTTTTGTTTTTTAAAGCAAATTATTCATTTAAAATTATTTTATAAGTGTTCTTATATAATTTTCTTTATATAAAGGACAATTTTTTTCATGTAATAAGATAATCTTTGAAAGTGAAGATGGTTAGATTCTTTTATTTTGAAAAAAATCTTAAAACATAAATAAAAAGGGAAAGAATTATATACTGAACCCTCATATACTTATCACCCAGATCCAATGATTATGAATACAAATTTTAATTTCAGGAAATGTTGGCTTTTTCTTGTGTTATTTTTCCTATAACTAATTTACAAACCAATGTGCTAATTTGCAATTTTTATCTTATGCAGATGATGTGATGCCAGCCACTTACTGTGAAATTGACTTAGATAAAGAAAAGAGAGATGCATTTGTGTATGCTATCAAAAATCACTACTGGTACCAGATGTACATAGATGACTTACCAATATGGGGTAGGTATTGTATGTTATATTTAAAATTTGGGAATATTTGCATAATAAGCATGACTTATATAATGAGTTTTAAGGGGATTGATTGTGAATCAGGAAATGTGTTTTCAGTATTTTCCACAGAATGATTTTAACACCAATTTTATGGTTTCCTGTTACTTGAAGCGGTTTTAATGTTGTCAAGCCTTATATGAAACTCCTTCAAAATACAACTTTTACATAGTATAACTTTTCAGGTTCAAGGAATTAAAAGGTATTTTGAATAATCTGAAATTCCTCCCTTCCCCCATTTTTTTCATATCTTATTTTGACTTATTCTATCAAATACAATCAAAGGAACTAAATAGGATTTTGAAGTTTTATTTTGGCTTTCTCTCATGTGGAACTGGTAGTATGGTTTTTAGATAAGACAGTCTCCTGAATTACTTGTTTCACTAGTTCCTATGTTATTTTCCAAAACACTGTATGTTTAAATTTTTTTTCCTGCTTTTTTTTTTTTTTAAGATTTTTATCTTTAAGTAATTTCTACACTCAACATGGGTTCAGACTTACAACCCCAAAATCAAGAGTCGCATGCCCTACTGAAAGGCACCCTTAAAAATTGTTAATGTTGGGCGCCTGGGTGGCTCAGTCGTTAAGCGTCTGCCTTCAGCTCAGGTCATGATCCCAGGGTCCTGGGATCGAGCCCTGCATTGGGCTCCCTGCTCCGCGGGAAGCCTGCTTCTCCCTCTCCCACTCCCCCTGCTTGTGTTCCCTCTCTCGCTGTGTCCCTCTCTGTCAAATAAATAAATAAAATCTTTAAAAAAATTTTTTTAATGTTTTAGCTCTTATTTATCTGTGTTAGTGGAGAGGAGCTATGGCATAGTTAATACAAACCCATGCAAAATCTAAACTTTATTTGTGTTGGACTTGATTTTAGTTGCTTGTTTTTTTGTTTTTTTTTTTTTTAAAGGATATATTTATATGTAGCTTCAGGAGAACACTATTAGGTAAAGGAATTATATCTATGTACTGTTGAAATGAGTTAGTTTATATCAAGTCAGTATAAAGTAAGTGAATATTCTAAAAGGGGTGAAAAAAAACCTGGGTAGTTGCCTACTTATTGCAATTGGCAGGGCGTTTGGGGACCACAGCTGCTCTTTGTCCCTTTGTTTCTCATATGGGTGACAGCTTGCAAGGCACAGAGCTCTGCCAGATGTGTACGAGTGACTGGGTAGGGAGAGTCGTATAGCTAGATTGGCTGCATGAAGATGGCGAACTTGTTAAGAATCTGATTAAATTACTTTAAATGCAAAGCACAGCCAGCTATCAGCCAGCATGTTTGATCGTATTAGTCTCAGTTTGGTTTTTTTTTTTCCTTTGGACACCTGTTCTTATATATAATGAATATTCTAATTCTTAAAATTGTTAGCAGACTACTATATTCATGAGCAGCAAACTGAAATACTGAAAATATCAGACCAGAGTTTAATGTAGTGCTAAGATGAAATTTGTAAGAAAGTCAATCTCAAGATATAATTGTATGCATCATTGCTGCTCTGTTGCATGTTAATTAGGTATAAATAGTAAGCATTTCATATAATGACTATAATTAGTATTACATTAACTCAGACATTTCTGTGATCAGCTCCGAGGGTAGCAAGAAGATGTGCTGAATATTCACTCAAGATTTCTGAGCCTGTGGTTCAGGAGAACCCATTAGTTAGGGTTTCCTCTTTTTTTGGTGGAAGAGCAGGTTCCTCCCTTGTTCTTTTCCTTTGCTTTTGGGTTTATTGTCTGGAACCTTAGGGTTTTTTCAGTCATTTCTGTGGGTCTCCTTAGCAACATGGCAACTGTGCTTTCCTGTCCTAAAATAAATCTTTTTTAGCCCTGGGATTCTAGGGTCTGCCATGTTTAGGAGAGTACATTTGGGTGTCCAAGAATGTCTGAACTATGGGAATTCTTGTCAGAAAAAAAATTCTTATTTGACTTTTTTGGGGGTAAGTGTTTCAGCATCTTTTAAAAGCCCCGTAGAGAATAGCTTCTTATTTGGTATAATTGTGTCTCCACCCCCAGAGTTTTCAGTGTAGATAGGTAAATAAACCTTGATGAAATTATTAGAAGGATTTCATTATCCCTCTGCGACCCCAAACACAATGAAACATACTCCTTGAATTTGTATCAGTTTGAGAGAACAACTTTGGTTAATAAGCAAATAATCCTTAATAAGAAATGATCTTATTTTCCCCTAATACTGTAATGAGATGCATTGACCAAAGAGGGAAGGCCCTAAGGAGTCAGTTTTAGTGGATAAGGCTCTTAGGAAGTCTATAGGTTTGAGTAGGGAACATAGATAAATAGCTGACATTATGAGGGCACAAGAGGTAGATTCTCAGCTACCACCTGTTGTCCTGACACTGTTTGGGTCTTCTTTCAGTATCCCAAACTATGGTCAAAATGATCATTTTAGGGGCGCCTAGATCGCTCCGTCAGTTAAAATGTCATCCTTCAGCTCAGGTCATGATTCCAGGGTCCTGGGATCAAGCCCTGCGTTGTGCTCCCTGCTCAGACGGAAGTCTGCTCCTTCCTCTCCCTCTGCTCCTCCTCCCTGCTTGTGCACACGCACTCTCTCTCTCTCTCATATGAATAAATAAAAAATCTTAAAAAAAAACACCCCAAAATGATCATTTTAAACTAGTGCCCCATTAACATTTATCTTCAACACTTCTTTCATTTTGATGATTTACCAAGGATAGGTCCACTACTTGAAGCATAAAGAGGAGGCATTTTAAGTTTTGGTACTGATAACACACATATGTGCAGCTTACTTAGGAATGTATAGATCTTAGGTTATTAGAGAAAGTACTGGATTGGGACTCTGGAGAACTTGGTTTTAATTTTAGCTTGACTACTACTAACTGGGTGACCGTACCAGATGGTGACCATACTTCCCTGAAATTTTCAGGTATTAGGAAGTATACACATATAAGGTGATAATTATTACAATGAAGGTGATACTACTCATGACAAAGCATGAACTTTGATGATCAAATTAGTGATAGATTATGCTATATTATGGTATAACCATGGTTTATGTTTGCCAAGTAGTTAACAAAGAGTAGAAGTCCAGCCTGTACTTTTATCCTTTTCTAACCATGAAGAGTAATTGTAACATTGCTTGTTTATAAAAACTTTTTAAATGGGCTTTTACCTTCTAACATATTTTAAACATTAAGTGATATTACCTTGTATAAAGTGTTATTTTTTTTGTAGGTATTGTTGGTGAAGCAGATGAAAATGGAGAAGATTATTATCTTTGGACGTACAAAAAACTCGAAATAGGTTTTAATGGAAATCGAATTGTTGATGTTAATTTGACTAGTGAAGGAAAGGTGAAACTGGTTCCCAATACTAAAATCCAGATGTCATATTCAGTAAGTATTAAAATAATTGTATATAGGAAGAAGTGTTTGTGGCCTAATAGCAACAGTTAAGTGTGTTTTACTACTTTAGTAAATGAAAATAGGGTGCAACAGAATATTATTAAAACTGTATTCCCTTAATGTATATAAGTAAGCCTCCTAAAAGCAGGGAGATTTGCTTCAGGTCTGTATTAAATACAGTTTACGCATTTGCAGGACTTACCATTGGCTACAGCAAAGTTTACCATTATAACTGAGCAGTTAGATCCAGCCATGTCTTTTCATGGTTACATTTTTAGATTGCAGTATACCTTGTTGTTTCTCTTTCCTTTTCACTGTTGCATATAGAGATGAAGCTGTTTTGAAAATTGCTGGTTGGGTATAGTTTACCATGTTTTGCTTTATCAGTTGGAATAAGATACTCCTGCAGAGTAAGAGCTTGTCAGAGCTCTTTGCAACTGTCAAGTTAATTCTGTTCCATTAGGATTAAAAATAGTGGAAAGAAGAAAAATCTGATATAGGTAGCCTCTCTCTTTGCCAGTTTTTTTCCTGATAACTGGAATGAATCCATTGCTAGGAGCCAGTTTTTGAAAGATTTTTTTAAAGCTTAGGCATATGTAACTAGTGCAAATGATATTTATGTAACTGAACTTACAAAGAAGTTTGATAATTGTAATAAAACTAATGCAATCTAAAGTCAAAGATGGAAGGATTCTTATTTTAACTGGCCTAGCTAATTCAGTTCTTAACCACATTTATCAGGTCAGAGTATATAAGTCAGCAATAGTTAATAGTCCTTGAAAACTGAAATGATCCCTCTACGTAAAGTTGGAAGTTTTGTTGATACAGAGAGAGGACAGTTGGTTAGTTTTTTATCTTACATGTTTCAGCTTCTCAAATTGGCAGTAACTTTCCACCATTTCTCTAGCTTCTTGTTCTAAGTGTGTAAATCTTTCCTAATTTTGCTCAGGGCTTTGTTATCAGCTTATTAATTTGTTTACTGGCCTTTATTTTTAAGTGAAAAAATTTTTTTCAGGTGAAATGGAAAAAGTCAGATGTAAAATTTGAAGATCGATTTGACAAATATCTCGATCCATCCTTTTTTCAACACAGGGTAGGTAAATTGTGTATTTTAAGACACTCATTATGTGCTTAATTTCACAAACATTAACGAGCATCTGCCATGTGCAGGGCACTGTGCTAAGGCCGTGGAGTTCAAACATTGAGCTTGTGGTGATTTCACCTGTGAGCTTAGAGTTCTAGGGTGATAGAGGGTTTTAGGGGAGCAGTCAAAAGCCACCTTCATCATGCCTGTGCTTTAAACCAATCTTTGAGTAAAGATACAGCAAACCAAAAGCCAGAATGTTACTTTTATTATTAATGATGCTACTATTGAAAAATGTGACTTATGTCTGTGGACAGGTGGCCTTAATATTGAAACTCAGAATTAGACCAACTTCTCACATTCAGTGCTGGACTGTTTCAAGTTCTATATATGAGCACCTGCCCTTGATAAACTTAAGTGTGGAGAAACAGAGCAGATGTGTGCATCCTCTAGGAAGGAAGGGATGAGAGTGGAGTGAGACCAGAAACTTTTGCTGGTGGAAATCTTTCCACATAAAAAGGAACATCAGGACTAGGAAGAGATGCCCCCACTTCCCACCAGCAGATACAAGATGGAGCTCAGATCATAAGTCCACTGGCATTGTTGCTGGTTTTGTCCAGGTGGTAGTTTTGGTTCTTTATGGGAAAAAATAGATTTTATTTTAATGGTTCCCTCCTTCAAGGATGGAGATGAAGGGACAGCGGGGTATTAGGGGATATATCCATTCTTCTGACTTTCTTCCTGACTTGCCTCTTCTATCTTTTGATCTTTTAGACTGGAATTCTGAAGTTAATTGGTAATCTAAGTTTTTGTGGTCTCATGTTTGTATCATTGCTGCCAGACTTCACCAGAACCTGTCACTACTTCTAATCTTCCTCTGGGTCCTAGCGTGTTACTCCTGGAGCTAAAATTTCCTCCCGAACCTCCACTTCCCCTACCCCCAGTGTGTTCTCTTCAGATGTAGTGTTCACGCAGTCTTGAACATGGCTGAGGTATAGGCACAGATAACTTAAATAGATAATAGATACTATTTAGATAATAATAGATAATATTTAGATAATATTCGAATATATGAGGGCTCTCAACTGACATTTCCTCCTGGAACACCTGAGCCTGCCTTGCTTCTCGTGCCGTTGGGTATTGATAACTAGGGGGAAGGACTGCCATTTGGCACTTTCACTAGGAGAGCAGTGTACCATATTTCTCCTTTATTAAATGAGCACCTGCTATGTGTCAAGCACAGTACTGAGTAAGTGGAATACATTAGAGAATGAAAGTCAAAGATCTGCGTGCTCTTGGAGCTTACCCTTCTAGTAGGGGGACACACGTAATAGACATAGAAGTTGAGGGTGTAGTGTGTTCGAAGATACAAAGATACATCCTTCAAGAAAGAGCAGCAGAGCAGGAGGGCCACAGACGAGGCTAGTTGTAGTTTAAATATGGTGCTCAGGGTAAGCCTCTGAGGTGGACTTCTGAGTAAAAACTTGAAGGAGTTGAAGGAAATAAGGAATATGGATATGGGGGCAGGGGAAGAGTATTCCAGGCAGGGGCAACCCCTTGGAAAAGCCTGTTCGGTGGGAATGTGTTCGCTGTGCTTGAGGACTAGCAAGGAGGCCGGTGGGGCTGGAGCAGGGTGAGGGGAGGAGTAGTGGATGAAGTCAGAGAGTAGCAGGAGCCAGATCATCCCTGGCTGTTGAGACAGGGATGCAAAGAGGGGGCGGTAGTGTTTTCCACAGGGTCATGACAAATCTGACTTCTGTTTTCAAAGGATCATTCAGGTTATTGTGTTGAAAAGAGGCCGTGTGGGGGGGAGGGGAGAAGCAGGGAGAGGAGAGGCTGTTAGTGGCTCAGGCCAAGGTGCAGCGGGGGGCCGGGGGAGGGCTGAGAAGGTGTCACCTTGTGGGCATATTGTGCAGGGGAGAGCCGGCAGGATTTCCTGATGGATAGCAAGATAAAGCAAGGTGGACAAGAACTCTACAGAGTTTCTGGCCCGAGCAACTGTTAGAAGGAGCTGCCATCACTGAGGCAGAGAGTCTGTATTTGGAGGAGGCATGGAGGGGAAGCTCAGAGTACAGTGTGGGACATGCTGGTTTTGAAGTGTCTTAAGACATCCAAATGGAGATACGTAGCACCTAGTTCACCTAGTAATAAGATACACCTCAAATGCAAAACTTTCTAACAAAGCTCCCTGCCGTTTTCTAATCTAAGATATAAACTTTAAACCAATACCCATTATAATGTACTACCATTAACCCAACATTTTGTAATATCCTTTTATTCCAAAAATTACAAAATGCTGTTACGATTTTGAAATTATTATAGCAATGGAAATATTTCTTAAAAACAATAAAGAAACCAGATGTCACAAAGGGGTTACTAATCCTATGAACTGCTGACTCCAGCACCCCCTAGTGTTGCTGACCCCAAAGCAGCACCCCAGCTTCGTCATAAATGCTGGTTGGGGTTCAGGAGAGTCCTGGGGTTCAGGAGAGAGGTCTGGGCTAGAGATACAGATTTTGCAGCCGTTGGCATATAGAAGGTGTTTAAAGCCATGGGACTGGATGCAATTACCAAGGAAGAGTATGTAGAAATAGAGGAGGACCAAGGACTGAGCCCTGGGGGCAGTAAGAAAAGATCAGGGAGTGTAGGAGAAACCAGCTCAGGCCCTGAGGAGATCCTACTAGGGTAGAGGGGAAAAGCTTGTGTGGTGTTCTGGAAGCCAAATGAAGAAGGTATCATGGAGGAGAGAGAGGTTAGTTCTGGATTGTTGCTGCTGGGTCAGGTAAGGTGAACGTGACTGTCGGATTCATTTGGAGTCATCAGTAAACTTGACAAAGAGTGGTTTGGGGGTAGTGGTGGGGCAGAATCCGAGTAGAGCTGGTATAAGAGCACAGAGGAGAGGAATTGGAGACCGCAAGTTTAACAGCTAAAGGGAGCAAAGAAATGAAGTGGTAGTCAGTAGGAAGGACGGAGTCAGGAGATTTTATTTTGAGATACAAGAAACATGTTTATACATGGAAGGGTTCAGCAGCGAGTGCAAAACTGACAATGCAGACAAGAGGGGGGAGAATTACTGCAGCCTGTTCCTTAAATAGGCGGGAGGGGCAGGGTCTCCTGGCTAACAGTAGGGATTGTTTCTAATACTACAAACACAGGCTTAGGAGCTCGGGCTGGACACACATTCTGTCTCTGCCACCCACCATAACCGTGGTCACATCGCTCAGTTCCTCAGCTTCTGTCTCCTTCATAGTGAAGCAAGGATTGTTAATACTGGGCAGTGTTGTGATATTCCATTTGATAGTGTATATAAAGTACTTAGTTCGGTGTTTGACACATAACAGGTGCTTAGTAAGTGGCACACTTGGGTATCTATTTCTCTCCAATGTTCTAAGATTTATGACGAAGCTGGGGTGCTGCTTTGGGGTCAGCAACACTAGGGGGTGCTGGAGTCAGCAGTTCATAGGATTAGTAACCCCTTTGTGACATCTGGTTTCTTTATTGTTTTTAAGAAATATTTCCATTGCTATAATAATTTCAAAATCGTAACAGCATTTTGTAATTTTTGGAATAAAAGGATATTACAAAATGTTGGGTTAATGGTAGTACATTATAATGGGTATTGGTTTAAAGTTTATATCTTAGATTAGAAAACGGCAGGGAGCTTTGTTAGAAAGTTTTGCATTTGAGGTGTATCTTTCTTATTACTAAATAGTAACTATATAAAACTTCTTTTCTCTTCAAAAATTTGATAAATTGACCGAGAGAAGATAAGAAACATATATATAATTTTTTCTCTCATCCTTTTTTGGGTCATTAATTTCTCAGGGTAAGAAAAAAATCAAATCTTTGGAAAAGTCTATAATTACAGACTGCTTTTATAAATCTTGAATGCTACTTTAATGATAAACTTAAATCTATGTAACCCTTTTTTGCAAATATTTCAAAATATAATGCATTTATCATTTCCTTTATAATTTCACTAGGTATTCAATAAATAAGTTATTAAATGAAGGAAAAAATGATTTTTATAGAGAGGCAGAGGCAATTGGCTATCTCCTGTTTTTCAGGGAGAGCCACAGAGTTTGTCCCTTTCCTGAAGCCTCAGGGTGGGTAACAGAGCTAGGGCTGCCTTCATCCTAGTGCACATACTTAGCAGCCCAAGTTAAAATCTGGCCTGATTGTACAAGACAGTACATCCTTCATGTTAAATATTCTATGTATGTATCTGTAGAAGTTTAGAGCACATCTATGAATAATGGAATATGTAGGAGAGAGGTTTTATGGAGGAGAGGGTTTTCGAGTTGGGCTTTAAACAGTAGATAGAATTTACAGAGGTGGATAGAAGTAGATCCCATGTGAGAAGAAATTATGAGAAGGATACAGGTGGAAATGAGTGTGCTGTATTTGTGAGTCACTGAAGAAGGATAGGCCCGACTGGAATATAGGACACAATGGAAAGAAAGGTTGGCTAGATAAAGTAGGTGGCCATATTACCAGGGGTACAGAATATTAGGGAAAATAGTTTAGATTTGATATGTGAAAAAGTAGGGAATGTCACTATGAGTTTTAGAGTAGAGAAGTGATACATGAACATGAGGTTTCAGAAAGATTTGCTGGGTAACTTTTTATAGGCTAGATTGGAAGGAAGGACAGGGAACAGAAATAAAGAAGGCTAAGTAGGAGGCTGTTAGGGATTCCTCAAGGTGTGGAGGATGGCATGGGAGTGGAGAGGAAGGGATAGATACAAGAGATACATTAAAGGAAAACAAATTTAATAATTATTATATAGGAAGGATTAAGGAGAAGGAAAAGCCAGAGATAATTCTATATTTTCAAAGCCATATGTTAGAACCATTAGCAGCAGTTAGAAATCAGAAGCGAGTTATATGTGAGGCAAAAGATTATGACTTTACTTTAGGGCACTCTTAAGTCTGAAATTCCAGAAAGACATTCAAGTGGAAACGATCATATTTAGCACAAGTGCGAAACATGAATGAGCAAGAGAGCTAGAGATTTGGGGCAGGGTAGGGGTTGGAGGTGAGGGTGTTACCATCATCACTGGAACACTAGGATAGAAGTCCTGAGAGCCTCAAGAAGTCACAGTAGAGCACCAAGCCTGGCGCTTTTGGAAGAGTCCGCGCAGGGTGGGAGGAGCAGGCACCGAAGATGAAGGAGTTGAAGCAGCAGGCCGGCGGGGAGGGTGGTGTAGTGGCGGCGGAGGTGAGATGTGGCGGGAGAGCAAGGACAGTGGACAGATAATTGCTGAATCCGTTTAAAAGTTCATTGCAGGCCTTTCAGAGAAATTTTGTGGGGCAAAGTGAGATTGTATCGTTTTTAGGAGTAAGTGGGGGAGGACGCAGAATGTGTTGTTTCCTCATTTGAAAAGTATTGGCATTGAAAGGAGAGGGAGATAAGAAGAGGAAGAATGAGGGGACAAAAGATCATGTAAACGCTTTGAAAGATATTAATAGAAATAACAACTTGTAAATTTTTTGAGTGTTTTACTATGAGCCTAGGCTCTAAGCCATACGCTTTACATTTATTATCTTGTTTGAGCCATATAACCACCCCAGGGAGCAGATACCACTGTAGATGGGGACCTTTGGCGATTACTGATGCTGGAGAACGGTGCAAATTTAGGGGTACAAAATGAGAGGGGGGAAAGCACCTCAAGGAAAGAAAGAGATGTAGAGCCTAGTAGAAAGATTGATTTAAGAAGGGAACAACTTCTAGGAGATTGACAGAAGGAATGAAAGGCTAGGAAGAAAATGCAGAAAAATAAATGAAATTGGGGCCTTGGTGAGAGAAGAGAAAGTTTGGAACTATCCTTTAGGAACTTTTGGGAGTTAAAATATAAAGGAATTTGAGAGGCGCCTGGGTGGCTCAGCTGGTTAAGCGTCTGCCTTCGGCTCAGGTCATGATCCCAGGGTCCCGGGATCGAGCCCCACATCGGGCTCCCTGCTCAGCGGGGAGCCTGCTTCTCCCTCTCCCTCTGCTGCTCCCCCCTGCTTATGCTTTCTCTCTCTCACTCTCTCTCTCTGTCAAATAAATAAATAAAATCTTTAAAAAAATAAAATATAAAGGAATTTGAAGTCAGAGGCACTGAGTTCTGAGATGCACTCAGAGATACAGTGTACCTTGTGATTATGAACCACAATCTGGACATAATTCTGACATATGTGTGAGTGAAATCAAAGTCAAGAGCCTTGGGAACATTGAGACACGACGGGGTACCTCATTGTTCTCTGTACCATGGAGAGCTCATTTAGAAGGGAGCGAATAAGGATGGTGACAGGGTGGAGAAGATGAACTGCAGCAAGTGAAGCATCCTTCCGGAGGGTGGCCCAGATCTGTGGCAGTCAACTATGATGGTTCAGTCTTTGGAATTTTAACAAGGTTTCCAGGTTATTGCTCACTTAGAGGGAAGGCAAGCCATACAAACCGGGATAGTATTATTGTCTTCCTTTTTGATATAGGAAAGCTCGGGTCACATAGCTAGAAATTGGCAGAGTCTGGGTTAAAACCCAGGCCTGTTTGACTCCAGATCCCGTGTTCTTTCTGTGTGATGCTAAATACCGTATGCCGTGTGGTCCAATTGTACTTTATTTGTACAATAAAATTGATTGTGAAAAGCTATGTATACGAGATCATGTTTTTAATGCATCTGAGGTTTACTGTAAAGAAAGCCAGTCTCTTTGCATAGTGAATACTCACCCCATTGTGTCTTAAGTTTGGATTTTTATGTAAAAGTTTAAAGAAAAAACAAACTTTTTTTTTTTTTGCACTACCATGCTACTGTCATCACGAAACCTATGAATTTTGTGACTGATACTTCATGTCGGTGATATTTTATTTTCTGTTATTTTAGATTCATTGGTTTTCAATTTTCAACTCTTTCATGATGGTTATCTTCTTGGTGGGCTTAGTTTCAATGATTTTAATGAGAACTCTAAGAAAAGATTATGCCCGGTACAGTAAAGAAGAAGAAATGGATGATATGGTAAGCAAACATTCTACGTTGTATTTATAAAACTGATTTAACTCAGTGTTATTTTGAGTGTTGGAATGTAGGTTACATGAGTTTTAGAATTCAGAATTTTCAGGTTTAAGAAAGGTGTAAAACTCCCAAAGGGGTCTCTAATCAAATATATTAATATTTTTACATGCTCTGATTACCTGTCCCATAATAAAATATATTTATTTTTTTTTCAGCAAAACATATGAATGTTCACCTTAAGTGAGATAAATAAACAGTACAAATAACCTCTTCAACTCTCAAGTCTTGCCACCAAATAAGAATGTGTCAGACTTCCGAAACAAACTTTCAGTTTTCAGAGCTTTTGATTTCAGAATTGTAGCAAAGAAGTTGTAGACTTGTACTGACATCTTTCTAATACTGTTAAATACTGCATAAAATTCAGGGAGTGGGTGAAAGGATTAATTTACATTTAGTTTAGTAGGTTCAGAGGGGAGGGAGGTTTGTTTTCTAAATTCTTTTACTGTATTATACACAATGTGTGTGTTCTGTAGAATATTAATGGCTGTTCTGTGTAGATATGCTCCTTGGAAAGGAGTTAAACAGATTAAAATTTTAATATGCAGATGTGCATTGTGAAGTATCACAAGGTAGATAAAATATTTGGTGCTTCTCAAACACATCTGACCAGGATCACCCCCAGCCCCTAAAAAGCCAGATTATCTTAAGGGACTGATATTTCTTATGAAGTACTATTTTAGATACTTGCTTATTCAGGTTGGAAAGGAAAAATTGAATACTTTTTAAAAATGCTATAGACAGTTAAATAATATTTAATAGACAATATATAACTGTTTGATATTTTCCTCATATATTTTCTTAGATTCCGGAATATAAAGGACATTTCTGCATTTTTAGGGCATCTAGTACTGGTTTCAATCTTCTTTTTCTCTTTTGTTCTCCACCTAGCCTCTCATTATATTTGAGCCACAGGTGTGATGTAAATGGCAAGAATAGGAATGTTCAGAGAGCCAGTGTGCTCTTCTCTCATTTTGACTATTTCTTTTTGCTCCTAGACCTTTTCTTTTTTCCGTTCTTTGATACTCTCTGAGCACAACTGGGAGCCACCTTCCTGAGCCTCAGTAAATGCCATAATGCTTTAACATTATAAATTATTAAGGCAGTGATTATTTTAAATTTGAAATGTCTTTTCTAGATATTTTGAAATCTTTTAGATAGCTACAAGTTTGGAGGGAGGGAACTTTCAACTGGAATTGTAATTTTTCACCTACTTTATGTATTTTAATTTCATTCTGAATGACTTTCTTTTCTCTTTACATATATATGTATATAGGATAGAGACCTAGGAGATGAGTATGGATGGAAGCAGGTGCATGGAGATGTATTTAGACCATCAAGTCACCCACTGATATTTTCTTCTCTCATTGGTTCTGGATGTCAGATATTTGCTGTGTCTCTTATTGTTATTATTGTTGCAATGATAGAAGATTTATATACGGAGTAAGTATCTGTATTTAACTTTGTTTTTTCTTGTTCTTAAACATTTTAAATCAGTCATAATTAAATATTTGCTTATTTCAATTATCTTAGAATTTAAATAGCATAAATGTTATTATTGCAGATAAATAATGGACAACAATCTTCAGCTAGAAGTATATTTTTCTGTTATATTTTAAAACTTACTAGCCTTACTGAACATTTTGGTTGGTTACAAAGGTTATGTTCCATTAGAGGTACAAGCAAAGTTACTTATAAGCTAGTGCTGTTTGAGAAAATGAGTAGCATTTTTTTGAAAGCTGAAGATACAATTAGATCTTTATAAGAAGCACTAGGATTTCACAGTTATTGAATTAGTACTTCATATTTATCTTCCAAACCGGAAACTCTTTACAGAACAGAAGAGAAATAATAAATAATATTTAAGAAAAATTTAATATTTATTACATTTATTAATTTTAATATTTATTAAGTAATAATTAATAGTAAAAAGTAGTAGAAAAGGCACATGAGGTTAGAAAAATAATTGGATGATTTATCTTACCTTTACATGGTTTCTGGTACATTTTTTTCTTTGAGAACAAAATCGTTTGCAAGAAGTCTTTGGATCATTAGAAGAAGCTGTACATTTACAAAGATCTCCTGTCCCTACTGAGTAGTCCTATAACCTGTGCTCAGAGAGCCACAATCTCAATGAAGCGGACACACTCTGGGCCTAGGTGTCAGGGGTTATAATTCAGGTACTTTAGATACTGCCCCATGAAGTTCTCTATCAGAATGACACTTGTTTCCAGTTAGATTTCATACCTCTATTTCAGTTCATAATGTATTCTTTCTTATATATGCCTGGCATTTGGTGGACAAACAATAAATTGTTGCTGAAAGAATGGCTCCTGATTTTTATGTTAAATATTTAACGATAATAAATTACTGTTGCTTCACCTAGACCAGAAGCTCCTTGAGAGCAAGGACTAGGTCTTAATTTATCTTTGAATTCTCAAAACACCTATGTAAACATGTGGAAGGTACTCAGTGCTTGTAAGCTGAAGTGACTGTATTAATCAATAAGGCTCTTTCTCTGTAGTTTCTGTTATATTTCTTTAATATAACCTTTGCAACTTATTTACCGTATAAGCTTTAAAATAATTGTCCAAAACCTAAACTTTTAGTGTTCTGGTGGGTAGTTCATTTTTTAGGATACAGTATATTTCAGAGGAACTAAATCCCAAGTACAAGAAAGACATTTCAAATCTGCCACAAAGGCATCCTTTACCTTAAATACTGGATTAAATTTGTCACTCCTAAATTGGCCTTGACTGCACAGTCACAGGCTTCGGAGTTACCAGTGGGCAGCCTCTCCTAGAATTCAGGTTTCTGCCTTGTTCCTTCTCAGATGTTAGGGTTACAGTTTTGGCAGTTCATTTTTTAATGCAGAAGCTCTTTTGCTTATAGACCTTCAACTTTAGAAATAAGAAACTTTCTAATAAATGGTATTAGCAGGCAAGCCATGCACTGTTATTTTAGCCTGTCATTATTAATGGTTTTTCTATGTTGTGCTTATTTGAAGTGAACATACTTAATTATATCATTAGTATTAAAGCTGTATTATTTTGATATCAAAGTGACTTAACATTATTGAGGTTCCATTAGGTGCTTCATACACATTAGCTGTTTTAATTTTCATGCCCATCCTGTGGAGGGACTATTATTCTCTCCATTCTCCACATGAGAAAAGTAAAGTTCAAGAGGTTAAGTAATTTCACTGAGATCATACAACTGTTTTTAGGGGTGTTAGTAAGCTGGGATTTGAACCTAGGCACTCACTCTCACTCCACAATTCGTCTCTTAATTTGCTCTGCTATGGAAATGAAAATAGAGATAATAAAAATACAAAGTAGTGAGAAAATGAAAAACCTTGCACATGACATTTGTAAGACTCACTCCAGAGTCAGAATGATTCTAAAACATAAAAAGGCGATAATGTAACGTGTGAACATTATTTTGTGTTGGTGATTGACCATAGCAATCAGAGAAGAAATAATAATTAGATAAATAGAGGATCAGTATCATTGTGGATGCCTATGAGTGTGATATTAACTCCTGAGAAGGCATAGTGTGGGAGAAACTGTGGGTAAGTCTGGAAAAATACTGCTGCTCTATAACTTTGGGTGGACAGTGGTGAGCTGGCAAGTGTAAGCAGCTCCTTAAATGTTTCCCGCCTCGAGTTTTGGAGAAATGAACAAGTAGGCCGTTCCCTATGTCAGCAGATTTTTCAGTGTAGATGAAGATGGTGTATTTTGGGTGGAAAATGCCCATAGAATATATATGAACGAAGAGATGAAGGGTATGTCTGATTTTTAAAACTGTGACTGACACTTCATCTAATGCAATGTCTCTAGGGATTGCAAACTTAAATCCCTGGTAGGCATTTTGGACTCTTAGTCACATGAGCATTGCTTTTGAACCCTCTCTGCTAATATTAAAAGCTTCTGACTGGTAATAGACTGGTCTTAGACTAAAGCAGCCTTTCAGCTTTCAGCATGGCTAGACCTGTGTCAGTCTTCACACACCCAGTTACAAACAGAGAATGGGTCAGGTTTTTTTTTTTAAGATTTTATTATTTATTTGACACAGAGAGAGAGATAGCAAGAGCAGGAACACAAGCAGTGGGAGAGGGAGAAGCAGGCTTCCCACCGAGCAGGGAGCCTGATGTGGGGCTCGATCCCAGGACCCTGGGATCATGACCTGAGCTGAAGGCAGATGCTTAATGACTGAGCCACCCATGCGCCCCTAGGTCAGATTTTTTAATGATAATCTGAAAGGAAACAGTATTTGGAGTGTTTGAGTTGTTGAAAAAACAAATTTTGATTCTAAAAACTTTGAAACCCACAATCTTTTAATTTTTTTTTTTTTTAAGTAAGCTCTGCACCCAACATGGGGTTCAAACTCATGACCTTCAGATCCAGAGTCACCTGTTCTACTGACTGAGTCAGCTAAGTGCCCTGAGACTCACGATCTTTGAAACATGGGAATGACATATTCTTATATTACTACCACATTTATATTTAGCTATATATTGATGGAAATTAAATACTGTAATGTTTTGACTATTATGTATCCACTTTAAGAAGTTGAGCATAGGTGTTTGGGCAGAGGAGTGCTACATATTTCAAGACTATATGATACCTTTGTATTCTACATAGGTGTACAGTGAAATATAAGAATTATTACCCAGAAGGTGGTTAATTTATGAATTATCTTCCCAGTACACACATTAGTGTGATGTTCTTGTAAATTCTTTTTAAAAGAATATTCTTTAGCTCAAACTGAGAAGGTTATATGTTCTATCTACAGACTTTATTTTACCTTCCTAGTTATGATAAGTTTCAAAAATAGTCTTTATTGTTAGTGGCTTAAGTACATTTCTATATTATGGCAAATGATACTGTCATTTATCATCTTAATATTTCTCATTGCAATTAGGCATTTAAAATATTTTGTTCAGTTTTATTCAACAGGAGAGTTGGTCTGAATTCTCTAGATATCATTAGTGGAAGAAGAGGTTAGAAATTGTTGATCTGAGGGGTGCCTGGGTGGCTCAGTTGGTTAAGTGTCCGACTCTTGATTTCAGCTCAGATTATGATCTCAGGGTCATGAAATCGAGCCCCACATTGGGCTCTGCCCTGTGTGTGGAGCCTGCTTAAGATTCTCTCTCTCCCTCTGCCCCTTCCCTCCCTTCTTTCCCCCTCTCTAAAAAAAAAAAAAAGAAGAAAAAGAAATTGTTGATCTGGGTTAATGTTGATTTGTGGACCTAATGGATTTTTAAAAAATAATTTTTACTAGTATAAGGAAAACGAAATAAGAAAAGTCTCAGTGTTACACCATTTGAAGTAATATCACTAATATAGATGATATTACTTCCACTTTATTTTTTATATCAGTGGGCAAGAATCTTAAGCAATTAAATTAAAAAGGGGAATATTCTAATTATTTTTCTGAACATGAATATCCTTATCCATATGATGTGATTCGTTTACAGGGTTGCAAAACAATTTTAGTGCCAGCTTCTAATATTTTTGCCAAAGAAATGTGAAATATTTGTTTAGAATATATTATGAAATTTAACTGAGATTAAAAAAATTAGTATCAGCCTGTGCAATTTTAACTAGAAATTAATTCACTAGGCAACTTTTTGAGATCCCTTACAGTCCAGGATGATATTTTTTGTG
Organism: Phoca vitulina; assembly: GCF_004348235.1. Taxonomy (NCBI): domain Eukaryota; kingdom Metazoa; phylum Chordata; class Mammalia; order Carnivora; family Phocidae; genus Phoca; species Phoca vitulina. The sequence continues at coordinate 9,245,974 of NW_022589751.1, read as the reverse complement.
TTCCTGTTAAATTTATCTTTGAAATTAAACTAATGTTAATGTGATAGACTCTGTGATATTTTCTTTAAATTGTTGGCTTTAACTTATCACATACATATGTTGTTTTGCCTTTTTAGGAGGGGATCAATGCTCAGTACAGCCATATTTGTCTATGCTGCTACATCTCCAGTGAATGGTTATTTTGGAGGCAGTCTGTATGCCAGACAAGGAGGTAACTTACAGGTTATCACTTTGTATTTTTAATTACAGATGCTACTATTTTACCATGAGGTATTTGGAATTTAAAAGGGATAGTACAGCCATTGTAAAATACTTTGTTATCCTATTTCACATAATCTCCACCAAACCTGTTATGTGGTCTATTTTGCTTTTATGGAATCTTTGCATTTTATTTCTGAAAATTATGAATAATTAGTAAGTTTATCTCCATTGTCCACTGTGAAGTTAGCCCTGAGGAACATGTAGGAAAGAGTATGTATATATATATATATATATTTTTTTTTTTTTTTTAAAGATTTTATTTATTTATTCATGAGAGACAGAGAGAGAGAGGCAGAGTGAGAAGCAGGCTCTCCAAGGAGCAGGGAGCCCGATGCGGGACTCGATCCCAGGACCCTGGGATCATGACCTGAGCTGAAGGCAGACGCTTAACCATCTGAGCCACCCAGGTGCCCTGGAAAGAGTATATTTAAGTTATTGATATTATTTTGCTTTGAGGTACCTTACTCCCTAGATGTGTTCCATGGGAGGCCTCCACATAGAGTATTTAGCGTTACAGCTGAATATAAAGGCATGTTTTATGGCTTATGGACAAAGTGTCTGGACTGGAAGGAGAATAGGAAGGAGAGCTCTTTGTTTCTATTGACTCTTGAATATTTATCAAAGGACCCTGCAAAAGATTTCTGTTATTCTGTGTCACAATCTTGCTAAGGGCACTTCATCTTAAATTCCCCCACCCTGCTTCTTTACTATTGTGATCTGCAAATGATGGGGGGATACATAGATGATATAAAGGTACTGCTCCTTGGTGTTTCTTTCTTTGATGGCACTCAAGGGTCTTCAAGTTTTTTTGTTTTCCCTGTAATTGGGGTCAGAAAAGTACTGAAAATAGTAGTTTTGCATTGGGAATGAAGGGTTATTGAAAGACCTTAAAATTATATTCCTAAGGATAGAGACTTTCTCATGTGATTTTCCCAGCTCATCCTAAGCAATATCAATGTTAAGGAATCCTGCCTTTTTAGTCAACTAGACTTACAGGTTATTGGCACTCAGAGCATACATAGGATCATTTAAAATTCCTCCAGGATATTCTGGTTTACCATTGCCTTTTTTTTTATTGGTCCTACTAGACTTAATGTGATCTGTACCTTCAGTATAAATAATTCTTTGGATTGCCTGAGGGAGTATCATTATCCATAATTATTTTAGTTATTTGTTCAGTGTCTATATTTTACCTTCAGATATGGAAAACAAGTCTTACATGGGGCTACCATCCTTAGGAACGAAGGATGCCTAAGTTAACTTCTGCTTTGAATTTGACCTGGAAACTAGTTAGGCTATGACCTCCAGAAAAATCTCCACAGCAGAAACAAATTATTTAAAACAGGAAATTTATTCGTACTTGGACATAAATTTGCTTTTAGTTTGATTACAAGTTAAGAACACCAGCCAAACTTTACTATACCTAACTCTTTTTTTTTTTTTTTTTTTTTGAGAGAGAGAAAGAGAGCACACAGGTTGGGAGGGGCTGGGGGAGGGGCAGAGGGAGAAGGAGAGAGAGACTCTTAAGCAGGCTCCACACCCAGAGTGGAGCCCAGCTCGGGCCTCGATCTCATGACTCTGAGATCATGACCTGAGCTGAAATCGAGAGTTGGACGCTTAACCGACTAGCCACCCAGGTGCCCCTAAAGGTTATTTTCTGATTGACAGTACCTTGAGAAGGTCTAATCATGTCCTGATATTTTGTCTGAGCGATCCCTAAAAACCAGGTTAATGTAAGAGGTCAACCCAGAAAATTGAGAATTTTTCAGAGTTATCCCAGGATTTGAACTACAATGAAGCTCAAGGTCTGTACATTGTCCTCAAGGTACTGGATAGTCCTCCAGACCCAGTTTGAAGCCAGGGGTGGCCTGGAATTTGACCAAAATCTCCAAGGGTGTGGTGAGCAGCAGGAAGCACAATGCAGATTTGTGGGCTACTGATTGCACCCAGCGGAATGTGTGGTTCTTTTTGATTTTGGAGGGAAAGGGAGTAATAGAATTGAATATGGAATTTATGAATATATGTCTGAATCTGAGAAGATAATGAAAAGTTTAGGAAAAGAGTGCTAGGAAAGAGTTAGAATTAAATAGGAAAAATAATACTTTAATTGCCACTCTTTTGTGTTCAAATGCTGAATCTTAGTGTGGAAAGGAGGGGGGGGGCTCTTGAAAGTTACCTGAGAAAGACATAAAATAGAGGTGAAAGTTCAGAATCAAGGAGTTTTTCTGGAGGAATGTTAAGATTTGGGGTAGTAATGCTATAAGATAGATGTTTAAAAGAGCTTTACATAGAACAAAACAGAAGTAGGGTATTGCTTGTTTTGCTTATCATACTTCCTGTTTAGGTCCATAGTGCTTTTGGTTGTGGGGTTGAATTTTAATAATGATCCACGATGAAATCCTTGTGTTTTGTTGCTGAGCAGTGTGCAGATGTTCCCTCTGTAGTGCTCTTGCTTGTATACTCTGCTGTATTAGAAAGATAGCTCCACGTTACTCTCCTGATCAATATGAACGAGTTAAAATTTTTGATGACATAGTTTAAAATTGACATAGTTTCCTTCGATTATCTGAATAACAGACGCTCACCTCACAGAATTTTGGCAGTACAAAGAGATACAAAGAAATAGTGAAACGGGTGCCTGAGTGGCTCATTCGGTTAAGTGTCCAGCTCTTGGTCTCAGTTCAGGTCTTGATCTCAGGGTCATGAATTCAAGACTCGAATTTCAAAAAAGAAGGAAAGAAAAGAAATAGTGAAACTCCCAAGTCTGTAGTTCTAATTGCTGAGAGAGAGCTCATGAGATGCACTGTGTTTTTCCCTTTTGAAACAAATAAATCTAAATATATGTTTATAATCATAACTACAGCTAAAAGTAAATTTAGGGACCCCTTTCACCAGGGGTTTTTTAACTTTTTTTTTTTTTAAAGCTTACATGAAACTCCCAATATTTTTTAAAACTGTTGAAAATGGACTTGTTCTGGTTGAAGCAGGGCTTGGGGCTCTTCCTTCACCAGTGACTTCATGGGCACCTCTAGGAAGCTCCCAAACTCCAAGTACTAGTTTGAAAACACCTATCTAGGCCAACTTGTAGCCCTGCAAGATCGAGTGACTTACCAAAGTTCACAGCAGTTCAGTGGCAGGGTCAGGACAGAACACTGGAATATTTTACTATAGTCCACTGCTCTTTTCCAGTACAGGTTTTCACTAGACGTACTTACATAGCCGGACTGGTCTTTATTAGCTGTTGTCCTGAAACAATTATTAGAATGGCAAATTTTAAGATCTTTACATTAGAATTTTAAATAAATAACTTGGTGCTAAATAAAGAATAGTTTGGTACCTTATGAACATTAATATATCCCCCCCACCTCTGATTTTCATTGTTTCCTTTCTCTTTCAGGAAGGAGATGGATAAAGCAGATGTTTATTGGGGCATTTCTTATCCCAGCTATGGTGTGTGGCACTGCCTTCTTCATCAATTTTATAGCCATTTATTACCATGCTTCAAGAGCCATTCCCTTTGGGACAATGGTAAGTTGCTTGAACCTTACTTTGAAGCTGGAAAAATAGAAGCATTCTAATATGAGGCCTGCTATCTCTCTGAAGTACCTCTTAGTAAGAAGAGGTTTGGTATTTGCAGCCAGTCCCTACCCAGTCCTAGAAATCTAGGTGAAGAAAATTTTTCTTGATTCAGTGAGCCAGTAAAGTGAAAGTCCAACTTATAAGTATGACAAGAGAATACTGTACTTTTTATCAAAGATGGGAAAAACTGGTGACTATATTGTAGAAGAAGAATAAAGAAATGAAGGTGTTTTAAGGTGATAGGTGGGTGCATTGGTTGTGGTAGGTAGTGAAGCTTTCCAGAACACATTTTCTTTTTTCAGTATCGGTGTACTTATTTTTAGAATCTCATTAAACATTTATATTGATAATATGTGTTACTTTGGACATTAAAATCCTAGCTCATATTTTACCTGTAATCACAGACTTAGGAATATTTTGGATTTTTTAGCTACATTAAAACTAAAACACAGATATATACCAGTGCTCTGTAGAGGTAACCCACAGTTTCCAAATTTTTCCTGTTGTTACCTTTTTACTAGAAACAGTTTTAGGCCTGGAGTAGACTTTAGTCTTAATGTACACTTATGCAAACGTGTGCACGCTCATATGCACATGTATGCAAGGTGTAGGATGGTTACTGTTCTTCACAAAGGCTGTGTAACTTGGTCAAGGTCATACAGATCGTGGCAGAACTTTAACTGGACTCTTTCTGAATTTTAATCTTATTTTGGTTTTCTTTCAGTTAATATGAGAGTTATCAAATGGTTTCACAAAAATTCCAGATGATTTTATTTATTTATTTATTTTTAAAGATTGTATTTAGTTTTTGACTGAGAGAGACAGGCGAGAGAGGGAACACAAGCAGGGGGAGTGGGAGAGGGAGAAACAGGCTTCCCATGGAGCAGGGAGCCTGATGCAGGGCTTGATCCCAGGACCCTGAGATCATGACCTGAGCCGAAGGCAGACACTTAATGACTGAGCCCCCCAGGCACCCTGATTTTGTTTTATAATCCAGGTTTTTCAAAGACATTGCATATACATTTTTACTAAATCTTTGGTACTTTTTAGTTATTGATACTATTTAGTTATATATTTCGTTTTTGAAAATTGCTTCAAAATTGAAGTTTTTTTGTTTTGTTTTTGTTTTTGTTTTTGTTTTTTGCAAGCCAAGGCAAGTGATAATAGTTAGGAAAGGGTAAAGTAATTAATCACATTCAGAACTGGAAAAGAATTTGCTTTATAGTAGTTCCAGGCCATCAGAAAGTATCTATATAGAGTCAAGGACTTCTTAAAGATGATCTGCTGAATTAATTATTTTCATGGTACTTTAAAAATGAAAATTCAGATTCTGCTCTAATTTTCCTCATAAAATTTTGAATTGATGTGAAAATTATATTTTAAAGTTGCTTTGTTTCACTAAAATTGTAAATTTTACCACTCGTAAATGGGGTTTTAAATGTTAATATTCAATGTAATTTGCCTTTAGATAATTTAATAATTAATAACTACTAGAATACAGTTTCAGTATTACAGTATTTCAGTATTAGAGCTCAATACTGAGCCAGAGCAGGTTTATAAAATTGATCTTTGGTATGTAAAAGACTGGCTGTTGGTGTTTAGCAGGCACCTATAATATCATGTTCTTAATTTGCATTCTAATTTGGAGTGAAGGAATGCTGAGTGAAAGACATTCCATTGCCCTCAAGTTTTAATCAGCTGTGTGGTCTAACCTTTTTTTTCTCCTTTTAAAAGTATCAAAATTTGTTTAGAACACGAAATTTAAGAACTTGAGTGAATGTTTGACCTTGTGTTCATTAAGTGTTTTAACTACTGAAATTTATATTTTTAGTTATTGGACTTGTTGACATTATGAAAGAAGTGGTTATATAGTCTCATAAACTCCATGGTTCTCAACCCTGGGTACACATTAGAATCCTTGGGAATTTGAATAATTTCAGTGCTCATGGTTTCATCCTACGTCAATGAAAAATTAAATTTTTTAATTTTTTAAAGGTTTGCTCTAAATCAGGTCTTTACCGGATTCTAGTTCCCAGCATTTGGGGATGGATCTGTCAGCTGAAAGTCTCCCAAAGCATATGTTTCTGAGAAGTTGGATGCCCCTACTTAACTGAACACCCTAGTTTGAAAATCAGAGTCTTCAGATACTCCTATATGTTCTTCCCCAGGCCTTAGCTGTTTCTGTCCCCATTCCTTTGATCTCTTGGACATTGAGCCCTTTCTCTGGGTGATCTTGTCTCTAGTACTCTGTTTTCTCAGATATTTCACAATGAGGGTTTAAGCCATCCTTGGTAAAAGTGACTTCAGGCTTCTGTCTTGCCCTATCGAGGCACCTGAATAATAGGGATTTTGCCCACTAGGGATCTGGAATTTTGTCAGAATACTGCTCTTATCACCAGGACTAGCCCAAGATAAGATTGAAAGTGGGCAAGGTTTGTCTTCGGACTCCCAACTTCTCTGCTCAAGTGTACCTAATTACACATAAAAGCCATTAAATCCGTGTCAGATTAAACTTGTTGAACAATTTTCAATCTTCTTAGCTTAATAAAGATAAACATAAGTAGAGGGTGGTAGTAATAATCTGAGCTGATATCTAGTGTCCTAGGTTTAAGGGATGGTGCCTAAAGTCAAGTGAGTATTACAAGAAGACTAAAGAGAGCATTTAAATAAAATTTAGGGTCATGGACTGTCCAGAGACAAACATACCTGTTCCTGAGGTTGGAATGTTCTGACCAGAGGTCTATTCTGGCTATAGGGAAAGGGAGAGAGTGCACTTGAAATCAGATTGATTCTGGGAAGATAAAAACTTTTTCTTTTGGGAATTTGTTCAAGAATGATTTAGGTGTTATACCCAGAGTTTTTGGTCCTGTGAGCTTTTTAGGAATGAGGAAGGATTTCTCAGGATGTTCTGAAAACAGGCTTTAGGCATGAAGTCTTCTGTGGGCTGTAAATCTCGAATCCTACATTTGATGTTATTGTAGGCTTTCAGGGGACAAAAAACCAGTTGCAGAGTTTTAAAACTCAAAGTTGCAAAGTAACCTCTCTAGTCTAATATTAAGCTCAGCATGTACTGATAAATCCTTGACTTACTATACTTTATTGTTTTGTCTCTCAGTGGGTAGAATAGTTGGTGGAAAAGAAACGGGAGTCATGGGTGAACCATGTTGTATTTGTCATCTTCAGGTCTATTTTAGTTTGGGGGGGTGACATCTTGAACATTATCAGAAATATGCCGTAAGTTTATTTATTTATTTATTTTTAAAGATTTTATTTATTAATTTGTCAGAGAGAGAGAGCACAAGCAGGAGGAGCGGCATGCAGAGGGAGAAGCAGGCTCCCTGCTGAGCAAGGAGCCCGATGCGGGACTTGATCCCAGGACCCTGGGATCCTGACCTGAGGCGAAGGCAGACGCTTAACTGACTGAGCCACCCAGGCGTCCCAGGAATATGCCATAGGTTTTAGGAAATCAGATTTCAAAACTATCTAGGGAAATCCTCTCTCATGATCCAAGTCTTGGACTGTAACTGGGAAAATGGCTTAACAATTGGAGGCTCTCAAAAATGAAATTCATGATATGTGATCAGAAATTACCACAGTGAGGAAAAGATGGCAGCCAAGATTAAGGGACAGGTACTATTTTATGATCTCTCAAAAGTTGTGAGAAGAATACAGTATACCTAAATGTAAAAGAATAATAAAGGTCTATAAAAATAGTGTTAGAAAAACTCTATTAGCCAACCTGAACTTTTGACAAATGCTAAGGCAAGAAAGAATTTGTAAGGATATTTTCATAGCAAGACCATAGGCTGAAAGAAGAATGGCTCTACCCCATCCTTTCTCTTTTTATTCATTAAATAAAATAACCTTTAAAACAAGAAAAAACAAGAGGAAAATAATCCCTGATAAGGGGGAAGTAAAGCCTAAAATAGGTAAGAGGATTGATGGTACAGGAGTACCTGGCCACCTTAGCTGTTAAGTTTGCTGCTTACGTAAGTAACCTTTTAGACATACTGAGAGATCATGCTGGTAAGTTAGGTTTGAATAACTGTGTAAGGGAACAGAAGCATTGTAAAACTGGACATAAGCAGATTTACTTTTCCAGAAGGGAAAGGAAGAAAGTGGATTCTACTTAGAAAATGTGGTGAACTTGACAAGATTTTAGAATGTTATTAAAATTTATTTTTTAAATCACAGAAATAATGAACATTAGGAGCTATTATGGATTTATTAAAACAAAAATGCCAGAACAGCTTCATTTCCCCTTTTTGGTAGGTTTTAGTAGACAAGAAGAATAAAGGAATGTAAAGTATTTATCTTATTGGACAGGGTAGAGAAATGTAGGTGGAATAGTACAGTCAGGTAGATGTATAATTAAATAATTACAGAATTAAAGAATTGGGATGATATTACTGATAATATATCACATACTCTCTCTCAGTAGATCTTGACTTTAGCCAATTCAAATAATTGTTAATGATTTGTATAAAGGCATAGTGATTTGATGATTAAATTGAAAAAGGATGTGAGATTGGGGAGGAAATTAGTAATATGGAATGATGAAGACAGCATCTTAAACAATCTCACCTGACTGAAATGATGTGCCAAATTTGACAAGATGAATTATAATAAGGACAGAGACATTTGTGTAGCATTTTGTAGTTTACAAAGCTCTTTCATACCCCTTATCTTACCTGGTTTCAGAAGAACCCAAAGAGGTAGGCGGAGCTAGTGATATACATTATCCCTGTTTTACAGGAGCAGAAACCCAGCACTCTTGCAGGGTAATTGACTCAAATCACATTTTGTTTGGTGTGGTGCTGCTGGCAGTAATGATTTGTTTTTATTTCTTTATTTATTTCCTTCTTTTCTGCCAAGAGAAATTTTAGCTTTATTCTGAGAGTGGTGAATGTAGAATGTTTTATGTCTTCTTTTGGTCTGTATATTTTTATAGCCGTAATGAGGTGTAATTAATATATGATAAATTGTGTGTATTTAAAGTATAATGAGTTTTGATATATGTACATGTTTGGGAAACCATCACCACAATCAAAAAAAGAATGTATTTATGAAGTCCAGAAGTTTCGATGTGTACCTTTGTAATTCACCCCTTTTATCCTCCTTCTTCCTACCCTCCCTCCTTCTCAGGTAACCACCAATCTGCTCTCTGTCATCATAGATTAGTTTGTGTTACCTACAATTTCACCTAAATAGAATCGCACAGTATGTTCTTTTTTGTCCTTTTCCACTCAGAAAATTACTTTAAGATTTATTGATGTTGCATGTATTAATAGCTTGTTTCTCTGTATTGCTCAGTAATACTCCATATATTCCATGGGTATACCACAGTTGTTTACCCATTTACCCAGAAATGGGTTATTTCCAGTTTTTGGCTATTACAAACAAGCTGTTATGAGTATTCATATAGAAGTCTTTGTGTTGGATATATATTTGATTGTCTTGGAGAAATAACTACAGTGGAATGACTGAGTCATATGATATTCTAATATTTCCAGAAACTGCTAAAGTATAACATTGTATGTCAGCTATAGTTAAAAAAAAAAAGATAAAGAAGAAACCAGTAAACTTTTCCACAGTGGTTTTGTCATTTTACATTCCCACTATTATTGTATAAGAGTTCCAGTTGCTCCACATCATCTCCAGCACTTGATGTGGTCAGTCTTTTTAATTTTAGCCATTCTAATGGATACATACTGGTGTCTCATTGTGGTTTTAATTTGCATTTCCCTAATAACTAATCATGTTGGAGATATTTTTGTGTGCTTATTTGCCATCCCTATATTTTTTTAATGCATGTTCTAATCTTTGGCCTCTTATTTGTAGGTTGTTATCTTTGTTGAGTGGAAGAGTTCTTTGTGTATTGTAGATACTAGTCCTTTGTCCTATACTTATTTTGGAAGTATATTCTTTCATTTTGTGGCTTGTCTTTTCATTCTCTTAAGAGTATCTTTTGAAGAGCAAAAGCAATTAAGTTTAATTTATTGATTTTTTTTCCTTATAAAGTTTGTGCTTTTCTGTCCTTTTGCCAAAGCAGAGATCAGTAAGCTTTTCTCCTGTGTTTTCTTCTAGAAATTTTATAGTTTGGGCTCTTAAATATCATCCATTTAAGATCAATGTTCATTTTTGGTTAATTTTGTTTATTGTATGAGTTAAGGGTCAGGGTTTTATTTTGTTTTTGCTTATGGCTGTTTAGTTGTTCCAACACCATTTGTTGAAAAAGTTATGTTTTCCCCACTGAATTGCCTTAGCATTTTTGTTGATCATCAACTGATCATTTAATGTGGATCTATTTTTGGACTTTGTGTTCTCTTTCATTAATTTGTCATGTTTTTATGCCAGTGTCACACTGTCTTGATTACTGTGGCTTTACAATAAGTTTTGAAATCAGTTCTTTTTCAACGTTGTTTTGGTATTTTTCGGTTCTTTGCATTGCCATATAAAGTTTAGAATGAACTTGTCAGTTTCTACAAAAAAACCTGCTGAGATTTTGATTGTATTGAATCTATAGATCAATTTGGAAAGAATTGACATCTAACAATATTGAGTCTTTTAATTATAGAACACAGTATAGCTCTTGACTTATTTAGGTATCTGTAATTTTTCTCTGCAACATTTTGTAGATTTTAGCATTTAAATTTTGTACATCTTTTATTGAGTTTACCCCTAAGTATTTTCTATCTTTTATGCTATTCGTAAATGGTATTTTTAAAATTTCAAATTTGGATTGTTTGTTGATAGTGTATTAAAAAACAATTGATTTTTGTGTATTGGCTTTGCATCCTGCAATGTTGCAAAAGTCACTTATTAGTTCTCTTATTTTCTTTTTTTGTAGAATCCTAAAGATTTTTTACATAGATTATCATGTTATCTGTGAATAAAGATACTTGCATTTCTACCTTTCTAATCTGTATATCTTTTCTTTCTTTTTCTTGCCACATTGCACTGGCCAGAACCTCCAGTGCAGTGTTGAGCAGAAGCAGTGAGAGCCGACTTTCTTGTCTTGTTCCCCCTGTTAGAGGGAAAGTATCCAGTCTTATGCAATCAAGTAAAGTGTTACCTATATTTATTTTGAAGATGCCCTTCATCAAGTTGATGAAGCCCTTCTGCTCCTAGTTTGCTGAGAGTTTTTCATTTTGAATGGAGGTTGGATTTTGCAGTGGCGTTTTCTGCATCTTTTGAGATAATCCATGGTTTTCATTTTTTAGTCTGGTAATATGGTCACTTATATTGATTGATTTTTGAATCTTAAACGCATTTTTCATTCCTTTGATAAACCTCAGTTTGTTATGATGTATTTATCTATTTTATATGTCGCTGGATTCCATTTGCTAAAATTTACTGGGTTTTGCATCTGTATGTATGTATGAAAGATACTGGTCTGTAGTTTTCTTTTTTTCCTAGTTTTGGTATCAGGATGGTGCTAGGTTCACCAGATATGTTTTTAACTTCAAATCCAGTGTTTCTTCTGTTAGAGTACTGAAGTCCAAAAAGGCAGAGGGAGAAGCTACTTATTAGCATATTGAGAATGATCTCATAAAATAGATAGACTTCTTATGGGCATTTGTGTTTGAGTTGGCAATGCCCTGATTAGTAGATCCTATTGTTGAAATGCTTAAACTGAAGCTCATAATTTTTGTATAGATTTAAAGGTATAAAATGTATGAGGTAGAAAATGAGTAATAAAAATTGCCTAGTCTGAGCAGGTGTTGAAGAAATGCATGAACATAGTGACTGATAAGAAAGTATATTTCCTGAGAATCACTTTACCTAAAAGCAATTACTTGTCTATCACCATAAATAAAATTTATATTCTTTAGCATTCCAAAATAGCCCATCTCAGAATGCATTTTCCCTTTCCATTTCATTCACACCATGGATTTCATAAAAGGCCAGTCTGGAAGCAGAGCTAGAATAAGTACTAGCCAAATTCTTGGTTTGTGACTGAGATTGAGAAGAACTGACCAGTTGGTACATCTTTGGGGTATTAAGTACTGATAGGCAGTACTTGTTTCTAACTTGCTTTTATTGGAGATAGTGGAGCCCCTCACCCTGGAGTAAGTCTTTCCTCCCCCCACTGCCTATTTTTGCTGTTGGTCCGGGAACAGTGGCTAGGAGGCTAGGGGAGGGCCCTATATTGGTTTGAGTTCCAGAGTTTTCACAGTGTATTAGACTAATGGTTTTTTTGTTTTTGTTTTTTTTTTTAACTTTTAGCTGCTAAATTTCATTTTAAAATGAAACTTTGTGGAAGCTCAATAGAGAAAATAGATATAAGCATGAATCTTCTAGTATAAATAAATTTTGCAAATTCAATATCTTAACATTCTCAATGAGAAGCAATAAAGTTGTGATGAATACAGATCTAATATAAAGGGGTATAAATAAGAGTTCAGTTATATCTTCTTCAGTAACCAATTTATTTGGTTGAATGTCAGTCTTGAGAAAAATCCCGACATCACGGATGATTTAGTTCATGTGACTTTTTTTTTTTTTTTTAACAGCTTGCCTTACAATCTCAGAGTAATTCTTCAAGTAAACTCATCCAGAACTTGAACATAAAAGAATAGGAAATTGGTTTCACAGTTCAGTCTCTAACAGTTTCTAACAAACTGCTCACATTTTTTTTTATCATGTATAAGAAAACAGACAAAAGGGGAAAAAATTAGACAAATACCAAACAGTTGATAATGGCTCGATGAGACATTTTATAGTTTCCTTCATTGATTATCGTTATGCTTTGAATGAGCACACAGGCAATATATGCCCTCACATCACTTGCCACTTACTCGCCTGTCACACACATGCTGTAGTGCATTTGCTTGTACGACGTTGAGTGAACAAATGTGTGCAGGCCAAAATTGGAGCGGTGGGAGGGAAGGGAGAACAAAGGACCAGTGTAGCCTCATGAACCTTCCTGATCAATGACACATTTACAAGAAGTCCAACTCTGTACACAGAGTTGTTAACAGGAGAAACTATTCTCAGATCTGTATGCAAATGAGTTAACCTGGGTATGGTAGCTTCAGTGTATTAATATTTGGTACAGAACTCATTTGAATCTGTGTATTTTTTTTTTATCACACTTGAAAATATTTTTTAAAAACACTGTTTTCAAAAGAAGATTCAGATTAAATGCTTGTGGAATTCCTGAAGCTCTTCAGCAGGACCTGAGGGGTTTGTGGAACAATTTGAAAACCACCCTCCTAGACCATGTCATTCCTCATAGGAATATTTTCTTCAGTTTTTCTTCATTTCTTATTTGAAATTAGAGTTCTGGTAAATTAAGAGGGGAATACATAGGTCTCTGTTACAATGTATTTATTTACGGGGTCTTGTATACTTAATGATAGCAAATCTCAATAATTAAGAAAGCAGTCAACAGCAAAAATTGAGACCGAATTCATCCCCCGGGTATGTATGAGACAATGTATAATTTGCAATATTTTCTGATGATTAATATATCTTAACAGCTTATTTTCATGTTTCACATATTCTTGTTATATGAACATAAATTCGTATTATTAATAGGTCTAAACTGAGATACCAATAATTTGAGTTCCTAAGCCTGATCTTTAAAATGGAATTCCAGGACACTCTTAGCTCTCATATGTTTATACAAGTTTTATCTGGAAGAAAGATGGTAACCTTTGGCTTGTTTAAAACACACAAACACACACACAAGGATATAATGAAGATGTGGTTTCACTAATGTTGCTTCAAAATAGACTCTTCTTCTCATGTAATAACTGGATTTTCTACCCCATGCCTCTTCATTTCTCTCAGTTTCTTCACAATTTTCTTTCAACTTTTCTCACTTTTACTTTTTATTAGAACCCTAATATGTATAATTGAAAGTGATCTTAGAGGCAATTCAGTCCTCCCATTTTATAGGAGTTCAGAGTGAAGTGGTGGTCTTAACCAGATGCTGGCTGGAAAGGAGCTTGAGCGTGTGTTCTTGAATACCCAGATTTATATAAAGAAAAAAGTCATAGAAATAATTATTTTCCTAACTGACCGCTTTGGTTCTAGAATCTCTATATGGTCTTCCCTATAACTTTAGACTTTGAACTGCTGATGGGCAGAAAAATACTCCTTCCGTTTTAGTAATGACCCATCTGTGTGTAAATAGAGATGCACTTGTGTTGTTAAAATCCTGAGGCAGTATGGAATAGAAAAGAGCAGGTCTCTGTCTGAGACAGGGAGATCAGGACCTAGGTTTTGGTCTGGCTGCCTCCTAGCTGTGTGGGCATGGGAGGTTACTTAGCCTCTCTTAAGTCTCATTTTCTTCATCTATAAAATAGGGAAATAACATGCAAAGCTCCCTGAGCTCAATAAAACACAGTGAAGTAAATAAGTTGGTTATAACGAGAAAAGATAAAGGATATGTTAGAAGCATGACAGCTGAAAGTGACATCAGGAGAGAAAAAAGGGATGCAGCAGAGAGCACATGGGAGAACGGGGAACATGAGCAACTGCAGGAGGTGGGAAGCAGTTCGACTTGTATTTAGTTCAGTTCTAATATTTTAAGACACATTCTTTGCCTCTTTTCATTAGTGTATATCTTATACAATTTTAGCCTATATTGAACTTAAACATTTTATTTTGTGGTCAAATTGTGTTTAAATTTTTAAGTGTCCCCTTTATTTTTATTAATGTTATTCTGAGTAATCATACACATTTTAATTTAATTTACAGGTCGCCGTTTGTTGCATCTGTTTTTTTGTTATTCTTCCTCTAAATCTTGTTGGTACAATACTTGGCCGAAATCTGTCAGGTCAGCCCAACTTTCCTTGTCGTGTCAATGCTGTGCCTCGTCCCATACCGGAGAAAAAATGGTAAAGAGAATGCTAAATCTTATGTCATTGTTCCTCACAATATAGAAATTCTTAAGGCTATTATATATATATAACTTTCAGAATTGGCATGTATTTATAAGTATGTCTTAAGTTGGAACTTAAGAATTTGTCTTTTTACTTTTGCCTCCAGCCTATATTGTTAGGAGTAGTAATCAATTATATCCTTATTTCACTTTATGAATCTTGGTGCCATTTACAGATAAACTAAATGCTTTGATAAGTACATTAGTGCATCTCGGTGGGTGGGACAGTTTTATTATTGTATACAGGACAGAATTGACCTGCTGCCTATTTTTGAAAGAGACGTTCTGTTGGAACATACCTATGCCTGTTCGTTCACATATTACCGATGATTGCTTTCACACTACCGCGACAGATAGAGCCGGTATCGCCTTCAAAACCTCAACTATTTACTGTCTGAGAAAGTTTGACAACCCTTGGCTTATAATTTCATTTTCCTTTCCAGATATTTTATTATTCTAAATAATAACACATTTATAGCCACATACATCGTACCGGTTGAGAGCTGAATTAGGACTAAGACCAGTTAATAATTTACTGACTTAATATTCTTTGTCTTCACTTCTGGGATAGTATAGAATCTCTCAAATCCATTCTGTCACATTTTATGCACAAAATGTGTTCTTGAGGACCTCCCAGAATTCAAGATTAATCTTGACAAAGGATGATGAATATTTCTGTTAAACAGCCGAGGAGATTCTTTAATTGCAGCAGTATACACACAGTTTACAGTTTATTTGACTGATCACTGAAAGTTCTTTTTAACTTGAGATAATTTGTATTTTTTCAAATTCCAGACATAAAATGGGATGTCATTAATATGTTATATTTCTAAGTTTTGTAAATTCAAATTTGAATAAACTGTGAACTCGTATAAATATATTGCCTTTTAAAATTTGTAAATTAAATGTTTTAGTCCGAATTATGCTATTCTGCATACTTCATTTTCCTAATTCTTACTAGCGGACAAAAATAGAACAGTCTTACCATATATACATTTATTACATTCTCCATCTCATAAGAATAGCTATACATTAGACTCTACATATTCATAATAAGGGATATATATTGAAAAGCCTCTGTTCCTAGATATTTTACCTTATTAATAGACATAATTTATATTCAGATACTTACATATATGGTCTTTTGTAGACTTGGAGGTCATTTATAGAAATGGAGGCTGAGTAAAAACAGCACTTACAGTTTAAATTAAGAGGGTGATCTGTTCTAGTCTTAGGATTGTCCATGTTCCCTTTTCTCTTAGATTGGTGATTGTGAGATCTTGTGTACTTTGTTTTTTAAAGTCCATTTTCTCTTTCAAATCAAGAATAGACTCTAGGTCACTAGGGCTGGTGAAGGGGAGGAAGGAACAACACATGACCTTACAAACCATGGGTCACAGTTAGTTGGAGGAAGGCTCATGTGTATCTTTATTTTCCATATATAGTTACATGGGATCTAAAATCTGAATACTAGATCTGGCTCTGATTGATTGTGTTATCTTGTGCAGATCATTTTTAACCTCTATGGGTCTTGGATTCCTATAAAAGGAGGAAAGATAACTAGATTAAATGGTTTTTAAGGTTTTTTTTTTTTTTTCCAGCTTTCAAACTCCAATTTCTTCTCAGTTTTGTTTTGTTTTGTTTTAGAGAGAGTGTGTGTGTGTGTGTCTGCATATGCACGCACGTGGAGGGGGGATGAGCAGAGGAAGAGGGAGAGAGAGAATCTTAAGCAGTCCCAGCATTGGGCCTGACTTGGGGCTTGATCTCACGACCCTGAGATCATAATCTGAGCCGAAACCAAGAGTAGGATGCTTAACCGATTGAGCCACCCAGGCGCGCCCCTCTTCTTGGTTTTTTTAGTTTGTTTATCCCAGAGATTCTTAGTTTGTTTATACTAGAGATAGTAGTTTAGTATCTTTTATGTGTCAGATACTGTGCTGGGCATTGGGAATACCTAGATGAATAGCTTCTGCCTGCCATAGTTTATAGTCTAGTGAGGTACGCTATGTATGTAATTGCACAGTTCCAGATGTGGTAAGTGCTGCCACAGAGTTATATTCAAGAGTCAGTGCAGGCCTGGGGGAAAGACCCACCTCTTTCTGGGAGACTTGGGAAGGACTTTACGGGGAGAACACTGGAGCCAGGGCTCGCGGGAGAAGTAGGACGAGAAAAGGCATTCCAGGTGGAGAATTACTAGTTGCATCAGTATATGTTTTTTGAGGTTTGAATTTTATTTTTTTATT
Source organism: Phoca vitulina (assembly GCF_004348235.1). NCBI lineage: Eukaryota > Metazoa > Chordata > Mammalia > Carnivora > Phocidae > Phoca > Phoca vitulina. The sequence continues at coordinate 9,228,997 of NW_022589751.1, read as the reverse complement.
CACTCTTTGGCTCCAGGGTAACCCAGAACTCATAATACCTTGATTGTATAATTCACAGGAAAAGAAATTAGTGAACCAAGGAAAGCATGAACAAAGAGATGGCAAAGCCACAATTTGGGAAACATTATTTCAGATAGGGCTCTCAAGACTTTTCTTTTCCTATGGCTTTCTATAAATAAATGCCTGTAAAGTTTTTAGAAGTTGTTGAGAGATATAGAACAGAAGCAAATACTTAAGAGTTTTTCCTGAGTTCTGTCGGTAGCAAGAATTTCTATTCCCCGAATTCTTATCTTGGCCTCTTATGCCAGAAAGAACGTTGACTATAACCTATGGCTAATTTGAAGGCCTACCTCTGTATTGTAACCTCTTTGAATTTTTGTTTTTCTTTTTACTGGTATGTTTCTATCCCTTAGATTATCTTTAAGTACGAAGCATCTGCTTTCTATTTGGGTTTATATATTATAATGTGAAAATCATACTAGATGTTTATTGCTAATTTTAATATTTTCCAGGTTCATGGAGCCTGCAGTTATTGTTTGCCTGGGAGGAATTTTACCTTTTGGGTCAATCTTTATTGAAATGTAAGTTGTGGCAATGCATTTATGTTTTGAGGGATATAATTGTAATAAGAGAATTTAGGAGTTAGAGTAGGTATAGAATCATCAGATGGGAAGGCATCTAACAGAGTTAGTGTGCTAATTTCATGACTCCCAGAAAGGGATCTAACATAATCTACCTAAAAGCAGTTTTCTGCTGTGGTCTCAAATATTCAGGTGAAATTTATGTTTTGTATTATGTTCTAGACCCTTCTCACCTAACAGGAGATCTTAGAAATGAAAGAATGCATGCTAAGGAGTACTAGACCAGCTTTGATCACGTGCATGATAGAAGGAATTACTGGTTTTTATTATATTTTTAAAGTATTTCTGAGGGTCTGGGCAACTAGGTAAACCATTACCTACCAGTCTGTCTAGATCTTGACATCTTCGGATACATATATTCCCAGTCTCCTTCCATAGAGGCTTACAGGAGTGCTGGGAAATGTGAATATGTTTGGGGGTGGAAGGTATGCCCCCTGGTGCCCAGGTACTGTGCTTCATACCTGCATCCTTGGTCACCACTGCAAAATACGAGTTTTTCTTTTCTCAGCTTGTAGTCCAGCGTTCCTTGATGGGAATGCTCTGGCATTTTAATCAAGACACTTCTTTGTATGGGACTTTCTCAAGAACTGCAGTCGTATACCTCTGGTTCTTGCCCACAGAATGCCAGTCATTGTGACTACTCAGAACTCCCTTACACATTTCCAGATGCCCCACTGACTGCTGATTCTCTCCCGTACAGTGGACACCTCCTTAACGGACATGATTGGATCTGATAGTTGGTTAATTGAAAGTTGGCTCATGTAAGAGAATTATTAAAAAAAAAAAGATTCATACATAACATTTTATTTTAACTTAAAAAACTAAAGGTACATCTTTCACTCATTTTTTTAAAATATAGAGCCAAAGTCTTTGATTTATATCTAGTCAATGTTTCCATCATTTTCCCTTTGACATTCATAATGTATCTTCTGTGTTTCCAGCATTTTTAAAGTGGAACAAGAACATTAAGACCTGTCTCAAGCATTCTAAGTGCAGAATCCTTCTAGATTTATACATTTCTCCCCCAGACTTTCATAGCTGTCTCACCCACACCTAATTTCATACTGGTTTTTTTTTTTAAGTGATTCACCTTAATAAATTTCTACAAAACATTCAACATAATGTTCATAGAAATCATGCATCCTTTTTGCTGTCATGTTTATTGGTGTATATCATATTCAATTACAATATCTAATTACACTAACAAGCACAATTGACATAGATTTGGGCCACCCCTGGTGGTCACCTACCAGCTGTGAGTGTGCTGTGGGTATTAGTTGGTACCATAGAGGGACTGGAATGTGTGTCACTCTAGCTTGTGGTTTAATAAAGCCAGTTCATGAACCTCTTGGTACTTCTAGGCTTATATACTGCTTTGTATCCTCACCCTGACTTGACCTCTATTTTTCTGCCCTACCCCTGTTCCCAGTACCTTCTGGATCACATCTCTTCCTACTTTCTCAAGTACTCCATTCCATTAGATAGCCTCTCTGCTGTATCCTTAAGTTCTCTTCTGTTTTGACCACCCTCAAGCCCATTCTCCTCTCGGTAGCCACAGTGATCATTTTAAGGTGTTAATCTGATCACATCACTTCTTTACTAAAGACTTTTCTTCATTTTCATTGAGGTAAGGTCCCAATCCCATAACATAGCCAGTAAGGACCTTCATAACGTAGGATCTGGCCTCATTCGCTTCTCCATCCACATCTCTTAGCTCTCACCCCTTCACTTGAAGTTCTAGCCATAGAACATTTCTAAATACAGTGAATTCCCTTATTTGTAAGCTTTGCCTTTGCTGTTCCTATTCTGGCTCCCCTTACCCCCACATGCCTTATTTGATTCTTCTCACTACCCCCTTCTCCCCAGAGCCCCACCTAACCAAACCGGTAAGATGCCCCTCTTAGGTGCATTGATAAAGCACATGTCATGGAGCGTCATGACTGCCTCCTTACTGGCGATCCCCTCTTTACAGTAAGTCCTTCAGGGTGGAGGAGAGACTGTGTCATCTTCACAGTTCTGTTCTCACGCTTCTCTGACATGTGGTAGGGCCTCTAAATAGCTGTTGAAAGAATGAGTGACAATAAGTGAGCTAAACAGAAGAGAACAAGAAGAGAGGCCAAAAGACCCTTTTCTACTGATGACTTGGGGAATGGAATTAGAGTGAGGGTCTTGTTCTTTGTATAAAATGTTAATGCCATCTCTTAACTGTTCTCCAAAACAGCAGGAAGCTTCTTTGGGCTTTCTTTTTCTAATTATTTTTATTTTCCTAATTTTATACAGTATTACTCTATCAAACCTACTTTTTAAAATTTACTAGGATGTTTTATAAACTATACATTGCTTGAATAGTGTTGTATCTAGAAGAAAAATGAAACAATGAAGGAATTGCCTTTATTTTACAGATACGAATTTTTAGCTATTTTCATTTTTCTTTGCCACATTTTACTCCTTTAAGCTTCTAATTTATTCAGTTTGCTTAGAGATGAATGCCCTACTAAAAAATCTGTTCTTGAAAGATTATCCAAGAAAATATATTTGAGAGATTTTTGGAGGATTTAATAGATAAAAAAGGGTAAGAGAGTTGGAAGTTACTTGAAAGAAAATAATTGAGATTTAAGTATGACGAAAGTGAGAACTAAGATGTGAGATTTAGCAAAAGCGGGGTGAGCTTCAAGAATAAAGACTAGAAACTCTGTCTTTATTGCCTTTTATTTAGGTATTTCATCTTCACATCTTTCTGGGCATATAAGATCTATTATGTCTATGGCTTCATGATGCTGGTGCTGGTCATCCTGTGCATTGTGACTGTCTGTGTGACCATTGTGTGCACATACTTTCTACTAAATGCAGAGGATTATAGGTGGTAAGTACTTACACTGGGGAGGAACCTCAGGGGACTATCATATTGCCAAGGAAGATGCCATTTGAAGTGTATTAAGTAAAAGATCTGTATAGAAATTTTGTTCCTTAAGATAGTATAGGAATTTTTTTTAGTTATAAAAATGATGAAGATTTTAGAGGAAAAGTAGTATCAGCCAAAAAAAAGTTTTTGTACTCATAATGGTCACTGTGTTATATATTTTTACAAAGTGCTTGATGTGGGAAGAACTTTATGAGAAAGCATTGATCCATTTTGAACAAAAGGAGATAGTTCTGAAAAAGGAAGTGGTTTAAGGTCACTTATAATAGGGCATCTGACAAAATTCAGGATCTCTCCTTCCAAATCTTAGGCTTTCTCCTTGTTGATATAATTAAATGCCATCTACATGCATTTTTTTTTTTCAAAGATTTATTTGTTTTACGGAGAGAAAGAGAGCAAGCTTGAGTGCAGGGTGCGGGAGGGGCAGAGGGAGAGAAAGAATCTTAAGCAGGCTCCACACCCAGCGCAGAGCCCCACACAGGGTTCGATCTCATGACCCTGAGATCATGACCTGAGTTGAAATCAAGAGTTGGCTGCTTAACCAACTGTGCCACCCAGACGCCCCTACATGCATTTGTTTTTAAGTATACAGAATTTTCAAGGATGTTTTTATAAAATTCTTTGGTTTAAAATCTGTTTCAGTGCCATTTATTCAAAAGAGTTACCTTTTATTCCAGGCAATGGACAAGTTTTCTCTCTGCTGCATCAACTGCGATCTATGTTTACATGTATTCCTTTTACTACTATTTTTTCAAAACAAAGTAAGTGGAGATGTTTTCTCATTTTGTATTTAGGAAACTAAAGTTGTCATTTAAATACCAGAATTTAGGAATAAAAGATCGAGCATAGGGAATATAGTCAGTGGTATCGTCAGCATTGTATGGTGACAGATGGTCGCTACACTTGTGGTGAGCACAGCAAAAATCAAAAGTTGTCCAGTCGCTGTGTGTACACCTGCAACTAATGTAACATTGTGTATCAGCTAACTGTACTCCAATTTTTAAAAATAAATAAATAAATAGAATTTAAGGCCCTATGTTGAAAGTAAAAATGGATATACTACATATATTTTTTTGGTCTTATTTCAGGATGTATGGCTTATTTCAAACATCATTTTACTTTGGATATATGGCGGTATTTAGCACAGCCTTGGGGATAATGTGTGGTAAGTTCTGAAGTTTTTGGAATATCATGAGTAAATCTTTGAGAGTTTTAGAATCAGAAAAATATAGTAATTGGAAATTACATTTTGTTGCTTGATCAGAAACAACAAAATAAAGAGAGTCTGATTTCAGTCCTTTTGACTATTCCTCAAAAATTCATCATTGATTCTTTTTTAATGTTCTGTTCCTAATAATTCTGTATTGCACTCTTTTCTGTACCACAATTAGTTTCTTTTTCATGTTGAAATTTGGCCATTTTTTTTAGTTTAGTCTCTTTGGAAACAATGATGTAAACAGGTTAAGGTGTTGGCTGAATGATTCCTGTTTGGAAGTTTCTAAGACTGTTCATGGAGATAACTGTGTCCAAGAGGCAGTGTCCGGGTTATAAGTGCACACTTGGGTATCTGCAGACCGGGTTTAAGTTCTGGCTGTGCCACATGTATGTTCTGTACCTTGATCCAGTTCTCCAAACTATGTAAAATGAGGATAATACCACTGTTTTTTGGCTTTATCACAATTAAATAGAAGTAATAGTTATCACCACACGATAGAGTCTCTAGCATGTGTGAAATACCTAGTAAATAAAGAAAGAAGTATTGGAAGCAACCTGATAAAGGGAAAGGTCATGGACTTGAGAGCCTGAGAGAGCCAGATTAAATCTCTATGCTGCTTTTTTGTGGCCATGGGAAGTCATATTGAGCTCTTTAAATCTCATTTTCTCATCTGTAAAATGGGCATATTTTTCAGAGTAGTTATTTGTCATAGTATCATGTGTAAAGTGCAAGAGTAATGCAGGTCTGTTATCAGGTGTTTCGAGAGACTCAGTTTTGTGGGAGACATGGTGGGGAATGGGAAGAGCTGGGGCTTTTGGGGTCACTTAGTCCTAGGTGCGAATCCTGGTGCCCCTACTTAATAGCCATGTTACTCTGGCCAAATTATTTAACCTTTCTTCCTCAACATTCACATTTGCAAAACAGAAGTAACACCTACCTCACAGGGTTGTGTTAAGGCTTCAGTGACTGGATGTGGGTAAACAGGTAGATGGCAGGCAGATGCTCTGTGAACGGTGTCTGCCGCTGTTCCCCCACTGACGAGGGCTAATAATCCCTTGATCCGGTTCTCCAAACTATGTAAAATGAGGATAATACCACTGTTTTTTGGGTTGCTTCTGTTCTGGGATTGTGTCTCTGGGTCTGTAGTTTGTTTCTACACCTTGTGTTTTCACCTCAGAACAACCTCATGAGTTTAAGCAGAGGTACCTTAAGGGAAATGCATTCAAGTAACTTACTTTTCTTCTGGTTCCGGTTTTCACTTGATAAGTGAGGCTAATTCCCCCATGGGAATGATGCAAGGCTTAAGGACTAATCACCGTGAAAACATTTCCAGGTAGTTTATAATTCAGACCCTTCTCATTTCTCTGTTATTTGCCATTGACTTTTTTTTTTTTTTGGTAGTTCCATCTTTAGCTATAGGGTAGGCAATAGAATAAGGAAGATATGATAATTTTGTTAAAAGCTAGGTTCTGGTATGACATTTGTGGCCCTTTGGGGTACCAAGGTTGCTTTTTTCCTCCATCGAAAGAATACATTCCATAGATTGGTGGTTACCAGAGGTGGGGGGATTAGGAGTGTGGGCAAAATGGGTGAAGGTGGTTAAAAGTTTCAAACTTCCAGTTATAAGATGAATAAGTTCTAGGCATGAATGGTGACTGCAGTTAACAATATTGTATATTTGGAAGTTGCTAAGAGATTAGATCTTAAAAGTTCTCATCACAAGAAAAAAAATCTTAACTATGTACTATGTGAGGTGATGGATGTTAATTAAATTTATTGTGGTGGTCATTTCACAATATACACGGATATCAAATTACTATGTTGTACACCTTAAACTAAAACAAATGTTTTATGTCAGTTAAAATCTGTCCCATTTATATATACCATGTACTTGATCATGTGCATGTGCGCGCACGCACACACACACACGACATTGTAAACTAGTAAAACTAATTCCACAAGCTATAAGGAGAGACAGTTCTCTATATTATGATCACATATTTTATTTGTAGCTGCTGTGATAACCTTTCCCTGTGATAATTAGTTAACCAACTTTGAGGGAAAGAGGACTAGGATTAAAACTAGATTTGTATCACATGGGAACCACCTTGTGTATCTCTAGGCAATCAGAAGTTTCCTTTAGTATTATTAGCCTGCCTGCCTTAAGAATGTTGCTCCTCAAACCCCTCTTTATTTAATCTGAGATCTTTCTTGATTATCACCAGCATTCAGTGATGTATAGAATCATGAGATTGTTCAGAGGGTTAAATCTTTTTTTCTTGACTCAATATATGATCTTAGGAAGACCTAGAGAGATAATATCTTGACATTTACAAAGAAAATGGAATGAATCTAGCTAATTTTTTAGTGCTTTTCCTGTTGAAATTTCATCTTGCTGCCTGAAAATCTTGGCACACTTACAGTTGCCTGCTGTTGCGGCAGCCTCCCAGCATTTATTCTGTCCTGGGTGTGTGTGCCTTCAGTGCTAGTCTGTTTTGGCGGGGTTGGGGGGGCGCGGAGAAACAGTTCGGATGAACTGATTAAAATGTCATCATAATACAAAAATTGCACCTCATCAGGTTATATTGCTAAAATGCTTTTTTTAGTCAGTAATTGAAAGAAAAATACTGATTTTTTTGAAAAAGAAATGTGTTAAGGTGGAAATAATTAGATTGTTAGAGTTTTCATATTTTGATTGTAGCATTTTAGTTTTAAGGAAATTAAGTTTAAAAGTATATCTCTGGGGCGCCTGGGTGGCTCAGTCGTTAAGCGTCTGCCTTCGGCTCAGGTCATGATCCCAGGGTCCTGGGATCAAGCCCCGCATCAGGCTCCCTGCTCTGCGGGAAGCCTGCTTCTCCCTCTCCCACTCCCCCTGCTTGTGTTCCCTCTTTCGCTGTGTCTCTGTCAAATAAATAAATAAAATCTTAAAAAAAAAAAGTGTATCTCTATTATTCTCAAGACATTTATATTTCTAGAGAGCGTATTTAGTATCTTCCTTTTATGAAGTCCTATTTTTATACGCTTATTCTTGAGATACTCGTAAGATTAGGAAAAATGACTCTCTAGGTTGATACTGTTTTGCTTTTAAGCATATCTCTGCTCAGAGGGGAACACTGTTTTATAAGTCTGGAATATTAGATTTGGTTATTGGATTGGTATGATATTAGGCCAGTTAAATTTTTGATTCTAGTTAAAATTTTATAGATTTTTTTTTATGTTCTAAGAATTTAGGTTTCTATTTACAAATTAAATGGTCTTTTTCCTTACTTTGTAAGGACTTCTTTTATAATGATTTCAGAATGAATTATCACTATTTCTAAGTGTAATTGTTAATATAACTACTTCATATTATAATAAATATCTATTAATTGCAAAAGTAATTGGAAATAGGTTTGCTTTGTTGCTTGGTGGGTTTTAAGAATACTTTTAGGGGCACCTGGGTGGCTCAGTCAGTTGGGCGTCTGCCTTCGGCTCAGGTCATGATCCCAGGGTTCTGGGATCGAGCCCTGCATCGGGCTCCCTGCTCAGCGGGGAGCCTGCTTCTCCCCTGCCTTTGCCTGCAGCTCCCCCTGCTTGTGCTCTCTCTCTCTTCTCTTCTCTGTCATATAAATACATAAAATCTTTTTTTTAAAAAAGAGGATACTTTTAGTATTTAATTATGGGAAATTTTCAAATATATGCAAAAAGAGGGACAATTATTTATATATATAATGAAAAATACGTATAGATACTGAGTCCCTATGTATCATCTAATATCAGTAATTAGCAACACATGGCCAGTCTTGTCTTATTCATAATCCCACCTTATCCCTCATTTTATTCTGATACGAATCTCAGACCTCACGTCATTTTTAACTGTAAATATTTCAGTACGTATATATATATGTGTGTGTGTACATATATAATAATTATAATATAATTGTATAATAATTATATACTTATAATATTTAAAATGATATAGTTATATAATAATTATATTTCAGTATATACATATATATAATTCCTTCATATGCTCAAATATTCAGTTAGTATTCACATTTACTCCACTCATCCCCATGTCTTTTTTAATACAGTTTGTTTGCATCAGGATCTAATTAAGGTCCATGTAAAATGTTGGGTTTTTTTTAAGTAGGCTCCATGCCTTTCTTTTTTTTTTTTTTTTTTAAAGATTTTATTTATTTATTTGACAGAGAGAGAGAGATAGCGAGAGCAGGAACACAAGCAGGGGGAGTGGGAGAGGGAGAAGCAGGCTTCCCGCTGAGCAGGGAGCCCGATATGGGGCTCAATCCCAGGACCCTGGGATCATGACCTGAGCCGAAGGCAGACACTTAACGACTGAGCCACCCAGGCGCCCCGGCTCCATGCCTTTCATGGAGCCCAACATGGGGCTTGAACTCACAGCCCTGAGATCAAGAGTCAGACGCTAACCAACTGAGCCACACAGCCCCCTGGTTAAAATGTTTCTTAGGGCTCTTTTAATCTACTGATGTTCTCTCTCTTTTCCCTCGCAATTTATGTAAGAAACTGAGTTTTTGTTTGTTTTAATTTCTGTAGAGTTTTCCACACTCTGAATTTTGCTGAGGTGTCATTTAATGTTTTTCCATGTGTTTCTCCCCAATTTCCTCTAAAGGGGTAGTTAGAGCTATAGGCCTGATCATACTCAGGAATACTTGCTAGCAGTACTTAGTAGGGGTTTATAAACTTACCAGGAGGCACTGGTTCTCTCTGTGAAGATAGCAGCCATGATAATTATTGCCTAGTTCAAATAATGCATTGGTGGTTGTGATATTCTAATTCTTTTGTTCCTTTTATATTTCTGGGGTACTTCTGTAAGGAGAAACTTCTTTTCATCAACCATTTGGTACCTTGAGGTACAGTTCATATATAGGAAAGGCAGAGTAGATTTACTTCTTTCCTTATATACACCAGTTGGGTGAATAGAAGTTAGTTCAAAGGTGACTAATTAGGGGGGGGTGTGTGTGTATCATTATTTACTTATGGAAGATTTACTTTTGGGCTCAGATGGTAAATTTCTAAATCCAATGGAGAATCTTCTCTATGACTTGATTGACTAGCTGTCTTGTTCTGAAGATCCCTTAGTATAATTTGCAGTGAAGAGCTATCCAGTTCATTCATTCATTCAACAGATATTTATTGAGTACCTTATCATGTGCCAAGTACTCTCTAAGGTATATACCTAATTTAACAAAACAGACAAATCCCTTGCTTTCTGGTGTTTTGAGCCTCATTTGAGGCTAATTATTCAAAACACTTCACAACTCCTGACCTACTTACCTGTCTCTCTCATCTACTTTCTTCAATATGTCTTCCTTTTTACCAACCACAGAGCTTCTGTAATGTAAAGATAAAAATTCCACCAGAAAATGCCTCTAATTGGGCCACGGTTCTCAGTCCTTTTCTGAGAGAATCCCATCACTTATTTCCATTAGGTAGCATATGATTTGGGGAACATGTTAAAATGGTTTAAATGACCTAGAATAATTTATGTTCAAATTTTAAAAATACATGTTTTTTTCATTTAACAAATTTTTATCATTATCAAATTATTCTTGCTTTGTAAGTGATGTATTTTAATTCATATAGTTATTATACATGTAATAACTATTACCTAATTCTAAAAATATCACATCAGGTCTAACTTGGTATATGACAGCGTGACAGTAATAGGTGATTTGCAAAACAAATGATGCAATTTTAATAAGTTCAGAACAAATACTAACATAAAAGATGTTATCTTGAAAAAAGAATAACTTTCCAGAGCAGCAAGCATTTAGTATTTGTAAATTATGGGTACTGCCCTATACGTATTTGTTTCAAAACATCTTATTTTATCTTTGCAGGAGCAATTGGTTACATGGGAACAAGTGCCTTTGTCCGAAAAATCTATACTAATGTGAAAATTGATTAGAGACCCAAGAAAACCTGGAACTTCGGATCAATTTCTCTTTCATAGGGGTGGAACTTCACAGCAAAAAAAAAGAAAAGCGCAAGAAGAGATTTGGGCTTTCACACTGGGTACTCTGTGGGTCTCTCTTTCGTGGATGGCTTAAAGTAACATCTATTTCCATTGATCCTAGGTTCTTACTGACTGCTTTCTCCAACTGTTCACAGCAAATGCTTGGATTTTATGCAGTAGGCATTACTACAGTACATGGCTAATCTTCCCAAAAACTAGCTTATTAAAGATGAAATAGACCAGCTCTCTTCAGTGAAGAGGACAAATAGTTTATTTAAAGCATTTGTTCCAATAAAATAAATAGAGGGAAACTTGGATGCTAAAATTACATGAATAGAATCTTCCTGGCACTTAGTGTTTCTACATTATTGAAAAATGATGTTCCAGAAAGATTACTCTTTTCTCTTTATTTTTACTGCCATCGTCAACCTATTATGGGACATTTTTATATATTGAATCTGGGTTCTTTTTGACCTGTTTTTTTTTTTTTTTCCCCAATCCAACTGCATCCTTTTTTTTTAAAAGAGAGAATTAAAAAATAATTAAATCCTGCATGTAATATATCTGCTGTCATCTTAGTTGGACCAGCTTCCCATTTATTTATCTTAAAACTATTCAGTTCCATCTTAATTCCATCCAAAGAAGATACAGTCTGAAGATAGAGGTGTACTCTCTACAATGCAATTTACTGTACAGTTAGAAAGCAAAGTGTTAAATGGAGAAGATATTTGTTTTTATTAAACATTTTGAGATTTAGATAAACTACATTTTAACTGAATGTCTAAAGTGATTATCTTTTTCCTTCCCCCAGGTTAGTCTTACATCTTTTTTGGGTTTGAATGAAGGTTTTACATAAGAAATTATTAAAAACAAGGGGGGTGGGTAATAAATGTATATAACATTAAATAATGTAACGTAGGTGTAGATTCTCAAATGCATTTGGTTGTACAGATTGACTACGGAGTACTTTTTTCTGATGATGATTGGTGTAGAAATGTGTGAATTTGGGTGGCTTTTTACATCTTGCCTACCACTGCATGAAACATTGGGGTTTCTTCAAAATGTGTGTGTCATACTTCCTTTGGGAGGGGGGATTGTTTTCTTCTGTTTCTTTTCTGAGACTCCTACAGGAGCTAAATTTGTAATTTAGAAACATTTAATTTTGTTAATCCTGTCTGGGGCACTTAAGTAACATCTAAAGCATTAGTGCTTTAGAATGTTAAAATAAACTTTCCTGACCAAATTGTTTTGTGAAAATAGATGTGTTTGCAATTTGAAGATATCTTTTCAAAAGGCAATATTACTGAATGCAATTTTTTAAATATACTGTAAACTATGCTTTTCTAATACAGGAGACCCACACCTTAAAATCCCCAAACTTGCTTACATCTAGATTATCCAGTATAGTCACAAAGTAAATGATAAGCCCTTCAAATTAGATTGTGGCACAAAATCTGTTCAGGGTGGTGTACTGTGTAAAGTGGGGATGGGGTAGAAGTGGTTAGCTTACTATTGGATGAGCAAATAAAGGTTACAGTTTTCTAAGAGAAGTGATTTAATTTTGAATACATCTTTCTGGAACTATCCATAATGTGAAGTTTTCCTAGAACCATTGAGTTTCTAGTTTAATAGTTTGCTATGCAAATGACCACCTAAAACAATACTGTATATTGGTATTTTTAGAAAGACTCAAAACCGCTGTATTTAATCTTTAATGTGAAACTCATGCCATTTATAGTTACGTAAGCTGTTTTCATTACAAAATATGTTTCTATAAATTGACTCTGCATCCTATAATGTGGTATGTAAGGACTATAAAGAGTGAAAAGTTTGATTTCTTACCACTTAAGTATGGCTGACATGAACAAACAGGAGTTTGATCCGAAGCTGTAGGTAAATCCTTCTTCAAGCCAAGATGTTGTATTAAATGCAATCTACTGGTTCTTCCATTTTCTCTTCCTTCAAGATCTTATAAGTAAAGAAACTGAACGTCAATATTTAGTGGCTTATATAATGTAACTTCTTAATTACATGTAAAGTAATTACAACAACTATAGTCTATCTGATGGAGTATCAATTGGACAGCAAGCTTTTGTCTTAGTAAAATGAAATCTGTTTCTCATGAATCTTCCAGGTAAGATGTAGGGTTTTAAAAAATGAGTCCTTTAGCTGCTTTCAGCTATACCAATTCCTTTTACTAAATTGAGCTCTATTTCAAGTCCTTTGGAATTTTCAATGAAAAAGGGTTTTCTAACTTTCAAATATATTAAGTGTCATATTAAAATGAATATAAATTGCCTTGAAAGTCCTTTAGAAAGTATATATTGGTTTATGCCTTCATGGAGGGTCTGACCATGTGTGTGTCTTGAAGAAGACATAATCCACAAACAGTTTAGCTCCCTAGCTCTGGGTTATAGAGTAGTAAAATAAAATATTTAAGTTAATTAAAGAGTGAGGTTCTTCCACTCCATTAATGCTATTTATCTGTCTTCCATTTGTTAACATTATTTGCTCAACTTATCAACTGATGCTTTGAACACTATCAAAAACTAAGGATAAACGTTCTCGTATCTGTAAGCATGCTTCTCCTGAAATTTAGCTACAGTACTAATTGGCATCATTATTCATCTATCCTAGTACAATGGTAGGATAAAGTGGAAATGGAACTGCTGGAACTATGGTAAAGCACTCTTTGGTATATCATGCTGGGCTCCTAATTTGCATTAAGTTTGACCACAAATCAAGCCCCATCCTCTTAGAATTCATTATACCGTGCCGGTATCTGAACCTAGTGAATGATATGATTGGGTGTTTTCCATTGACAGTGCACGGATCTCTTTATAAGGGTGGTTGCTGCAAATTCCAGTTTTTCCAAAATCCATTTTATTTAGGGTTTATCCACAAATTGTGTTCAGTTTGTTAAAACTTTTGTTTCCTAAATGTCTACAAACCACCTTATGCCAAATGTCTTGCAAATAATACTCCTTTAAGATTTCCTTGAATTTTTACAAATGTAAAGCAAATAAATGTATTGATGTAATTCATTCAGGAAAAGCTACATACTGAAGGGCTTCTGTATATAAATTCTGGGAAAGAAAAGCCTATTTGTAATCTATACACTGCAGTTCCATCTGGGTTTTAAGTTTAGATTTCAGCATGTCTTAGTGCTTCAGTCTATTGATTTATTGGAACATGTAATAAATAGGAGCAGTGACGTATGAAAATGCAAGTATTCATTAATGTTTTATATCTTCATAAAAATTCCATGGTTATGAAGCTGTATTTTAGCAATCAAGATGTTAAAGAGATCAGAGCAGTGAAAATTTATAAAGATAGTTTGGAAGTGTGTACAGAAATAGACTAGATTTAGAGGTAGGGTAGGTCAGAAAGTGAACATAAAGCTGCAGAAATTTTATAAGATTTAAATTCAGTATGAGGAATAACTCTAATTCTCTCTTACGAGCCTTTTCTGAAAGCCGTCTGGGTTGACATTCTTATTGGAGCTGTAGGCCGAATTGTGCGAAGACAAAAGTAAAAATTAAGTTTTTATTTTACTGTATCAGGGAATGGAAACAGAAACTGGTGTGAAAGCTGCTCATGTGTACTGGTGAACTAGGCATGCAGACAATTGACGGACAAGGCCGTATTTTGTGTGTTTACCCCAGTTCCTCAGTTTAGGTCATTTGAAAGTTATAAATGTTCTAAGTAAGATCTTAAGGCAAGGAACAAATAACATGGAATTCTGTTTTGAAGGACAAGAGAGTATATGCAGAAAAGCAGTCCCAGTCGGGCTTTTCATCTGTGTCATATTTGAACCTATAAATCCCCACAGAGCACGGGCAGTCGATACCAGTGGGAAGGCAAACAGTCATTGCCTGATGATTACTTCCGTTTTGTACCCACCTTCAGTTTGTGTAGGTCATATTCCAACTGGCTTTTTAGTAATAGATACCCAGTATATACTGTGTCAAATACATTTGAGGTTCTAATCTAGTCTGTTAATCTAACTAAAGTTGGATTTTTAAAATAATAAAAAGTTAAATGTACTTTCCTTGAATGCTTTATTTCTTTCCTTTTTGAAACAAGTGAACCAGGCTTAAGGGATAACCCATTATTACTGGAATGCATATGAAGCGTTTACTGATACGATAGCCTTCCACAGCTAAACAGGAATCCGCAAACTTTCGCTGTAAAGGGCATATAGGAAATAGTTGAGGCTTTGAGTGCCAGATGCAACTACTCTACCTTTGTAGCACAACAGCCATAGTAGATAGGACACAAACCAGCGAGCATGGCAGTTTTCCAATCCGACAACGAAAATGGCCAATGGGCTACAGTTTGCTGACCCCTGAAATGAAGGATTTAAAATTTAAGATTTGATTTTTCCCCCAACTTCTTATTTTGAAAAAAAAAAAAATTAAATATACAGAAAGTTGAAAGGATGGTACAATGAATAAGGTTTGTCTTTACAAAATTATTTTTCTCTTTTATTATCATTCTTTTGACTTCTGTGTACAAGCTCTGACTCCTACACTCAAACCCCACTGCCCCCATGCCTGTCGTTCTGACTGATCATACGTTGTCTAGGCAAAGCAGTGCCACCCATGTTCCCTCACAACCGTTCTGTGAAGCTGATAGGGTAGACCACTGCATATTCTAGAAAAGAAGCTAGAGCAACCAAAGAGTATATTATTTTAAGCTGAAAGTAATCAAGATTAGATTAGGGTCCTCTTGACCACTGTCACTGTTAAAATGGGGATACCACCTCTCTAGCCTGTGGAGCAGATAGTATAGGGTAAAGATCATATTGAAAATGAGTGTTTTATACCAACGGAAGGGGTTATTTTTATTGTGCTACATCAAAATCAGTAATTTCTCCAGGTCTATTGGTACTTCTGTTTTTCGTCTCCGGTTTTAACTAGTTATTGAAATCCTTGTCAACCTTCTTAAGTTCTTTTCTTCCCCTGATTTTATTAGCTGCCTCAGTTAATACCTATACTTGACAATTCCTGTTGGCCATATAGTTTAAGTTAGTGTAAATTTGGATTACTTCTGATCTCTAATGAACAGTTTTTGTGTGGTTGGAAATTTTAAATATTTATTTGACACAGAGCAAGAGAGCAGAAGCAGGGGGAACAGCAGGCTGCCTGCTGAGCAAGGAGCCCGACGTGGGACTCCATCCCAGGACCCCGGGATCATGACCTGAGCCAAAGGCAGACACTTAATGACTGAACCACCCAGGCGCCTCCCCCCTTTTTGAGAACTATTTTATTAAACTGTTAATCTACAGTTTAACATTAGAAAAAGGGAGAGGGGCGCCTGGGTGGCTCAGTCGTTGGGCGTCTGCCTTCGGCTCCGGTCATGATCCCGGGGTCCTGGGATCGAGCCCCATGTCGGGCTCCCTGCTCGGCGGGAAGCCTGCTTCTCCCTCTCCCACTGCCCCTGCTTGTGTTCCCTCTCTCGCTATGTCTCTCTCTCTCAAATAAAATCTTCAAAAAAAAAAAAAAAACGGGACTGTGCCTCCACTGGGACATGTGGGGTCAGTGGTAATATAGTCTACAAATGTATTTTAAATCATTTTAAAAACTGCATGTTTAAGGTGATAAAAGTTTCAAATTTACAAAGTGCAGGAGATGGTTGTAGGGAGAAGTTGATGTAAGTCATTTTAACTGGCCAATGTCCTGGTTATTCATAGTGGCTCAGTCTAAGCTACTAAGATTCTGGGACTTAACCTTGAAGGTCATTGAGGGGAAGGGAGGGTCTAGAGAGTGAAATATGGAAGGTGGCTCCAAGTTGGGGTTGGTTATCAGTCGGGTAGGGCAGACATAGATAGGTAAGTGTCATAAGTGTGGTAGGCTATTATAATAGGTGTTGGCATGAGGATGCAAGCTGTGTGGTTATCAAGTTGTACCCAGCAGAGACATGGAGGTGTGAAGCAGCAAGACTCTGTTAAGGTGACTGCAAGGTGTTTAATGCAACAAGAGTGGAGAGTGGACAGAGGTGGAAGGAGCCAAGGCTAGAAGTGTGAATGGAAGGCCTGATGGTAGATCGTAAGTTCTGGTATGTTGGAGGAGCTCGGATAAAGGTTCTGGAGAAGAGCTACAAGGGGTTTTGAACAGCTGTTAAAGATTGTAACTTAAATATTTTAATAACCTTCTCTAAGGAACTCAAAGTGCCTTCTCAGTGGTAATGTAAACAAAGGAATGAGCCAGCAGATGAGAATGTCTGCTTTATTCTACAGGTTCTGCTCCCTGCGTTGGAGGAGATGATGATGATGTGTAGTGGCCTGGAATGGCAAAATGAGAAAGTGGCCTGTGTGGAGTAGTTGAGGATAAAACTTAGGGGTTGTGCAGGGGTTCGAGAGCTGCTGCAAGAGAACTGGTCTGCTCTGGGTATACGGAAATAGATGGAATGAGTTGGGTGGAGGACAGACATCTGACTAAATGGGGGAAAAGCTTGTATACTTGGCAGGCTTTCCACAGGACCATGAGCTATGGGGGAGGAAACCCACAAAAATTATGAATAATCATGGATGTAATGGAACTACGATGAGCAGCTTTAGAGCATAAAGCCTTTTATTCTACCTCTAGTTTTCCCATGGGATTTAAATTTAAAAATGCATATTTTTAAAAATTATGTGAACCCAGATTAGAGTTTAATATATAAAAGTAATTTGTGAAATCAGGAACTATGGAGCTGATAAAAATTATTAACCATCCCTTTTCAGCTGTTCCTATCTAATCTCTCAATACCGTGATCCAAATGTTTTGTTGCTATTTTTTGACTGAGAGCCAAAGTAGCAGCAAAACAAGGCTTCTGACATAAAACTGTGCAGCTTGCTCATTCAGGAACACCACTGTCTTCAAAATATTTGGACAGAGACTGTTGGTGAGAAGACCTGGCAGCTACTCACCAGGTGGGGATTAGAGGCAATAAAAGCTCACAACCTCAGGGCTTGTACAAGAGGTCTCCTGTAATGTCCTACTTTCCAGAGGAATTCCCTGCTAATGAGGAAGCCAGTTGGCTCTTTGCCTAGTGCCATCTGGAGACCTGGAGGTGTCACAGAAGTTTGTTAGGCTTTTTAGATGTTGACTTTGTGGACTTGGTGACCTTCATTGGGTTCAATGCAGGGAACTATGGCGTTGGGTTTGACTCCTTCCAGCATTCAGGCAGAAATGCCGTTCAACCCTTTCCCACACCTATCGCCTGTTTAATGGCCACTTGGCCTCTTCCCTGCCATTTGGTGACATCCATTCCCCCCAGATTTCTTTCTCCCACTTAGGAGTTCCAAATCAGATCATCTTGCCCAATCTGGGTCCATTCTGTATGTGCCCATTCAATGATGAAACAGGGTCAACTTGGATTTCTTTTTAAGGGTGAAGACAAAATACCCAAAAGCCACCTTCCAGTGGTTAAGTTTTGAACCATTACTGATTTGAAGGACTTGTTATCCTAGTTAATAGGTAAGACGGATTACCATAATGCAAGAAATTAGAGTCCTGTATATAAAGCCCAGCTCTGGGCTCCCTGTCAGCTAGTTTGTCATTAGTGGCTGTGAAATCATGTGGAAACCCAAAAGGAAGTTTAGTTCATTTTTTGCTTGCAGTTTAAATGAAAAAAGATTCTACTGGGTGTGATGCTGAACAATCTCTACACATTGGTGTGTTTTACTCCTTGATTAGGGCAATTTTACTTGCATAAAAAGGTCTTTGAAATGCCTCATGGTAATAGTACTTTTTATGTCTATAAAAATGGCTCAGCTCTGACAATTTTTACATTTAAGGTACAGCGTGGGAGTGGGTTTCAAATATCTCTTGATTATTCTTCTAAATTATTTGGGCATATGTTTTTAATTGGCAAAAAATAACCAGACTTCAGAAATTGGTCATTTTTATTCCATCAAGTTAATGGTGAGTGGCTTATTTAATAAAAACATGTCTGTAATGTAACACAAATAGCACGTGCAGCTGTTCATTTGTCAATCTTTTTGCCTGTATGAGGCATCTTAAACAGTTTTGCTAAAGGATAGTGTCACCAAGAGGGGAAATCTGTCATTTTAAATAATTCTTCCCCTAAGGCACCGTATCACCAGCCACTACGTTGGATGAGGTGGGTGCTGGAGCAAGCGTCCTTCGTGGCTGGACGAGGGATGTTGAGAAAGCTGAGAGAATCGTAATCTTTTATTTTTTTCTGAGCTGAAAGCTACCAGCGAGAAGATTAACTTCATTCCTCAGGAGAAACGATTGTCCGAAAGCACAGAGCCAGTCGGTTAACGACGCGGACCGGCACACCGGGCTCCTGGTCCTGAGCTCGGAGCCGCCGCCACTGCTGCCTGCCTTCGCCCACGTGTGCATCAGGGAGTTGTAAAGTGAGTTACGCCAACCAATAAGGCGGGAAGTCCAGCCTTGATCTTCAGGAGCAACGTTCTCGGGGGCCAGAGGCCGAAGTGGCGCCGACAGAAGGGCGCCCTGGGCTCGGTGGGAGCTCCGCGGGCCCCCGGGTCTTTGCCTTCAGCATCTTCACCTCGCTCCCCTTCCTCCGAAGTTGCGGAGGTGCCTGGAAGAGGAGGGGCCTCGCCTCGGGCGCCCGAGTGATTGGCTGCCCGGGGCCCCCGCCGAGGGCTGTGTGGTCCAGCCCGGGTGGAGAGGGGCGGAGCGGCCACTGCTCCAACCACCGCCACCACCGCCACAGTCGCAGCCGCCGCAGCCTCGGGCGCCGGGCAAGAAGCTCCGAGCGGCGGCTTCCCGGGCGCCCCGACGCGGACCGGGGCGCCGCGCTCTGCTCGCTCCGCGCCCGAGCCATGCCGGGCAGCCGTGCGTAATCGCCGCGCCGCCGCCGACCTGCCCCTGTGCGCGGTCCCTGGTCCGAGCGGAGCTTTCCGTGCACGCAGCTCCCTCGTTCTCCGTCGGCCCCTCGCAACCATGCCCCGGGCGACTGCTCTCGGGGTCCCGGTGCCCCTGCTGCTGCCTGTCCTGCTGCTGCTGCTACCGCCGCTGCCCCGCGGCGCCGGGGGGCTGGCGGAGCTCTCGGACGCCGCCCCGGACTATTCGGCGCTGGAAGGCGAGGAGGGCGCGGAGCAGCAGCTGGAGCATTACCACGACCCGTGCAAAGCCGGTAGGTGCCGCCGCCGCCGGGGAAGTCCGCAGAAGTTTGCCTTTGAAATGCAAATGAGTGGTGGGCAAGCCTGCGCGGCCGTCTGTGGGGCGGGTCTCCCTCCCCTCCCCCCGAGATCGCCCGGCTCCCCGGGAAAACAATGCCACTCCGGCTGGGACGTCCCGGCCGCGGGCCTGCGGCGCGCCCCGGGTGGCAGCCTCGGGAGCGTTCCCACAGCCGAGGAGGGCGGGCGCCCGGGCCGCCTGACAGCCAGGTGCTCCGCACGAGCGGCCGCCCGACGCGCGGGGCTGGGCGCGCAGCTCCCAGGCTCGGAGGGAGCCCTGGCGCCGGTTTCCCCGCGTTTGCAAGTTGTGCGCAAAGTTTCCCGAGATCTCGTGCCTGCTCTTGGGAAGAGAAGAACAAAACCCGAAAAGCTGCACGGCGGGCACAGGGAAAGTGGTAGCTGAGGGAGAATGCGCGTGACCCGCGTTGCCGCCAAGTTCCCTGTAGCCCCCTCAGCGTGGTCCGGGTCTGGGGGGCGCGGAGATGGAAGCCGGCACGTGCTCTAATCCCTCAGGAAGCGGCGCCCCGGGACGCGCGGGTCTTTCTGGCGCACATCGGGCCGGGGCGCCGCGGCTCCCTTCCCGGAGCCACCAGCCGGCTCGTGGGCCCCCAGGGGCGTGGCCTCCGAGCCCAAGCGCTCTGGGCGGCAGCGCCGCCGGGGCCCGGGCGCAGGTTCCCGAGAGCCCACGAGTCTGGGGAGCTCCGGCCGGGACCGCTCCTGGCCGGCGGCCGGCGGCCCGCAGAGATGAACACACGGAGCGGAGAGCGCGGCCTCCCTCCTCTCCCCGTGCTGTGGTCGGCCCGGGCTGGGGGAGCGCCGTGGCCAGGGGCCCCACTTCTTCACTCCCTGGAGACCTCTGGTAGTCTCAGTTGCCTCATCTCTAAACTGGGGACAGTATTATAGGAGGTCTCATGATGTATGGGAAAATTCTCTGCAAATGGAGTAATGAGATGGTCCTGTAATGACCCGTATTGTTACTGCAGCGGCTATGGGCTAGGTTGGGGGTCGGACAGATGAGAACTGGGCGAAGTCTGGGGGAAGACCAGGTCACTAGGAGGCGGGAGGACCCAGAGGCTGTGAGACCTGAGTATCTTGTGAAGGTTGAAGCTCAAACCAGGCTTGAGGGGCCTGGTCTTACCTTGCAGGAATAGTCCTCCAGAATACCCACCTATTGCTGTACCTGGTGGGGCTTCTGAGTTAAGAAGGTGGGCAGAAATGTTGGTTCCTGGGTCATTTGAGAAAATGTCAGCAGGTAGCATGTCCCGACCGAAGTATCTCAGTTTGTCATGGGACCCAGCCCATGAGCAGGGAGAAGTCTCTGGAGCACTGTTGGAATGGTGGTGACCTTGCCTGGAAAGAGACTGAGGCTGTGAAAATGGGGCGGGGTCTAAAGGAGATGAATCAACCATCCCGTGAGCCTGTCAGATCCTGGACTCTACTGGATGTGTGCTGGGGCCTCTGGGCCCCGATGTGGGCAGCTGGGGCCTCGACTCGGGAAGCCGTCAGTCTGTTCAGGGATGTACTGAGCACCTCTGGTATGCTGGGTGCTGCAAATCCGGGTGAAAGAGGCACAGGTCTGTCTGGGAGAGCCCTCCAGCTCCCAGTCGCAGCCTTGTGGAATAACGGTAAGGCAGGTTTGCCTCCAATAATTTTGTAGAAAATGGTAGATAACCAGGGCATGCGTGTTCTGTGACTCTTCGCACACAGGATGGGATGGGCGGGCCGGGCTGGAGAGTAGAGGATCTTGGGAGCTTGGTTTCAGCCCGCTCCAGGCAAGCTCCACAGCCATCCTTGATCTTCAGTCGCCTTGGCCTCTCCTTAAGCTGTGCTCATTCTAAGAGTGGCCAGAAGAGGGCGATGGCAAGGGAAACCTGGGGAAAAGGTCACATCTCAGTCTGTCCATGCTTCTGGAAATTCCCAGAGCTAGGAAAAGCCTTCTGGAAGGACAAAAAGCAGTTCACCAGGGCACTGAGATCTCAATGGAAGGACATGTGTCGAGGCTGAGGTGGAACACTGCATTTCCTGGTTCCACATTTAAACCAAATGTTTAGGGGCAGCCCCTCATCCTATCCCAGTCAATCCCAACTTCTGACTCCTCTGCCAAGAAGGAGGGCTTCAGGGCTTTGAATCTAAAACACCTCCCACCTGCCCTTTCTTGAGTGGGACACAGTGCATTATGCTGCAGACACAGTGCAGGGAGGAGAGTCGGGGATCTGGTCCTGGCCTCTTGGAGCTGTGTTACCTCGGACAAGTCCCCTCCTCTTGGGGTCTCAGTTGCTCATCTGTAGGATAAGGTGGTTAGACTTGTTAGGGTTGCAAACTGACAGGCCCAGAGAGCTGGTTCTCTTGGTCCACGTCTGTCAGCTGTCTTGCCCTGTGCCCACTTCACACCTTGTGGGTGTTTGAATTTGCGCCCCTGGCTCCTTCCTACTTAGTGTTCTGTGGTTCTATGACCTTTGCTTCCAGCTCAGCCTCTCAGAGGCTGACCAAACTGGTAAGTGTTTCACTGTTTACTATTTTACTGTTTACCATTTCACCGCTTTTACCATTTTGAAAACCATTTTTTTTTTTTTTTTACCATTTTACCATTTATGAATTTTATCATTTTCTCTGCTGTTTACATTCTGTGTGACCTTGGGCAATACACTTAATGTCTCTGTGCCTTAGTGTCCTTGTTTATAAATGAGGATGATTCCAAATAGATTAAAGTGCTTAAAACAGCACCTGCTATCTATGTAGGTTCTTTACAAACAGGTTTTCTAGAAACTTGTTAAAGGAACATCTTCATGTGGACCTTTGAAGCAAGTTTTAAAGTGTAACATTTAAATTTACTAATGAACAATCTACTTAATGCTGTAAAAAGGGATGCTTTTCAAATCAGATGCTGGTGGAGTGGGAGTGAATGTGTGCGGTCCTCCTGGCCTGGGGCTGGTGAGGTACACTGGTCTTTCTGGGCACGGTCTCTGCCTAGCAGTCCACAGCTCTCTCTGCTGGTTTTTTTTTTTTCATCTAATACTGTAAGTGCAGCCAAGGGTTCAATTGATAGTGAATTATAAGATATCCTCCCAACCACCATGCCTCTGAGAGCAACCTTTGCAAAGCTTCTGAGGGCTTCTCCTGCCTATTTGCTCTCATCCACAATTCTTTAGCTGGATTCAGGACCAGAGGCCTGGGTCCTTATTCCTTTTACTCCCTGTGTGGCCTTGAGCAAGTCACTTCACCTCTCCATGCCCCAGTCTCTTCATCTGCAAAATGGGGATGAGAATAAACCACTTGCCTTATAGGGCGGGCCTGTGGCTAGTTGTAGCTAGATTCCTCAGACAAGGACTTGTGTGTCAATAGTTCGTTTGGGAGGTGATCCCAAGAAGCAGGAAGAGTAGAACAGAGAAGGAGGAAATCCAACGAAGGGAGTGAATTGAAGTAGCTGCTTTTGTTGATGGAGTCTTGTACCCACCAGGACCTCTGCAAAGCATCCAGAAAGTCTCATAGAATTCCTTACCTATACAATAGGGGACTGGAGCATTTCTCCAAAGAAATGCTGTCCTTCATTATTTGCTCCCTGTTCTTTTGATTCCTGTGTAATAAACCACCCAAACTCGGTGGTGTAGAACAACAACCATTTTATTGTTTTGGTGATTCTGCAGGAGTTTGGAAAGGGCACTACAGAGGTGATTTGTCTCTGCTCTGCAGTGTCTGAGCCTCTCCTGGGAAGATTTGCAGGCAGTGGTGATGGAGGTGGGTGTGACTTGACAGCTGGGGGCTGGAATCATCTGGAGCTTCATTTGGGAGCCTGCAAATGGCTTCTCTGTGTGGTCTCTCCATGCGGGCTAGTTGGGCTTCCTCACAGCATGGCAGCTTGATTCTAAGTGCTCACATCCCAAGAGAACTAGATGGAGGTTGTATTGCCTCGGGAGCTGCATATCGTCATTTCCACCATGGTCCCAAGCCTTACCAGATTCCAGGGAAGGAACCTAAACCCACCTCTCCACGGGAGGAGTATCAAAGTCACATTGTTAAAAGAGTTTGTGGAATAGGGTGTATTGCCTCAGCCAGTTTGGGAAAATAGGACCTGCCATGCCCCTCCAGGCATTATTTCTGGTACATGCAGCCTGCATCTGTGTGTTCAGGCACCATGGTCACTAACAGATTCAGAAAAAGTTCTTAAGCAGAAAAGTGGGGAGACAGGCAGTGCTGCATGGAACGGCCCAGAGTTAAGTTGAGGATGTGTGACTTAGATCACCAAAATTGTCTACATGAAGCTCAAATGATGCAAAAGCGCTTTGTAAACTGTAAAGTGCTGTGCAGCCTTCTGGATTTACTAAACCCAAGGAAACTAGCCGACAGTCAACTTCCCTTTCCAGCTGGCGGCTTGATAAAACCCAGGGCCTTCCTCACTACTCCATGTTCACCTATGATAAAAACATGTATTGCTACATAAATGAATATAGTCAGTGCTCCCTGATGGCTAATGGCGTATGGCTTAGGAGCCAGTGGTGAGGGTGCTGGTCTGGAAGCTACTCTTCCCTTCCCACACTTTCAGACCTTACTTCTGCCTGAAATGTGGGGCCCTAGTCTACCTTGTCAGACTCTCCCAGACACAGTGACTTCACCCATCAGCTCCTGATTTTCAGAGCCCCCCAGAGCCCTCGAGGACAGTACTCTCTGGGGCAGCCAGCAGCCCTCACATTACCAATGCAAGGCTGGAATGTCCTAGTCTGTGAGGTCGGGGATGTTTGTCTGTTTCGGTCACTGCTCTAAGCCCAGTGCCTAGGGCAGTGCCTGGAACGTTGTGGGGTACTCATCAGCATTTGCTGAAGGAGGGAATGATGACTTTGGCCCTGTGTGGATTGGGTCTACGGCTGAAGGGATCTCCATGCTCACTGTCAGCCTGGAAAGTAGTGATGCAGACCTGGCCCAGTGGGCTGCAGCCCTCCTAAGAGCGCTCCAAGTTAGGGAGTCCTGGGGTCCTGGGAAGTGCCCCCCCCGGGGGTTTCCATCCTCATGGCAGGAGCAGGTGCCCTGGTTTCTTAAGCACAGCTGTGAGGTTTCCATGGGGCCTCCTAGAGGCCTGTCTCCATGGCACCCCTACTACTCTCTCCTGTCAGACTCCCACCCCCACGGGCCACACTCAGGGCAGGGCAGCTGGCATTTTACAACTTTATTTTCATTCCTACTTGTCATGGTGTCCTTGCTGATGGGCAGGTGCTGATCTGACGGAGTCAAAATATTTCAGGGCTATATGGAAATGGAAGTTTATTTTCCCACTTCTCCAGGCAGGAGCAGCATCTAGTTCATCTCTCTTTCTAACCTGTCACCCCCTGAAGTGCACTAGGGCAAGGCCTGAGGTGGGGAAGAGCACAGGCTCTGACAGACCTGGATTCAAAACCTGCTGCCTGTGCAGGGCTTTGTGACCTGGAGTAAGTTACTTAACCTCTGAGCCTCCGTTTCCTCATTTGGAGAGAACTGCTAATAGTCACCGTTCAGGACTGTTGAAAGGATTACGTGATTCAAGCACAGCTTCTGGCTTGGGCAAGCGTTCCGTGACTGATGTGTACATCATTAGAACACAGAGCAGGTACTCACAGCCCCTTCTTGAGCTCTTTGTTGACATGCTATAGAGGAATTTGAATTCTTTTAGTAAATGAACAACTGATTTCATGTAGTGTAGTTAGGGATTCTTACATTCAGACCTGAAAATTATTGGTAAACGGTGTCTCCTAAGTAGTTGAAGGATGAATGTTATGGTATGTGAGTTATAGCTCAATAAAGATTAAAAAAAAAAGTACATGAAGGTGAGGACGGGCCAGGGCTGAGTTGGGTGAAGAAGTACATGGTCTTGGCCCCTCAGTAACTGTCATACAAAGACACAGCAACTCAAGCAAGCAGAGCCAGTGTGGCCCTCAGATGCCCAACAGGACCCAGAGGTCCCAACAGTGGGCAAGACTCACACTGGGGCGGGCAGTGTCTGGGAGAGGAGAGGCCTGGAAGGGGCACACCTTGACCCCCTTCGGATGAGCATAGTCCAAGAGCTGAGTGAGAGCAGGAACTCCATCCCATTGATCCTGACCCAGCCCCAGGAGTAAACAGGCAGCTCTGTCAGTTCCCATTTTGCACATGGGGAAACTGAGCTTCATGCCCAGACCTTCTGCCTGACATTGATGGTCCTGTGACTTCTGACGTTGTCTTTGTAGACGGAGCTCAGGTTCTGAAGACAAAGTCCTCAATGGTATCATCCAATGTGGATCCCCGACTCTGACATCAGTGGAGCCCACTGTTCTCTTCTTTCTCTTCGCCAGCCCTGCAGTGATCAGTGTCTCACACCCTCTTCTGGGAGTGGCATGTATGTTGGGAGCAAATCCTTTAATCCCCTGCCCAGTGAAACAGAGAGGAGGGCAGGAGCTGAACCACAGAGCCATCCACAGCAGCCCTGGATCTGCAGGGCACCCACCACGCTCAGGGCTGAACGTGACCTTCTCAGCAAGAAGATGCTGCTGATAGAAGCGGGTGTAGACAGGCCAGCAGCTTGTCCCATTCAGCAGCACCTCCCGTGGTGAGTTGGGGACCTTCTGCTTCTTGCTGCTTCTCTAGCCACTCTCAGAACACGAACCAGACTGGGCAGCCTCCTCCCCAGCCTGCTGGTTCTGCACCCAAGCTTTGGAGTAAATGGAATCCTTCAATAAATGTGAAATATTGCAGTAATCCTGTGGCCCTGGAAGAACCCGTCATGCGCAAAAAGTATGTGGCTTAAATGGCGTCCCCTGAACAGCACCACCTTGCATGATGTGAGACACCTGGGGGCTAAGTGGGCAGACTCTAGAGACAAAGTGCCCGAGTTCAGATCCTGGCTGTACCACTTAGTGGCTGTGGGACCCTAAGCAACCTGCTTCAGCCCTCTGAATCTCAGTTTGCTCGACTATAAAATGTGGATACTAATATCTACCACGTAGGGTTATTATGAAGATTACACGAGTTAGTATAGACAAAGCCTTTGAATAGTGCCTGGAACATGGTAAATATTCAGTAAATATTTTTGTTTTTATTACTATCATCTCACAAAAATTCAACAAGGTTTCCAAGTGGCAGGAAACCAAGTATCTGAACAACAGAAGCCAGATGATGTTTCCAGAGCTTTATGTTTCCTGACGACACCGCTGCTCATAGCTCTTCTATATCCAGAGACCTTGGTGTGAAAATAAATGTGCCACAAATGTCATTGGCTTCCTTGATATTATCCTGAGGCAGGGGCAGAGGGGTGGTTCCGCGCCCTGCAAGCCAACCAGCTGTGTAGGCCCTACTGAGAAGCCAGCCCCTGACTATTTGGAGATATGTGAATGGTGTTGGGCCTGAGCCTCCATTCAGCCAATGCCCCCCACCCCCCCGACCCCCAGCCACTCTTATTTTTAAAAGCGTTCATTTCTCAGGGCACCTGGGTGACTCAGTTGGTAACTGTCTGCCTTTGGCTCAGGTCATGATCCTGGGGCCCTGGGATTGAGCCCCGTGTCGGGCTCCCTGCTCAGCAGGGAGTCTGCTTCTCCCACTCCCTCTGCTCCTCTCCACCCCCAACTCATGCTCTTTCTCTCTCTCTCTCAAATAATTAAATAAAATCTTTAAAAAACAAAAAATAAATAAAAGCATACATTACCCCAAGTTGCAAATAGCCGAGGTGCAAACAGGACTTGGGCCCACATCATGTTTGATGGTGGCACAGTCCTTCTGCTATGGACACCTAGCCAAGTAATCTGAATAGAGGATGTAACTTCATTGATCCCCAGACATTTGCCTTCTCACCCCTCAGCATGCTTTTCAAAAGGAGAATTACGATATTAACCTTCACAGTGGTTACAGCATTGCCTTAGAGCTTGGGGCCATGCCTGATGGTTTTCAAAGCTCTTTTCCTTCTCCTCTCTCCACTGGTCTCTCAAATAGCCAGGAGATGATCTGAGCACTCATGGGAGATGGTCTGGGCTCTTATGATCTGTGGGCACTGGGAGATATGGTCCAGGTGCACACAGGGGAGAAGCTGGGCTGGGGTGTGTGTGGAACACTGAACTCATACGTGGTGAGACAAGGACCTCCAACCCCTGTTGTCTTCCCTAAGCACATGGCCTCTCCAAGCCTGGAGCCACTTCCCTTCTCCTGGATCCCTCCACGCCGTCAACAAGCACCTCTGTGCTGTCCACTCTGAAGGTCATGTTGGTGTACTTGCTCCCCAGAGCACCATAGCCCACTGCCTCCTCCCTGCCTTTTTCTCTATCCTTGGCTAGGACTCCAACAAGGATAAGACAGTTCTGGCCTTCAAAGTACTCTCAGTCCCAAAGCATCGGGGAGAAATGATACGAAGTGTTGAATGGCATCTGTCCCCTCTCTGTTCCTCCATCCCTTTCCCTGAAGGCCTGGGGCAGTGCCCGGTGTCAGGTTGGTTGAGGATGATGGGTCCAGTCACTCTCTTCACCCCGGAGGGAGAGGACTTAGATGGGTGAGTGGCCATTGGGAGACAGAGCAGATCAGTGAAATGTCATGTTTAAGAGACTGTTTTTGGCCTCTGGCAGCCCGTGGCATGAAGCCTGCCTCTGTCCTCAGTACGTGTGTCGTTTTGACTCAGTTTCTTTACCTCTTTGAGCTCGTTTCCTTATTTGGAAAATGGGAATGGTATGAAAACCCATCAAATAGGTTTGTTGGAGGATTAAATGAGGCAGTGAACAGAAGTGTTTAGCAAGCAGTTATTAATTGTTGGCTCTTCTCTTTGCGACGGTTACTATTACTCCTGTTATTGTTCCCCATTTAAGAATTTCTAAGTGACAATCTCTCTGTGGCCTGTGTATGCTTATCTCTCCCTCTCAGGGCTACAAAGAGTTCTCTTGGGATCCATAGCATGTGGCAAGTGATAATTTATTGCTCCACAGCTCTCTCGCTCTCATCCATGAAGCAGAGGGAGGATGACAGATAAACCAAATGCATATAAGCAGGTTTCTCATGGTATCCTCTTAGCCTGCTCATAATACAGTTCTGCCTGGATGCAAACATAGCAACAGAAACCGAGCTTTCCTGCTGATTGGTTACAGACCTATCTATGATCACGCCACCCTCTAACCACTTCTGTCAATTACCAATAAATATTCTCAAGCTCGTCTGCATGAGCACTTGAGTGTTGACGTTCAGCCCCGAGTCTTTGCCCGCTCCGCCAGCTGGGCCACTTATCTCCAAGCTCATCCTGCAATTTGCACCAAGCCTCCTCCCCTTCCTCCCACCTGGGTTACTGGCCTTGAGCTGATGTGAGTCCTGCCTGAGCCAGTTTCCCACAGGAGCTGGCTACCTTCCACCCTAACTCTTTTTCACGTTCCCGGGTCCATTCTCCTCGCTGAACTGGCACTGGCCTCCCATCCTCTCACCCTGGGCTCAGACTCAGCTTGATTCCCGAAGGCTGGGCTCCATGGCGGCAGGTACCACATGGTACCAGAGTCCACCCAGGTGCTTCAACCAGAAACCCCGGTGTCATCCCGGATAGCTGTCTCTTCTTTTCCCTCTCGTGCAGTCCAGCCCAAGTCCTGCCAGTCCCCTTCCTCCATCTCCACTGCCACCGTTTGGCCAGAGGTGGGCTCCCCGCTGGGCTGATTGCGACAGTGCCTGACCCCCTCTCCCTGCAGCCCCACTTGCTTCCTGCAGTCTCTTTTCCACGGCGTAGGCAGAGTGCTCTTTTTGAAGCTCACTTTTGATCATATTTACAAAATCAGATCTGCTTAGGACCCTCAGCTTACATATCGTTCCCCCCCCACCCCCGACCCTCCGAGGCCTTCCTAGGCCCTGTTCTCCATCAGGACTCCTCTCTTAAATCTCTCATCACCTTTGTTTCCCTGCATGGCAACTTTCACTGTCCGTTACTGGGCATAGTCAGCGGTGTGATTATTTGCTCAATGTCTGTCTCCATATGAGACAGTGAGCTCCAAGGCATAGAAACTAGACTCATTTGGTTTCCAGGTCAGCAGCACAGTGCCTGGCACATAGTGGGGGTTCAAGCAGTATTTGTGAAATGAAAACCTGAGCAAATGAGATACCAGAGGGATTTGGAAAAGGTAACAATCACCATAAGAAAATCATGGAAGCCTTCCTGGTAAGTGGGGTTGGTAAGCCCTGATCTTGGCCTAGAAGGATGGATGGGATTCGAAGAAGCTGGGGTGCACATTAGGAACTGAGTCAAGGTGAGGTAGCAGGAGTGCTTTTGATGTGTCTGGAGCTGGGGGATTGCTCTGGTTTACTTTGCAGAGTAGCAGAGACAAGACTGAGAGAAGCTTGGAACAGTGGATGTCAAGCTGAGACATTTGAAACATGTCCCTTAGGAAATGGGGAGCTATTGATGTTTCTTGAGCAGAGGACTATTATAATGAAGACATATAATGCTTAGGATCTGTAGAAGCAGGAAATAGGAGGACCACCAGAAGGTCTAGGCCTGGGAGCAGGAGGACCAGACTTGGGCTACGGCCTCGGGAATGGAAAGGAAGGGAAGATAGGAGGGAGATCGTGGGTCTACATGTGGGAGAGGTCCCAAGCTGAGCTGCATCTCGAGATCAGAGTTGAAACATGAATGAGTTCATCAAGGCATGCGCAGTAAGCATTGGGGTGTCCTTGACGTGGGCAGGAAAGGGAGATTACTTTTTAACATAAAACAGTTTTCTTAATTACACAGCTAATACACATCCACTGAAGAACATTTAGAAAATATAAAGAGCAAGCAAGAGTAAAAATTTCCAGTAATTCCATAGCCTAGAAGTAATTGTTAACATTTGGTTGTATATTCTTCCAAAAAGTTCTTATGTGTGTTTATGTTTTTTCTTTAAATGCTGTACATTCTGCTTTGAGCCTGCTGGT
Organism: Phoca vitulina; assembly: GCF_004348235.1. Lineage (NCBI taxonomy): Eukaryota > Metazoa > Chordata > Mammalia > Carnivora > Phocidae > Phoca > Phoca vitulina. The sequence continues at coordinate 9,198,223 of NW_022589751.1, read as the reverse complement.
GTTTCATTTTCACTTAGTAGCGTGACCTTCTTTGCATGATAGTAAAGCTGCTTGCGTAATAAATGTACTTCTATAACGTTGATTTAAGTTGCTTTGTACATCATTGTATAGATGCTCTATAATTTGTTTAATCAATCCCCTATTGTTGGCCATAGAGATTTTCCCCAATCTTTTCTTTTGCTTTTATACACAGTGACGCTGGAGTCATCCTTGTTGCTAGATTTTTATGTGCATTTAGCATTAGTTCTTTAGAAAAAATTCCTACATGTGGAATTGCTGAGGCGAAAGTGTAGATGCTTTTAGATTCTTCTTTTCAAACTGTCCTTCACATTTTTTCATTCCTTTGAATTTCCATTAAGATTAACGTTCTGTACCCCTGAAACAAATAATACATCATATGTTAATTTAAAAAAAGATTAACATTCTGTATTCTAGTTTTAAAAATCTTTGCTGGTTTGATAAGAGAAGAATAATTTACTGTTTCTTCAATTTGCATTTATATTGTAATTGTATGTCCTTTACAAATGATTTTGAACCTTTAACAACTTATTTTGACCATTTGTATATCTTTTGCTATGTGCATTTCCTGTTTATGCTGTTTATTTCATGTTGTTTTCTTCTTATTTATGAGCTTTTTTTCCCCTTCTCTTCATGCTCATTTTTCTAATTGTATGGTCATTTTTTTAACATTTTGTAGAAACTGTTAAATTTTAGGAACTTCAACCTTTTATCTGTCACGTTTGTCACAAATAATTTTTGGAGAGAAGATCTCTAAAAAGCAGAGAGTTTATTCTGTACCATATCATTCACTTCTTTCGTGGCGATGATTGCATGGCCGTATCAGTTAAGATTTTGGGTTTGCTAGTAATGGACCCACATTAATTGGCTATGTCCATCGAGGTCCAGTTGGGAGACTGAAATCACACCAGTAACTGGAGAAACTAATTCAAAAATTTAATATAAAGGATTATAAACTAGCAAAAGGGAAGTGGCTACTGGAGAACTCTAAGGAAAACAGAACGAGCAGACATGCGGAGCAATTACTAGGGAAGGAGTAAACCTGAGAGAGGCCGCCCTCCCCACCCAGACTGAGCTTTTGACTTCATAGGACAGGGTGTGGCTGTGGCTCGCTGAAGTTGGAGAAGCTCACTGAGATGCTACAGGAAGAGATGCCCACTGGAGTATGGGCCAAACTCTGAAGGGTGGACACCCGAGGGTCTCCTGAACACTGCTGGCAGCCACTCCATAGGAACAAGAAGGATGAGACGCCTGGAACCGGGAAGAAAAATCCCTTCCTCTGGCACTCTTCCTCTAGTGCCCTCTACTGATAAAGCCTCATGCCATGCCAGCTGGCAAAGGAGGAAGGGTTCGAGGGTCCAGCTCGTGCACCACAAAGCAGGACACAAAAGTGTAGATTTAGAGCTGAGAAACCATATATTGGTCGCTGGAACATCAGTTACCCAAGCTAGAAGTTTCTTTCTCACATCCAAGTCTGGAGGTTCTGCAATGCAGGCCCAGCCAGTATGTCTTCTGCTCCGGGAAATCCTCCGGGACACAGTCTCCTTACAGCTTGCCCCTCTGTTCTCCCGAGGTGGAGGCCTGTGTCCTCATGGCCCAAGATGGTAGCCAGAGCTCAAACCATCACAAACACAGTCTAGACATGGGAGACATGGAAAAGAAAGAGGGACCAAGAATGTATGAGTAGAAGGTTTGCAGGACATGCCATTTGCCCCGTCAGCATCTACTCTCTCATTGGTCATGTGGCCACACATAGCTACAGGGGAGTCAGGGGGATGTTTTTTGGGAAGGCCTGGAACTGAAAATCAGAGGTTCCATTCTTAGGGAAGAAGGGAGAAAAGGTATTGGTGGACCATAAGTGATCTCTGCCACAATAGACTAAACCTGCTGGACCTTTATGAAGAAAATTTAGTCACAATGATGATAAGCTCATTACTATTACTGATATACAAGGTAAGATCTCAGAGTAAAATCCTGTAGAATGTCAGAGCTAGAAGGAACCACTGGGATTATTTATTCTAAGTTTTTCACATTTCCCGTGAGAACCCTGAGGGCCTGGGGAGGCGGGGCAGTAACTTGTCCAAGGTCACATGGACCGCTGTGGGCAGCTCTGGCCTGGAGGTGGATGCCTGGTCTCCTTTACCCTCTGCCTGCATATCTTTCCACTCTCTGCACTACTTAGGGTCTCCAATGGGCCTTTGTCTTCAGAATGAGTCCTGCATAATTGCACTGGTAACTTGTGGCTCTATGCAAGATCATTCCACAGTGGAGATATTAGGGCTTATGAGATATGCCTGGTCCTGGAATCAGGCACGTAAGATGAAAAATTACAGCCCAAGAAGCTTCTGGCTCTTAGGACCTAAACTGCACCCTTCTCTCCAATACTGAGTGGAGGCCTGTGAGCTCGGGCTTTGGGAACACAGCGCGTGTGAGAGAGCAGTAAGTCATATTCTGCTGGAATGAAGCAGCGAAAGTGTGCTCTTAGGCCAAGGTAGCCAATCCCCTTATCAGTCTGAATGCCATTGTCCTGTTCAGCTGTGGAAATAACAGAAGGATTTTTCTTAGAACAGTGTGAGCCAGGGTCTCGGCAGGAAACAGACTTTACCCCAGATGTTTCAATCGAAGAGACCTCCATGAAGAGACTACTTACAGAGGCAGGGTTAAGGGACAAAGAAGAGCATGAAGCACCCAGAGGCCAGCAAGCCACCCCTGTGGCTGAAGGGATGGGGAGGGGGCAGTGTTATAGGAGCTGGAACCAAGCACAAGGGGAAGTGGCTGAGGGATGCACCTGCTGCGAGAGACAGAGCACCAAGCTGGGGGAGAAAGGAGGGAAGAAATGCCTGGATCTCTCCCTCCTCTTCCATCTCATCTGCCAGGGTCTCCTCCTGCTTGAATGCCCCCAGAAGCCAGAGAGCCGGGGGCCGTGGAGGTTGCAGGCAGGCCACAGGATCAGCCTTCCTGGGCAGGGCAGAGAGGGTGGAGAGTAAGTACAGGAAGAATAACTTTAATCAGAGCTCAGGATCTGCTGCAGATATTCTTTTACATGGATGGAAATACTTTTAGTATCTTTAAAAGGTACATTTATAAATGACCAATGTGTGGCACGTAGGATGCCGCTTCTCCCCCGTGACAAAGGCAGACATGGCTAATTGACCATGGTGCTCTTTTCTATGAGCCCAAGAAGTCACCTCGAGGTGCTCCAAGAAACATGACCAATTGAGTGGGCTTGGTGCATGAGATGAAACCTATTTGGAGCTAAAACTTAAATAACCTGGCCAATATGGCCTACCTTCCTGCTCTTGCCAATCTAGTGGATAATCCTTTCTTTCTGGGAGATAGCCAAGCAGGTATTTCTTAAGCCAAGCGAGTCCTGCGTGGAAAGCACAGATGCGGCATGGCTCCTTAAGGCGCTGGTGCGGCCATAGTGTGATGGAGAAGCAGGGGCGAGGCAGGAGGCCATATCTGCCTCGAGCAAGGTGGCCACCAGCCCAGGAATCAGCCGGATGCCCTTGGCTCATCTGTAAAATAGGATGGTGCCAAGCAAGACAGAAGGCCGGGCTGGGCGTGCTCCTGAGGTGGAACCAGCCTTCGGAGCTCAGCCATCTGTGTGTGGTGCTCTCCTCGGTCCTGACTGACCTTTAACATAGGGAGGACCCTATGGATTCTAAGGCCTGGGGGTGTTTCTTCTGCGTGCTCTCAGATTGCTGAGTTCAGGCTGTAAGTGACTTTGAATAGGAAACCCTTAGCTGGAACCAGTGGATAATAGGTTATGAACGTTGCCAGCATGGTGTATGGTGTAGATAGCAAATAGGGCCCAGCTCCTGTGCCATCTCTATCAATTCGTGCTGGCCCTCTGAAGCACTGTGTTAGGATGGACAGGAGGGCCGTGATTAGGGCTATCTGCCCTGCGGGGAGGGGAGCACATGTTTGTCTCATATTTGCCATCCCTGGTGTAAATGGAAAGAGCACTTGTTGAGAGTCGGCAGACATGGCTTCTGAATGTGATATTTTGAGCACATCATCTAACCTTCCAGGACCTGTTTCCTCACATGGAAAAGAAGGACATTGCTTAGATGACTTTTAAACTCTCTCTAGCTTAGAAATTCCATGATTCAGACTAGTTTTTTTTTTTAAAGCATGTGAAACTTGCAATGAATCGGATCCAATTAAAATATTTCCAACTCCCCGCTCCTCTCAGCCATATGCTTGAGTAACTAAGCTATCTGTCCCTCATGGGGGCCATTTCCAAGCTTGAGCAGCTGGACACTCTGAGACAGGAGGCCTCCCATACTAAACAGACCCTACTTTTTAATCTCGACCAAAAGATCCAGGAGGCGTGATTCACATCTCGCCCCGTTTCCTCTCCTCTGTCCTCCGAGAGCCCGAACCTCTCCCCTCGTGCTCTGCAAATGCGCCTGAATGCAGAGTCCTGAAATTTAGGTTCATGGTTTCAAAGTTCATGGTCCTGAGAATAAACAAAAAAACTATTGTGGTTGCATAGAGCTGTGGACCCCATTAACACCGCCCCATGAATATTTATAGCGTGAAACTACAAAAGAACATAGAGGCCATATTGTATTTCCTAGAACTTTCTTTCCATGGGGTCCTTTCTCTGTGGGTCACTTTAATGTAAGCTTTGCTTATTTAGTTGCACACTTTAAGCCGATTAACTTTTTACTAAAAAAAAAAAAAAAAAAAACCCTCCCTGTTTGTTTGTACATACACTCCCTTGACAAAGATTCACAGAAAACTGCTTTAAACCTGTTAAATCCCTCTGCTGGAAACTTGAAGTGAACTAAATGTGTCTCTGGGTAGGATTTCCCTGTAACTGTCCCCGCCTCGGGCCCACGCACCCTACCTCAGCCTGTTTGCTGAGAGGAATTCCCATGTCAGAATGCACCGTATTTAGTTCCTCTGATCATCTCGGCTTCTCTCTAGGCGACTTTTAAACAGAGCATTAGCGCCATCTCCTTCCTTCATGGCTTGTCATCGGGATGACAAAGGGTGGGCCCTGGGTCGGGGGATACAGAAATTGTAGGGAAATCAAACCTTAGCGCTGGAGGGATCTCAGAGGCGGTGGACTCCCCTGGTCTCCAAACTAAAGTGAGCATGAGTCACCTGTAGGGGGTGGGGTGGGGGCATGAGTTTTAAATGTATATTCCTGGAGATTCTGTCCCCAGAGATTCTGATTTCATAGGCCTGGGTTGGGGCCTGGGGATTAGCGTCATATACGCATATGCATACGCTCTCCTTAGACACTTCGAACCCAAGTGGTTTGTGGACCATGACTTGGGAAGCACCGAGCTGGTTCAGCTGTCTCCTTGTATGGGTGAAGAAAGTGTCATCAAAGGGAAAAGTTATTTGTCCAGCGTCACACACAGCAACCAGACTCCCTCTTTCTGAGTATAGATGATGTCCGTGGCTCCACACTGCTTTAATCTGGGCTGGCGTGTCCTGAGATGCAGCTCTACGGTGGAACATGTGCGATGAGGTCCCTGTGAGGGAAGCTGATTGAAAACTAGACGACCTCTTAGCTCAGGCCCAAGTTGTAAGTGTAGATATGAAGGTGAGGAAATGGCCTGGTTGGTAGAGGGGAGGGAGAGATAAGCACCTGTGGAAGTCACTCCCATGGGATAACAGATCCAGGTCTCTTTGGGTTTTGGAGTGGGCCCCAGGGTGGACTGGGAAGGTGGGGGTATCCCTAAGCTGTGTCAGTCCCCCTGGGCTTCCCACTCTCAGGGCACCAGGAAACAGAATCCTAGGGAGGGTACGGTTGGTGACAGGGTGATGGCAGAGTCAAAGGGGTCTCCCCCTGACTGCCTGGGCTTCTGCCTGGCTCACGGGCTTCCCAGCTCTGTAGGCCTCAACCCAAGGACTATGTATAACACCCCCAGGATCCCCCCCAACCAGACTTTCAGAATCTCAGGTGGGAAGGGGTGTGCAGAGTACCCTGGCCCACCCCTCCAGCTCTCTGTCCCCTGGAAGCACCCTGGCTGGGCTGTTGCAGCCTTTGTCAGGCCAGCAGCTTCTCTGGAAACAGGGCTTTTATTGCTGACCATGAGATCAGCCCCCATCTGGAGTCCCAATTCAAGAAACGGGGTCCTGTGCAAAGCAGTGAGCTGAGCTCCAAATTTAGAGCCAAAAGGTCTGATTTCAAGGCCCATCCACTTCTCACAGGTTGTAAATGTGGGCTAGTTGTTAACTCCCCTAAGCCTTACTTTCCCCCATAAAATGGGGCTCACGGTTCTGGCTAAGCTTTCCCCTGTGACACGGGGATCATACATGCCCTTAGTTGTCACGAACATGTTCTGAAGGCCCAGAACATGGCAGGCTCTGAGCTAGGGTCTGGGGTGAGTGGTGGGGAGGGGTGATTGGTGGAGAGGGTCTGGGGTGAGTGGTGGGGAGGAGAGGAGAGTCACAGGGAACTGTAAAGGGCTGAACCAAAGTGAGGGGCTCCTTGTGACCAGCTCCACCGTGGGTGCTCTAACAGCCCCGGATTCTGTTCCTAGTGTCTGGACATTTCTTACCCCTTGCACAGCCCCTCAGTTCCTGTGGCCTCACATCCTCCCTTGCTCTTGCTGTCATTGGCAGTCCACATGAGTGGGTATCCCCACCAGGCTGCCCTCATTGGGCCCCTTCTGCTCCTGTCCTGACACTGCTTTGCTGCTTCTCACCACAGGGCCTTTGCTCATGCTGCTCCTTCGGCCAGCATGCCCTTTGCTCTTGCTGTCCACTTGACAAACTTCTGCTTGTAATTCATCCTTCTACTCAAGTGTCACCCCCTCTGTGAGGCCTTTCCTGATTCTACCCCCCAGGCTAAATTAGTCCCTCCTCTGTAGGCTCCCCTCCCTCACTGAGCAGCCTGGATCATTTCAAGGCAAAGATGGATGGCAGTTGAGAGTGGACTTGAGAGGTGGTCCAGAGCAAATTGCCCAATCGCCTGAGCCTGCTTTTCTCATCCGAAAAATGAGTGTGATGATGTGTATTGCACGGAGTTGCCGTCGGCAGGGTTAGAGGAGTGTAAGAGCTTGGCATCTGGCTGGTGCTTAAGGGGATCAATCCCTTTCTCTTCCGTGCCTTGCTCCTGAGAGAAGAACTGAAACATCAGATTTGGGAGAAAAAGAGCTGATCCAAGATAAAGGGGATGCGTTGGAAGGGTGTGAGCTCTGTGTCACTGGAAGTGTGTGAGAAGAGGCCATTCAGGCATGAGTGGGTGGGTTGGACCCGGGGACCAGTAGGGCCCCTTCTAGGCCTCAGAGTCTATAATTCCTGGAGGATTGCTGAGCAGTGCAACAGTCTCCAAAAGGTGTTCCTTAGATCAGGATTCAGTGAAAAGAGAATCCAGGGCAAACCACATTGGGAAAGGCTGCATTCTCTTTCTCTTAGAGACTCATGATATTTGTTAGGGTTGTAAAGGCTCTGAGAAGTCCTGCAGTAAGGAAAGCTATTTAGTGCCACATTTCTTATTAGAATGTGAAACTTTGGGAAGAGTGGCTTGGTCAGGGAGAAATCTGGCTTGGGAATCCGGGAGGCCTCAGTTAGCTTAAAACGTCTGTGAAGCCTCTTCCTGATTGCATGACCTTGGCCAAGTCTTATCTCCTCTCTGGCCCTTCATTTGAGGTTGATGTATAGAATGCATTTGGCCTGGTATCCGAGACAGAGTGCTGTATGCTTCTGTTGTAGATGGGAAAAGACAGGCAGGGCAAGATGCTGTGAGAATCCTGGGATGGGAGCCTTTCCCTGCAAGGCTGACTCATGGTCATCTTTTGAAGCCTTGAGGGCCAGGCATACACATGGGATCAGATGGGGAACATAACATTATGGCTACTCATCATTATTATTACAGTAGTCTGCTGGAGCTGGTTCTCACCTGCAAGCTTGTGAGAGCCCATGGTACACTCCTTTTCCCAACACCATGTTCTGCCACCTCGAAATCAGCCACCGTGGGAGTTACACCAGGGAAATCAGCAAACGCTACAAACCAGGCTCTCCCCTCCCCTAGCCAATCGTTAATTATCAGCACATCACTGATTAGATATCATTAGAAAGTATTTCTTTAAAATTAGTCTCCTTTTATATTTGCAGATTTCTTATTTAAAACTGGACCTGACTACTTTAAAGATTTCTATTTTTGGATTCTGAAAAGCATTTTTCCTATTGTATTTCATAATCTATTCCCAACAGAGTTACTAGCCAGAGCTTCCTAACAAAACACCACCTTGTGACAACTCCCTAAATTGCAGGTTGGAGTTCAGTGGGGTCAGCCGAGACTGAAGCCCATGGCATTTTCATTGATGGGCATTTTAGATGCTTCCTCTGGCCTATCCTTTCAAGTTCTCTATGTGCCCCTAGGGGCATGGTTGATGGAGGCAAAATCTCTGGTGCCTTGGGTCTGTGCTTCTCAGACTTCAGTGTGCACGCACTCTCTCCGGGAATCTTGTTCACATGCAGCTTCTGATTCAACAGGTCTGGTGTGGGTCCTGCGATCTTTTATTTCTATGGAGCTCTGAGATGTTGCTGCTTGTCTGTGAATTACACTTTAGTAGCCGGGGTTGGTGGGGGAAAGAGAAAGGAACCCTCCCAGAGCTTCTCTTAGGAGATTGCCAGGGGTCATGTTTTGCCTTTTGGTAAGAATTCAATAGCTGTGTGTTTTGAATCCATAGACTTATTAGCTCATTTGATTCTAAATATTGTTCTGCCAACTTGTTGATTTAATTTTTAAATTTTAATATATTTTTTACTTATTTGGAATTTATTCTGGTGTAGTGTAAGTTCAAAGCCAACCTGATTTTTCCTCGAATAGCTAACCTATTCGTCTCAACATAATTCATTGATGAGTCCCCCTCTTTCCACAAATTTGTGAGACCTCCTCATATATGAATTTTCTTATATAGCCTAGGGATTGCTTCCAGACTATTTTATGTTGCAGGGTTGTTGTAGCTTTATAACATATTTATAACATGTATTTTTATAACATATATGTTATAACATGTAACATATTAATTAGTCCAATGAAGCCAGTCTTCCTTTAGTACTCTTTCTTGAGTGTTATCACCTAATTATGCAGATGAACTTTAATATCATTTTGTCAATAATAAAAGCATTATTGGGATTTTGATTGAAGTGTATTAAACCTACACATTAATTTGAAAAGAATGAACGTTTCAGGAACATAGTATGTTTTTCTTTTCATGTCAGTCACTTTTTATAGCTTTTAGTAGAATTTTACGTTCTTGACATAGTATCACACTTTTTGTATCGAGGTTATTCCTAGATATGTGTTGCTTTTTGCTGCTATTTTAAATATAATTTATTATTTTATTTTATATTATATTATGTTATGTATACCATATACAATTTTACTTTATATTGTTTATATTGTATTCATAATATAGCCATTAGCCACATGTAGCAATTTAAATTTTAATTACAATAAAATAAAACGTAAAATTCAGTTCCTCAGTTACACCAGCCACATTTCGAGTGCCCAGTAACCACATGTAGTTATTGGCTACCATATTGCAGAAATGGCTACCACCATTGCAGAAAATACTGTTGCACAGTGGTGTAGTGCTAATCGTTGATCCATCATTTTTTCTTATGTGTTGTGACAGTATCTTATTTTATTTGGGAACACTTTTCAATTTGTTCTTTTCGATTTCTAAGGAGAGCAGTTGCTTTTATACCAGACCTCTGATTTCTTTTCTACGGCAGTATCACCCTGATTCTCTTCCTAAAGATGAAAGCAGGGACCTCGAACACACCCTGGAGGGTTGCCACGCCCACACGTGCCCACGGCAGACATCACTAATCAATCCCAGCACTCTTTGCTGTTCCCTGAACTAGTCTTGTTTTTGAAACTTACATCTTAGAGCTCTGCTCTTCTCTGGCTCCAGAGATGGACTAGGATGCAGTGGCAGGCCACGAGGTGTCTTCCATGTGTGCTCTCCAGGGGAGGGCTCTGATTCCACCTCCTGTGAGTAGTTCTCTGACCATCTTTCCAACATGGCCCTCCACGGCGCCATTGTGGGGGGGTCCTGTCTTTTCTTTTCCGTTATTCTCATTGGCTGTATCTGAAGAGGACATCTTTTTCAGCCCACTTCCTTCCCCATAGAAGGTTGGGGGCCCAAGGATCATTTGGGGTCATTTTAAGTCTCAAAGAGTTGCAGTCTCCTGCAGGCCGTTCTAGTGGCTCTTCTGACACATGCTTTTTTGAAATGTTAGTCGTCTTCCTGTTTGATTCAGCTGCAGGTGGGGGGGCCACACCACGGTTGTTTTTTAGACATGCCTCTCTCTCTCTGGACTTAGTTGCTGGCACCTGGCATTTGCTATGCCTCTCTGAGGGAACCTTGCTTTTGGTCTCCTGTCCCTCCCCATTCTTCTCCCACTGAAAGCATGTGTTGGGCACCATCTTGACTGGTCCTTGCAATAAGGTTGAGTGGTTTATTTTTTCTCACACAGATTTCTTGTATAATTTACATACTGTATAATTCACCATTGTAAGTGTACAACTCAGTGATTTTAGTAAATTCATAGTTGTGCAACCATCGCCACAATTAAATTATAGAACATTTCCACCACCGGGAAGAGCTCCCTTGTGCTCATTGATAGCCAGATCTCAGTCCTGCCCCCAACCCTAGCAATCACTAATCTTTCTAGCTCTATAAATTAGCCTTTTCTAGACATTTAATATAAATGGAATCACGTAATATGTAGTCTATCTCATCTAGCCTCTTTCACTTAGCATGATGTTTTTGAGACTCATACACGTTGTAGTCAATACATACATGTGTCATACATGTTCCAATAGTTTGTTCTTTTTAATTGCTAAATAGTTGACTATTTTATAGATATACCACATTTTGTTTATGTGTTCAACAGCTGATAGACATTTGTGTTGTTTTCAAGTTTGGGGCTATTATGAATAAGGTTGCTATAAACATTTGAGTTTATGTCTTTGTGTGAACATATCTTTTCATTTCTCTTGGGAAGATTTCCTAGGAGTGGAATTGCTGGATCATATGATTATATTTAACTTTTTAGGAAACTTTCAGATTTTAAGATTATGTTTTTAAGATCATGTTCAACTTTTTAGGAAACTGCCAAATGATTTTCCGTAGGTAGTATACCATCTTATCTTCTAACTAGCAATGGGTGAGAGTTCCCATTTCTCCTCACCACAAAGCTAAGTTTTAGTTAGCCTCTGTTACTCAAAGGCCCTCTCAGTTTTTCTTTTATTGCTTAGTGATGAGAATAGGTTAGCTCTTCTTGAATTTCTGGACTCTCTCCACGCCTTTTCATTCCCACTATAAATTGCCCAATTCTCTATAAAACCCTTTTCTTTCTTGTAGTACCTTATCAAACACAGCTAATAGCAACTAAGGCGTGCTATTAACATTCTGACTCTCAATCTCTTCACTTAAAGCCATAGCTCATTCGGTTTATCATCTGCTTTCCAAGTGAATACAGGCCAGTATTTTTACCAGGTACCCCATCACTGCATAACATAGTTCACCTCCTTCCAGGCTTCAGTAACAGTTTCCTTGACACTCACTGCCTTGCCCAAACACAATGGATTTTTGTTATAGCAGCATACTACTTCTGATAGCAATTTCCGTATTTGTCAGGATAAACACATTTGTCTGTGTTCTAGTAACAAATAGCCCCAAATCTCAGAGACTTGTAAAACTAGCAGGTTTTATTCTCCTCATTCATGCTACATATCCATCCTGGTCAGCCATACCTTTGCTCCCCATCCTATTTACTCTAGAACTCAGAGTGAGAGAGTCGCCCGTATCTAGAACATTGCTTGTCTTTTGGGAAAGGGAAAAGAGGACATGTGAATCGTGCACTAACTCTTAAAGCTTTCTCTCACATTTATTTATCAGAGCAGGTGAAGTGGCCGATTCTGACATTAATGGGGTAAAGAAATATAATCTTCCCCCAGGGAAGGGCAGCAAATATTGTGAACAGTAGTATCATTTATCACATTATGCTTTTCTTTTATATCCTGGGGACTCTGGAGAAGAAAGAAACAGCTATCTCTATGTGGTGGTTTTGCCCAGAGCTGCTTACAGCTCGAGTAAGACAGCCCTTTCAAAATACCTTACAGACCTAGGCCTTGATCGTCATGGTGGTTGGCTCCAGCCCTGTGGCTCTGGTACACAGAACTATTATACGCCATTCTTCTGTCTCTACCAGCCCGATGTATTAGATTCAGGGAGAGATTTGATTGGATGGATTGTCATTTCTAGAGTTTGCTACCCAACATCTAATGTCCTCTGGGGCGTTAATAAATCCATCTTTTTCCCTGATCTCCAGCCTAAATGGATCCATTTATGTTTTTTTTCTCTCCAGCTGTCTTTTGGGGAGACATTGCCTTAGATGAAGAGGACCTGAAGTTATTTCACGTCGACAAAGCCAGAGACTGGATCAAGCAGTCAGCAGAGGAAGGGGGACATAGCACAGGTAAGTACTGTGTCCCCCATTTTTCTTTCTCTGGGGGGAGGGGTCAGGGACTCTGGCAAGTGTGGGTGTGGACCACGAGACATCAGTGTTTGACCTGTCGGTCTGTGGAAAACCAGAGGCCTCACTCTTTCTGCACTGCACGCTGTGGAGCTGGAGCGTCCAGGGTTGCCGATCCTTGTAAGAAAATCTCCATTTGCCTCTTTATCTGAAGGTTCAGGCTGCAACTCAGAAGGTTCAGACTTGAGCTCAGCGTGGGTTCTCAGGACGTTGGCCCCTGGGTGGGCCCCGCACGTCCCAGACTAGAGAGAATTCCTCCGTGGGCTCCCTCTCGGGCATGTCTGTCGATGATGCTAAGAACGCTCAGCACTGGGAAAGATGTTTGCTCCCGGGGCGCTGTGCACTGGTTTTGCAGTCAAACCAGGAAACACGATGGGGCTTCAGACTTTGATTACTCTTCTCCCTCCTTGCCTCCACCTGGGGGGAATAGTAGTGGGACTAGTCTCTTGAGTTCTCCGCCCCCGCCCCGCCCCGGGCTCAGACGCCTCAGCTCTGGGGAATCCCTATTCTTAGCAGCAGCAAAGGGGCTGCCCTGTGAGGCGGCTGGGCCGGTGCGGCTCACCATGGCTGGCTATTTGGTGACCAGGGCTCACATGTGCCCGAGGCTACACTGCCCCTGCTACCTGCCGCCCCTCCCCACACCCTCTTTTCCTTTCTTTGGAGACTTAAAAACTTACTGTGCTAAGAACGCAAAAGATTTGCTCTCTTAACAAATTTTTAAGTGCACAAATAGTATTATAAACTATAGGCTCAGGGTGGTGTGGCAGATCTCCAGAACGTATTCCTCTTGCGTAACTGAGCTTTGTACCCTTTTTTGGGGCACCTGTCATGGCCAAGTGCAGTGCTGGAAAAAGAGCAGTAAGATGGGACCCCTGCCTTCAGGGAGACCATTCCTGCCAGGCAGACACGGTTTAGACCTGGGCAAGCTCTTTATCATCTCCAAGGTTCAGTTTTCCTATCTGCAAAATGGGGATGAAACCATCCCTCACGCCACAGGGGTTTGGGAGGATCAAGTCCCAGGGTAATGGGCTAGCCTGGTGCCTGGCACATAGCAAGTTCTCAGGCGATGACAGGTATTATCACTGAGGTGCTCCCCTCTAGTGGAACGAGACTGACAGGTGAAGAGATAAACTGCAGTTCCTCACGGCAAGGGCTGTAATGAACCAAGAGAAGTGGGAAGAGAGAAGGGTGAGGGGAAGAAGCCTACATAAGGGAGCCAGGAAAGCCATTGTGGGAATGGACACCCTTGCATCGTCTTTTTTTTTTTTTTTTTTTCTTTAAATTCTTTAAGATGTTGCTCCATTGTCTTT